>NC_141756.1:25588357-25909250 GCF_982258835.1 Parasteatoda tepidariorum
TGCTAAGGAAACGAAAAGTGCGTTCCCTGGACCTTGAATTAATGTCTTTATGTGCATCTTGGCGTCTCGGAAACCGTAATGGTCATCATAAATTGTCGTCTGCACCATTGTGTGCATCACCTCCCATTTTGGGCCCTAAATAATATCATCATACGGACGACCGTGACATTCTTGTCTTTCTTTCTTCTATTTTTTTCTTTCTTTTTTTTTTCTTTTTTTTTTTTCCTTCCGTCAATGATTTGTGGAACAGTTTTTGATTCTTTTTTGTCCCCAAACCAACCAAACTTCTTACTATCTTCCCCGTTCTGCTCCATAAAATATATTAAAGGGGTAAAGCAAAATAATTTTTTAAAAAATGAAAGAAATTCGAACAAAAATCTTAGTTGTTTTTCTATAATTTTGTTGAATAAAGTGGTTATTCTTTGAAAAATAATTAATTTTGTCATTCAAATATTCAAGTTTGATGCGAAATATAATTGGAAAAAAAAATTTAAAAAACATTCTTTTTTGAAGCAATATTTATTATATAAACTTCTAACGAATCTTGATAACAATTATTTATTGCATAATCTTTTAACGAGTGTTGAGAAAATTATAATAAAAGAATCTTGGGAGCAAATATTTATTGCATAAAAAACTGAAACAAATCTTGGAATCATTTTCTAAAGTACTTTTAACGAATAATAGGAGCAATTTTTTGGAAAAGAAACATCTGAATTCATAGGGCAACTATTTATTACTTAAATTTAAATTGATCTAGGGAGCAATTATTTATTGCATAAACTATTTAATAAATCTTGAGTGGTTCTTCTATATTTATGTTTTAATAAATTTGTTATTCTTAGAAAAATAATTAATTTTGTTATTCAAATATTCAAGTTTAATGCGAAATAATTGGAAAAAAAAATTTTACAAAAACATCTTTTTTTATGCTGTATTTTAAACTTTTAATTAATCTTGATTGCAATTATTTATTACACAACCTCAACTAGGCTAAAATATAACACCAGTTATTCATTCATTGACTAAAATTATTATTAAAACTATTACTTATTCCTTCCTCTTTTCGACTAGATAAAGCACTTAATTCCTCTCGTCCAATGCAAGTTTCAAAACCCTAGCAGCAAAATAACTTGGAAACTTATTGAGCCAGTATTCACCAATCTTGGCTCAACAAGATTTTAAAGGGCCATTATTTTTCCAATGTTAGAACTATATAGAAATGTCCGATTCACCAGATATTTCATAGCCACTATTCAGCTGATGTTTGCCCTAAATAAACTTACCAAGTTCTCCTGATATTTTGTTCCCCTTATTAATCAATATTGGCCCTATACAGATTTGTTAAGTTCACCCGATATTTTATAGCCGTTATTCAGCCAATGTCGGTTCGCTATAGAAGTGTCAGAATCAACCGATATCTAACAGCCGCTATTCTACCAATATAGGCCATATATAGAATTTTTAGATTCTCCCGATATTTTAAAGCCATTATTTAGCAAATATAGGCCCTATTTAAAATTGCTCAATTGACCCGATATTGTTAAACAGTTGCTTAGCTAATGTAGATTCTTTATAGAATTGTACGATTCACCCGATATTTTAAAGCTGTTATACAGCCAATGTAGGCCCTATATAGAATAGCTCGATTCACCCAATATTTTATTGCCCTTATTTCGCCAATATTGGCCCTATAGAGATTTGTTAAATTCACCCGATATTTTATAGCCACTACTTAACCAATATAGGCCACTATTCCAAATATGGGAATATATTGAATTTTATATCGAATTTTGTATTATATAGAATGTATAGAATTATATAGAATTTATGAAATTATATAGAATGTTGAATTATATATAGAATTTTGTATATAGAATTTTTAGATTCTCCCGATATCTTAAAGCCATTATTTAGCCGATATATGCCCTATTTAAACTTGCTCAATTGACCCGATATTGTTAAACCGCTACTTAGCCAATGTAGGTTCGTTATAGAATTGTACGATTCACCCGATATTTTAAAGCTGTTATACAGCCAATGTAGGCCCTATATAGAATAGCTCGATTCACCCAATATTTCATTGCCCTCATTTCATCGATATCGGCCCTATACAGATTTGTTAAGTTCACCCGATATTTTATAGCCATTATTCAGCCTATATGTCGGCTCGACATAGAAGTGTTCGACTCAACCGATATGTTATAGCCGTTATTCAGCCAATATAAACCCTACTTGAAATTGTCCGATTGACCCGATATTTTATAGCGGTTACTCAACCAATATAGACTATATGTAGAATCGTACAATTCACCTTATATCTTCTAGCCGTTAAATAAAACCTAAAAGATAAAATAATAAAAGCTTTTCTCTAAAATAATATTTAGATATATATTACTCTTCCTTCATTCAGTGGAAATTCAAGGTGTTTTACCTTTATCTTGCGGTAGATAATATCAAAGGATGTTTTAAATAATGTCTTTGAAGCTTTTTCTAAATCAAACGAGTAAATTCCCTTCGCTATATTAAAATGAATGGTTAAGGGAGAACGTTTTAATGAACATTAAGTTAAAAAAAAATTTTTATTTCCAATGAGCTGCACAATCGGTCTCGCCGATGAGCAAACCTAGTGCGTTTTCCAGAGGTGGTATCCACTTTTTCAGGACCACCACAATGGGTGAGATGCCGTTGGTCATGTTAATTTAGACGTCTAGTTTCTGCCACACTAGATGGCAGCACCAAGACTCTATTTGGATGCTAAAGTGCGCTAGGAATTTAATTTTGCAGGAAATGCCAAGAGCACATTAAGTAACATTGCAGGGAAGAATACACAGCCTGCGTAGAGGATTTCAAATTATTAGGTAGTAAATTAGAGAAATATCAATATTATTCGCCAATTTTCCAAATTTATGATTTTATCGCATTTGGCGAGGTGGCGAATGCTTAGCGCGGGCCCTGGGACTAGCATACATCCATTATAATGAAAGGGTCGTTGTAATGAAGGTTGCACTAAAGAGCGTAAAATGTATAAATATGCATAGTAAAAATGTGTAAAACAGTTGTGTAAGCCAATTGCATTAGTATTAAAATGTTGAAAAGAAAGTAAATTTAGCAACAAAAATTAAAATAATTTTCTACACGAAATAAATTACTACATTTCGAAACTTTTTTTTAAAAAAATAATTTGTTATAAATGATGGTAGGTAACCGAAGCGTTTATAGTTTCATATATCTTAGTTATTTTGAAGCTTTAAGTTCTCCTTAGACACGTTCGAAAATTCCTGAAATCCTATTTAAATAACAAGTATCTTCTTTTTTTTAGTTTAGTCTTTTTTAGTTTTTCTCTTAAGGGAACAATTTTCAAAATCTTACCACTAGTGAAAACATAAAAAGTTAAAACTTATTTTGTTAAAAATGTATAAAAATGCGAGAAAGCTAATCCACTTGAGTCATATAATTTCCGAATTCTCTGTAAGAAAAACTAGTTCTTTCTGCTTTTTCATGACTAAAATCAGATAAGTTTTCTGAATTAAAATACCCTACTGATGGTCAAATGTAGTTAAATTTTCACATCAAAGAAAATAATTTATCTTCTCATTTTTTTCTTCAACACCGGTGTCTGTAAAAGTTTTTTCCGCTCTTTTTTACCTTCTTTGTTTATTAAAATATCTAGTTCTTTATTTTTTTACTTAAATATTTATTATTCAGTGTTTATATATTGTTACAACAGATAAAAAAAATATACAAAAGATATTTTTGCTCAATTTATTATGAAAGTGTAAGAAAAAAAACTCTTTAGCTTTTTGACATTAGATGAAAATCACAGTTTTTATCGTTCTAGCTGTAAGATTACAAAAACTTGTATACTTGACTTAATAATAAAGAGCTACATTTTCATTTGCTAATTTAGGAAAATTTTGCTGTTCTATGTTGCTAAATAAAGATTCTTTTTGACACAAATTTTTTTTATTTCATAGTTTAAAGAATATTTATGTTTTGAAATAAAATATTTAAATTAAACAAAATAGTTATCTGGATGATAATGTCGATATTATGTGTATATTTATATATATATATATATATATATATATATATATATATATATATATATATATATATACAGGGCCGGATTTTAGCTTGGTGAGGCCCTAAGCTACTGAAAATGATGGGGCCCTTATAAGTTCAATTCCATTTCTATGCACCTAAAGTAAACTGCCACTATTTTTTATTGTTGAGTATTAACATTATATAATTAAAAATTTGATAATATTACTTTATTATTAAATATATTAATTGTGATGAGACTATTATGTAGAACCTTTCTTTTATTGCACATATTTTTTGAACGAGGGGAAAAAGTTACTAAAGAAATACATTTTAAGCACAGAGTAAAAATTTGGCGTGCTGGGCCAGTTACTCCTTAACAGAGTTTTTCTTTTATTTCTTTAGATTCATTTTGAATATGAATTCATTTTGCAATTTTTAATGATTTTTTCGCGAATTTTTTTCTTCCAGTTGTATTTTCTTTACGTTACAAAATCTATAAGACTTAGAAGCATGAAATTTTGAATGCGCGTAGAAAATATGCAAAGAGTTAGAAAGAAAACAAGAAGATATAATTTGATTATTAATTTTTTTTTTTATAACCGCCGTTAAACAACCGACTCAATTTTGAGTTTACGCCCTATCAACCAGGCTATCCCGGCCAAACTTATTAGTTTATTTTATAACAGTCATTGCACAGCCGACCCAATTTCGAGTTTACGACTACTAATATTCAACTCCGTAGCCTTGTCATTTTAAATCCAATCCAGAAGACAAGGGAACTGCTAGATTAGTACCCAGAGGTATTTATTTGTTATAAGAACTTGGAGGACTTTGTGACCCCGACAGATTTAACATGCACCAGTCACCATTTTATACATGGGTATTCTTCTGCCGGCTGGATTCAAACTCCCATTCTCACGAACACGAGTCCAACGCCCTATCAACCAGGCTATCCCGGCCAAATTTATTAGTTTATTTTATAACAGTCATTGCACAGCCGAACCAATTTCGAGTTTACGACTACTAATATTCAACTCCGTAGCCTTGTCATTTTGAACCCAATCCAGCAGTCCCTGGAGCAGGTGAGAGCCGTTATATTAATACTGTTTGTAAAAATAAAAAGAACATTTCGTAAACTGATATTATTTAATTGATGTTTATATTAAAAATATTTCTTAATTATGTTTGCTTTCTTTTTAATTATTTTAAGTACATTTGTTAAATTTTAGTGCAAGAAAAAAATTATCATTATTTATGTAAGTTTTAGGCTTATATTTTTAAGGATTTATTAAAGGGTCTATTAAATATCAGAGAGAATAAATGTCATACGGGTTTAAAGTATCAGCTCTGCTCTTGATGGTGTATAGTGGCTAGGATGTGATAGAGAAACTGTCCCGGTCATCCCGCCAAAACGAGCATTCAACATATCAATGGAATACGCCAAAGCTTTATATCAATTAGCAATTAGTTTTAGATAATTACAATTATAGAATAATTATCTACTTACAGAATGAAATATTTTAAAAGACAAATATCTGTTAATGTTTAACATTTAATCAACGAAAAAACAGAACCAATATTATAATCTAACGAATTTATTAATTTTAATAACTGATAAAGTTTGTGACAGTAAAAAAAAAAAAATTAAAACCTGATAGATTTCAGAAACACCTTCTAGTTATACTATTCAATCAAATGGATTTCGATGTCTTTCATCCCGGTCGCATTAGTGATTCAGCATATTTCGATATCATTTTTGTTTCTTTCTTATTTACAAGTGATCAAATGAAAAGGTACGAAACGACGTAAAAACGTAACAGTTAAATATTTGCATATTCCGCTTTGGGAGAACGTAGCGAGACATCTCGGGATGCGATTGGAGTCTCTGACTGGGATCGGAGCATGCGCGGGTGCCCGCATGAGCAGGAGAGAGCAGAGGCTTTTATCAAAAGCGGCGTCCAACTAATGCGGCCGTCCGTATGAGGACTGGATGGCGTTCGCGTTGCAAAATTCGACGATTGAGGAGCAGCGAGGTGTTATCCGATTTCTTCGAGCACAGAAAAACCGCTAACTCTGATGTGTACTGTGAGACACTCTGACGCCTACGCATGTCCATCAAGAACAAAAGACCGGGGCTGCTCACGGAGGGTGTGGTTCTGCTCCATGATAACGCGCTTCCACACGTCTCCAGACTCACAGACATGGAACTGGCCAAGTTCAAGTGGAAGACGTTGGACCATCCGCCCTACAATCCGGACTAGTCGCCCTGAGATTTCCATGTGTTTGGTCCACTGAAGAAACACCTGAAAGGGAAGCTGTTCAACTCGGACGACATACTCAAGGACGCTGTGAAGGACTGGGACTCGTCACGACCACAGGAATTCTGGGAATAATTAATCCTGCGGCTTGTTCATCAGTGGGATCGCTGTGCTAAGGCCTATGGTATATATTTTGAAAAAAGTCTACATTTGTACCCACCGTGTCGTTTCGTTCCTTTTCATTTGATCACCCCTTGTAATATTAATTTGTTTGCGACAGTTAATTTGTGTACCTCTTTTACTACATTTTCGAGGATTTTAACTGAAATGAAATTTGCTTTTTTTGTATACCTCTTTTATTACGTCATCATCATACCCACACGCAACTGCCTACTCTAAATAATGCTATATAGAATGAGATAGCAAAACAAACGTGTGTAGTTATTTAAATTCTTATGCAAAAGTATTAGTTAATTTTTTTTAACTGACAATTTCTGTCCTTTTTTAGATATTTTAAAGTGCTGTTTAAAACTGTTGCATATCACATGAAAGCATTAAATATATCATTTGTACAATTTTAAAGTAAAATAAAAGGGAATTCTGATCCTTAGAAACAGATATTAAATAGTCTGATGATCGAACGATGGGGCAAAAAAAAACTTTTTTACCTTTTAAACTAAAAAATTTTATATTTATAAATAATTTATTAATACTCAAATTGCTTGAAAGATGATATGTACCCTACTAGTGACAACGAAGTTTTTTGTTTTATTCAGTCATTTTTTTATATTTATTATGTCCGACAATGTAAAAAAGAAAAAAAATGCGTTTTCGGCTTCTGAGGACCCCATCTCTGAATAAAACTTTAAAAAAGAGGGGGGAAAGTAGGATCTGGGGGCCCTTGTCATCTCGGGGCACCAAGCTACAGCTTATTTAGCTTATACGTAAATCCGGCCTTGTATATATATATATATATATATATATATATATATATATATATATATATATATATATATATATATATATATATATATATATATATATATATATATATATATATATATATATATATATATATATAGCACAATAAAAACAAAGAGAAAAACGAGAATAATTAATAAGTTTTATTAACTGCGCATAAGCTGCAAGTATATAGAACTCATAAAATAAGCTAAAAAATTGAGAAAATATGGAGAGAAAAAAAATAATGACAAGAGAAGAAAATTATTAACAATAATTTTTTAAAAAGGTATTTAAAAAACATAATTTTTAACACCTTAAAAAAAAACATAATTTTTAACACCTTAAAAAAAAAAAAAAAAAAAAAAAAAAAAAAAAAAAAATTAATTAAAATTTTGAAAACAAAACTAAGAAAAGATATAATCTCTTCATCAGCTCACACGATTATATCCGCAAAAGGAGTGCTTTCTAAAATTGTATTAATATAGCCAAAGCAAAATATATCAATACAACAGTGTGAGGAGCACTCAAAAAAATTTAAACGAAATTGGAACACATTAAGAAAAAATATGTACGGGAAAACAAACAAATATATCAAGCAAAATACTGAAAGTAAATTGTAAAGAGATTAGAGAACAGTACACGAAAGGAAATCTACATAGTGAGGAGCAAATTAAATGAACTTACTCGTACCGGAATCTTTCAAGAATGATTTATAATATTTTCGTAATAAGATTGCCAGATTACAATATATGAAAACAGAAGCATAAATAAAGTGATATCTTATGGCACGTTCTTACTGCAAAACTGAAGCGCGTCTAATTTGTTAGTTACCTTGGGTGGGCCCGAAAATGGATGCGCGCAAGGTAATAATATAATACGGGATAATTTAAAGTTTGTAATTAAAAAGTTTGATAATTAAAACAATTATTTAAAAAAATAAAAAAATAGAAAAACAGGATTTACTCATTTTGAATTGATTTTTAGCAGGAGCCAAATTATTATTGCTGCTGAAATCCAAAAATTAGGCTCAAATAGCAATGCCCTAAACACACGAAATTAGAAGACGAACTAAAAACGGAAACAAAAAGAAAACGAAAGTAAGCTAATAGTAGATAATATTAAGCGCTAAAGCTGCTTTAAATATGATCACTATAACATAGCACAAAAAAACAAAACCGAACTAAAAGCGGAAACAAAAAGAAAACGGAAGTAAGGTAATAGTAGAAAATATCAAGCGTTAAAGCTGCTTTAAATATGATCACTATAACATAGCACAATAAAAACAAAGAGAAAAACGAGAATAATTAATAAGTTTTATTAACTGCGCATAAGCTGCAAGTATATAGAACTCATAAAATAAGCTAAAAAATTGAGAAAATATGGAGAGAGAAAAAAATAATGACAAGAGAAGAAAATTAAATTATAATAATTAATAATTTATATTAATAATTAATAATTTATATTAATATGTTATAGTGATCATATTTAAAGCAGCTTTAGCGCTTGATATTTTCTAGTATTACCTTACTTCAGTTTTCTTTTTGTTTCCGCTTGTGGCGTAACTACCACTACAAAAGTTTAACATCATTCACTAGTATATAAAGCATGCTAACTTGATTCTATCACGAGGTACCTTTTGATGGATGACAGTTGGCATGGTCGATAACTCCGCCCCCCACATTGGTGACCTTCGAACGTGAGTTGATCACGCAAGTAACGCCCACTTCGCAATCTCTTAACGGATACGCCTACTTCGATGGATAGTCCACATTGAACGGTTGGCTTGCTATTTGTGAAAGCATCATTCACCCTCCTGCGCTGTTGCTGCTCAGTCTCGTCTCAAACATACACACAACGTCGGCCAGCACACACTCGACTGTTAAAGGCAACACAGGAGCAACCACTACTGTGATGTTAATACACCTCTCACATTCAGCACTCAAAAAATCCGGTGACTCTCTCCCGGTCTTTCACAAGTACATCAACTAGTGAGATCTGTTCATCGAATTATATCCCTGATAAAATTCTGGTGGGGGAGTACTGTGGCGTAACTACCACTACAAAAGTTTAACATCATTCACTAGTATATAAAGCATGCTAACTTGATTCTATCACGAGGTACCTTTTGATGGATGACAGTTGGCATGGTCGATAACTCCGCCCCCCACACGCTTTCAGTTCGGTTTTGTTTTTTTGTGCTATGTTATAGTGATCATATTTAAAGCAGCTTTAGCGCTTAATATTATCTACTATTAGCTTACTTTCATTTTCTTTTTGTTTCCGTTTTTAGTTCGTCTTCTAATTTCGTGTGTTTAGGGCATTGCTCTTTGAGCCTAATTTTTGGATTTCAGCAGCAATAATAATTTGGCTCCTGCTAAAAATCAATTCAAAATGAGTAAATCCTGTTTTTCTATTTTTTTAAATAATTGTTTTAATTATCAAACTTTTTAATTACAAACTTTAAATTATCCCGTATTATATTATTACCTTGCGCGCATCCATTTTCGGGCCCACCCAAGGTAACTAACAAATTAGACGCGCTTCAGTTTTGCAATAAGAACGTGCCATAAGATATCACTTTATTTATGCTTCTGTTTTCATATATTGTAATCTGGCAATCTTATTACGAAAATATTATAAATCATTCTTGAAAGATTCCGGTACGAGTAAGTTCATTTAATTTGCTCCTCACTATGTAGATTTCCTTTCGTGTACTGTTCTCTAATCTCTTTACAATTTACTTTCAGTATTTTGCTTGATATATTTGTTTGTTTTCCCGTACATATTTTTTCTTAATGTGTTCCAATTTGGTTTAAATTTTTTTGAGTGCTCCTCACGCTGTTGTATTGATATATTTTGCTTTGGCTATATTAATACAATTTTAGAAAGCACTCCTTTTGCGGATATAATCGTGTGAGCTGATGAAGAGATTATATCTTTTCTTAGTTTTGTTTTCAAAATTTTAATTATTTTTTTTTTTTTTTTTTTTAAGGTGTTAAAAATTATGTTTTTTTTAAGGTGTTAAAAATTATGTTTTTTAAATACCTTTTTAAAAAATTATTGTTAATAATTTTCTTCTCTTGTCATTATTTTTTTTCTCTCCATATTTTCTCAATTTTTTAGCTTATTTTATGAGTTCTATATACTTGCAGCTTATGCGCAGTTAATAAAACTTATTAATTATTCTCGTTTTTCTCTTTGTTTTTATTGTGCTATGTTATAGTGATCATATTTAAAGCAGCTTTAGCGCTTGATATTTTCTACTATTACCTTACTTCCGTTTTCTTTTTGTTTCCGCTTGTGGCGTAACTACCACTACAAAAGTTTAACATCATTCACTAGTATATAAAGCATGCTAACTTGATTCTATCACGAGGTACCTTTTGATGGATGACAGTTGGCATGGTCGATAACTCCGCCCCCCACATTGGTGACCTTCGAACGTGAGTTGATCACGCAAGTAACGCCCACTTCGCAATCTCTTAACGGAAACGCCTACTTCGATGGATAGTCCACATTGAATGGTTGGCTTGCTATTTGTGAAAGCATCATTCACCCTCCTGCGCTGTTGCTGCTCAGTCTCGTCTCAAACATACACACAACGTCGGCCAGCACACACTCGACTGTTAAAGGCAACACAGGAGCAACCACTACTGTGATGTTAATACACCTCTCACATTCAGCACTCAAAAAATCCGGTGACTCTCTCCCGGTCTTTCACAAGTACATCAACTAGTGAGATCTGTTCATCGAATTATATCCCTGATAAAATTCTGGTGGGGGAGTACTGTGGCGTAACTACCACTACAAAAGTTTAACATCATTCACTAGTATATAAAGCATGCTAACTTGATTCTATCACGAGGTACCTTTTGATGGATGACAGTTGGCATGGTCGATAACTCCGCCCCCCACACGCTTTCAGTTCGGTTTTGTTTTTTTGTGCTATGTTATAGTGATCATATTTAAAGCAGCTTTAGCACTTAATATTATCTACTATTAGCTTACTTTCGTTTTCTTTTTGTTTCCGTTTTTAGTTCGTCTTCTAATTTCGTGTGTTTAGGGCATTGCTCTTTGAGCCTAATTTTTGGATTTCAGCAGCAATAATAATTTGGCTCCTGCTAAAAATCAATTCAAAATGAGTAAATCCTGTTTTTCTATTTTTTTAAATAATTGTTTTAATTATCAAACTTTTTAATTACAAACTTTAAATTATCCCGTATTATATTATTACCTTGCGCGCATCCATTTTCGGGCCCACCCAAGGTAACTAACAAATTAGACGCGCTTCAGTTTTGCAATAAGAACGTGCCATAAGATATCACTTTATTTATGCTTCTGTTTTCATATATTGTAATCTGGCAATCTTATTACGAAAATATTATAAATCATTCTTGAAAGATTCCGGTACGAGTAAGTTCATTTAATTTGCTCCTCACTATGTAGATTTCCTTTCGTGTACTGTTCTCTAATCTCTTTACAATTTACTTTCAGTATTTTGCTTGATATATTTGTTTGTTTTCCCGTACATATTTTTTCTTAATGTGTTCCAATTTGGTTTAAATTTTTTTGAGTGCTCCTCACGCTGTTGTATTGATATATTTTGCTTTGGCTATATTAATACAATTTTAGAAAGCACTCCTTTTGCGGATATAATCGTGTGAGCTGATGAAGAGATTATATCTTTTCTTAGTTTTGTTTTCAAAATTTTAATTATTTTTTTTTTTTTTTTTTTTTTTTAAGGTGTTAAAAATTATGTTTTTTTTAAGGTGTTAAAAATTATGTTTTTTAAATACCTTTTTAAAAAATTATTGTTAATAATTTTCTTCTCTTGTCATTATTTTTTTTCTCTCCATATTTTCTCAATTTTTTAGCTTATTTTATGAGTTCTATATACTTGCAGCTTATGCGCAGTTAATAAAACTTATTAATTATTCTCGTTTTTCTCTTTGTTTTTATTGTGCTATGTTATAGTGATCATATTTAAAGCAGCTTTAGCGCTTGATATTTTCTACTATTACCTTACTTCCGTTTTCTTTTTGTTTCCGCTTGTGGCGTAACTACCACTACAAAAGTTTAACATCATTCACTAGTATATAAAGCATGCTAACTTGATTCTATCACGAGGTACCTTTTGATGGATGACAGTTGGCATGGTCGATAACTCCGCCCCCCACATTGGTGACCTTCGAACGTGAGTTGATCACGCAAGTAACGCCCACTTCGCAATCTCTTAACGGATACGCCTACTTCGATGGATAGTCCACATTGAACGGTTGGCTTGCTATTTGTGAAAGCATCATTCACCCTCCTGCGCTGTTGCTGCTCAGTCTCGTCTCAAACATACACACAACGTCGGCCAGCACACACTCGACTGTTAAAGGCAACACAGGAGCAACCACTACTGTGATGTTAATACACCTCTCACATTCAGCACTCAAAAAATCCGGTGACTCTCTCCCGGTCTTTCACAAGTACATCAACTAGTGAGATCTGTTCATCGAATTATATCCCTGATAAAATTCTGGTGGGGGAGTACTGTGGCGTAACTACCACTACAAAAGTTTAACATCATTCACTAGTATATAAAGCATGCTAACTTGATTCTATCACGAGGTACCTTTTGATGGATGACAGTTGGCATGGTCGATAACTCCGCCCCCCACACGCTTTCAGTTCGGTTTTGTTTTTTTGTGCTATGTTATAGTGATCATATTTAAAGCAGCTTTAGCACTTAATATTATCTACTATTAGCTTACTTTCGTTTTCTTTTTGTTTCCGTTTTTAGTTCGTCTTCTAATTTCGTGTGTTTAGGGCATTGCTCTTTGAGCCTAATTTTTGGATTTCAGCAGCAATAATAATTTGGCTCCTGCTAAAAATCAATTCAAAATGAGTAAATCCTGTTTTTCTATTTTTTTAAATAATTGTTTTAATTATCAAACTTTTTAATTACAAACTTTAAATTATCCCGTATTATATTATTACCTTGCGCGCATCCATTTTCGGGCCCACCCAAGGTAACTAACAAATTAGACGCGCTTCAGTTTTGCAATAAGAACGTGCCATAAGATATCACTTTATTTATGCTTCTGTTTTCATATATTGTAATCTGGCAATCTTATTACGAAAATATTATAAATCATTCTTGAAAGATTCCGGTACGAGTAAGTTCATTTAATTTGCTCCTCACTATGTAGATTTCCTTTCGTGTACTGTTCTCTAATCTCTTTACAATTTACTTTCAGTATTTTGCTTGATATATTTGTTTGTTTTCCCGTACATATTTTTTCTTAATGTGTTCCAATTTCGTTTAAATTTTTTTGAGTGCTCCTCACACTGTTGTATTGATATATTTTGCTTTGGCTATATTAATACAATTTTAGAAAGCACTCCTTTTGCGGATATAATCGTGTGAGCTGATGAAGAGATTATATCTTTTCTTAGTTTTGTTTTCAAAATTTTAATTAATTTTTTTTTTTTTTTTTTTTTTTTTTTTTTTTTTTTTTTTTTTTTTAAGGTGTTAAAAATTATGTTTTTTTTTAAGGTGTTAAAAATTATGTTTTTTAAATAATATAATCGTAAATAATTATAATCGTGTGAGCTGATGAAGAGATTATATCTTTTCTTAGTTTTGTTTTCAAAATTTTAATTAATTTTTTTTTTTTTTTTTTTTTTTTTTAAGGTGTTAAAAATTATGTTTTTTAAATACCTTTTTAAAAAATTATTGTTAATAATTTTCTTCTCTTGTCATTATTTTTTTTCTCTCCATATTTTCTCAATTTTTTAGCTTATATATATATATATATATATATATATATATATATATATATATATATATATATATATATATTTTCCCAACTTACAGCAACCACATTATCTCCAACAGTAAACAGATCCTGGATTAAAAAGCCCTAGACGCGTCATACTAACAGTGAGAGGTTTTCCTCTTTTGTGTAAGGCAAAAATCCAATTAATTTTATGTAAAAAAAGAAATTAAAAAAGAACATTTTTCAAGTGGTGGTGACAACGTAAACAGCAGAGTAAATGCCTCATTACGATCGACTGTTGGATTTGCCAACTTATAGTTCAATTGGGAAAAAAATCGGACTGTTCCAAGAATTTTTTTTAAAATAAGTCTTGGTGTCATTTACATGAATGAAAATTTTTAGAAACATTTAGAAATATAACAAATACTTTAAAATTCTAGCAAGAATATGCTACGTCAATAACAGTAAGTTTCTAATTTTTTTTTTTAATTTTTAAACTAATTAAATTTACTAAAAATTGAATAAGTGCAAAAACATACCAAGACTTGTTTGAACAAAAAGTATTGGAACTGCTTAATTTTAGCTGAATTATAAGTCTACAATTATGATATTCCTAAATGATGGAATTTCCCAGCAGCTAGTTCCAATTTTTACTGGCATTTATATTACATGCATTAAGTATTCACTAATTATGTAATATACTTTTCTATTTAATAAAATAAAATTAACACTATAATAACTTTTTCCTCCAAATTTCAGGATATCAGATTATCTAAAACAAATAAATTTATAAATAAAAATAGTAAATAACTATCAGCGTTGCGCTCGTTACATTTTCTGAACAATCCTATATTTCACGAGTAAAAGAAGGGCATTTTGTTATCAAAATAATTAATAAAAACAAAAGAAAATCCTTGAAAGATTGTTTTAAGAATGGAGATTAAGAACTTTTCTGTTAAATTTCTGTTAAATCTCATTTTCTGTTAAATCTAAGAACTTTTCTGTTAAATCTCATTTCTGTTAAATTAATAGTGAGGTCTTATAAACTTCTTTTTGAGGACATGCTTCAAAACACTAAATTGTTTTTTCAAAAACATTTTCACACAGTAATATATACTAACACTGAGTAACAATTTTTTTTCTGTTGCAGGAGATTTTTTTAACAGATTCTATATACTTATGTATAGCTGATTACAAATCTAAAATCAATTTCTCTTACAAAACTAGTTTCTTATGACATTTTTAGTTTACTTTTTGTCGGAACGCACTAGTTTAGTACAAGATTAAAAACGTTATATATTACTGAGGTGGCTCATAAAAACTGCAACCAACTTGCAGGGGAGCTAGGGCATATCATCAGATAAAAATTGAATGGAAATGTATGCCCGAAAGAGCCCCTAGCCGCGTATGAGGACATGTAATTTTAAATTGAAATTATTACTTTTTATTGAAATATACAAGTTAAAAAACGCTATATATAACAGGGTGTCTCATAAATGCTGCGATGAACTTCAAGGGGAGTTAGGACGCATTATCAAGATAAAAATTGCACAGGAATCCATGTTCCTAAATGTCGTCATACGCCGCTGGGGCTCTTTCCTGTCATGAACTGTTACTTTGTGTGATTGTGAACTGGTTTCAATAGGAAAGCTTCCTTAACCGCGTATGACGATATTTTTGAGTACGGTTTCCCATGTAATTTTAATCTTGACGATGTACCCTTGCTCCCTTGAAATTTCGTCACAACATTCAGAACCCCCCCCCTTTTTTTTTATGTATGTTTTTAAACACGTACATTTCGTTAAAAAATGTCATTTTGAAAACTAAACTCGTTAGATTTAAGGGCAAAACTAATATCAGATTTGTTTTCTCCACACTCGAATCAGGCAAGATCAAATATTTACATAAATGCAACAAAAAAAAATTTCCCTAGTGTAATGTATTTCTTTTATTAACGATATTATCAAGTCACCGATCTTTTTCAAGCTTCATACTTTCATTTTTATATGTAAACATCTAAACACTATTCTGAAAACAAATTCTAAATAGTGTTTAAATGTTTTAAATAGTTTTAATTAAGATTATATCAGCTCAGTTAACTCCATGAATGCTGAAAATAATCCCATTTAGTTGACAGAAAAAATATTTTCTAAGGTATTTATCACAATCTTTTGCAGTAATTCATATTAATTCATGTCACAAGACTGAGTTATGAATTTACTCTAAATATTTTATGTGAATTAAATTTAAATTAAATTATTGTCATATTTTATGCTCCCATCATCTGAGAACTTCCCCAAAACAGTTTTCAAAAAAATCAATTTGTCCCATTTCTTGATTCTGAATTTCCTTTGTATTCTGGGTTGAATTCAAAATTACTAGGCTGCGGAGTTGAACATTGATTGCCTTAAATCTTACATGAATCAAGCCAATAATAAAATGCGAAAAATTCGTGTGTTTTGCAATTTAACCAAAATAAATGCTCTCCCACTTTTGAATCGCGCCCTTTAGTTTCGAAACCTCTTTCTTCTGGCACAAATCTTTCAACCATGGCCAATCACCTAACTCCATTTTTCAGAGTTTATGCTTTTAACGGCCATGGTAAAATTGCCATGTAATTTTGATTTCAACAAGTGATGTGGACAGCGCCTGAGATGGTGTCCCTCTCTCCAAACTTCCACTCTAGAACTAACTAAGGAACTTTCAGCCAGATTTAATGCTGCATATACACGAAGGTTGTTCAGTCGGCTGCCAGGATCGAACTCAGGACCCCAGCTCCCCTCCAACGAAGTAAGTGACAACTTTGCTGACATCGCTACCGGAGCACTTCTTTTGGTTTCTTTTACGATCCAACAACCGTAAAAAATTTATTTTATGGTTGTAAAAGAGTAAAAGAAATATTTTAATGTTTTCATAAATAGTTTTATATGAGCTTTTCTTCAACTATATTTGTTTAGCTAAGCATCAGATTTATTTTGCTTGTTTTAATGTATGTCAGGATAGAATTTTACAATCAAAATTTCAACCACTTTCCAACTAGCTAAAGCAATCAAATCCCTAATAGGATTCTGCATCTTGTGACTATAAGTTTCAGTCGTTCTTAGACGGTTACAAGCTAAGCATTTTCTTGATATAATCGCCATAAGTAATAACAATAAAAGTTCCATTTGTATCTCTATACGTACGCAGAATTTATTACCATTTTGTGCCAACATCAATAAAATTTGGTCCACTTTCTAGCTTGCCGGAGTGGCTGAACTATTTATCTTAAACTGTCTGCTGGATGACAATACAAATTTTAAGCATCTCCTAACCGCTACAAGCAGAATTTATTAACAAACAGATTTTATCGCTAATTGAAAATGACAATGACTTCCCAGCTAGTTAGAGTTCTTAAATCTAATAGTATCTTTGTGCTTGATTACAATGCAAGTTACGACTGTTTCCTCCATTTAATTATCACGTTATAATTTTAACCACTTTAATAATTTTTACCACTCACAAAATGTTTATGATAATTTTAAAAAAATAATATTTCGCCATTTATGAAGAAATTAACTTGCTCTTTTGAGTTACAATTCTTAAAAACTTTTCTCGAACAATTTTATGCATTTTTTTTTTATTTAAAGCCTTAATCAGAAAGAGATTACCATGTTGGGAAAAAAATTGTTTTAGTTATTCATTCCAAAAGAAGTATACATGTAAGATGTATACCGAAATATCCAAGCCAAAAGTAGAACTAGATCCTTGAATGGAATAAATTAATCAATTGTCGAAATTTTTTGGTCGTCAATGGCAACTAGCAGTTTTCACTATTCCTATTGGACGATACGTATTATCCCAATAGAAACTTATTCCTATTGGCTACTATTTAACTGCTTGATCATTGATGGATTGCTAGTGGACTGGTAAGTGAAGTGACGTCGACTTAGACGGCTTTTGATAAGAATATCTGCTTATAAAATGGGAAAGAACTTACCTATTTAATGATTCGAATAAACTGATAATTTTGTGGAAGTTTCTGTGGACAATAACGTTTAACCCCTTAACGATCGGTTAATTTTCAAAAAAACGGTCATAAAAGTGCCTATTTTTTATCTCATTACAAATACACGCGTTTGATTAGTGCTGACATCTAGTTTAAAATAAACTAATTATCTACCATTACCTTAAAAATCTCCTAGTACTGCCACCTAGTGTGTGAAATGAGAAATAAAAGGTTTGCCGAGCAAAAGAAATTAATTAGTTTTATTGTTAAAGGAGACTGAGTTATCTAAAGATACACCAGAAAAGAGAAGGTGAAACAACAGAAGAACCTCGGTAAAATGTAAAATCAAGTGAAAAGGCAAAGATATTTGCATCAATTGAACAAAATGTTAGTTTTTTTTTTAATAAATAAATGTTACACAACTTATGTCAACAGAGTGAATATTTCGACTGAATTTATTTAAAAAAAATTCACTATCCGATTTTCGATATCCCAAACTACGAACACGAAATTTTTAGTATGTCCCTTTCAAGTTCGTAATATCGAGATCAGACTGTATGTTATTAACGCAATATTCAAAATAAAAATTATAAATTCTTGGCATAGCTTTACTTAAAAAGATTAATTAAAACTGATTATAAAAAGTTGAATGTAATGTAGGTAGTTTAGTAATATAATCTCATTGTTGATACAACTATCAAACATCTTATTTATGATTAAGAACTAAAGGTAACATATACAGTAAAATAGTATTTTTTTAAAAATTAATACTTGTTATACAATATTTAAAATGTCGGTACAGTAAATATGAAACAAATGTTAAAAAAATTTCAATTAAAATATTCGATTTTTGATGACACAAAATTTTTAGTCTCTCACTTCTGGTTCGTATTATCAAGGCTTGACTGAATCAATAATAATAATAATTATTATCATAAAGCATTATTAGTTCATTTACTTTTCGCTCTCCACCACAAAATAGAGCAAACATGATATTTAAAAGAACACTAAGTTTATTGATCCTACTTCTGCATCCAACAAGCTATACAAAAACTCATAATAATCTGGTCTTTCTCAAACGATTGTTTCACATAGAATTTTTATGATATATTCAAGTTCGCAACTTAATAAAGCAAAAGAATACCCAATAATAGAATCACGTAAATAGCATTAAATTTCTTATCAAAAATAATGATCCCGATCGCCGGTCACTAACAGTTCAAAAACGAAATGACCATCCGTGACTAAAAATTCTTCCTATTTTTGTTAAAAGACCGGGCGTTTAGAAAGCTTTTACAATCCATAAGGAATTATACAGCTTTCTCTTTTCATAAAGCATTTCCGACTGTGAAAAAACATCAAACTGATACATCCTGCTCAAGTTTTCCGCACCACTGCGGGTATCCCTCTCCGCTTTTATCTCACTTCGTCGGAATTGTGCACGAAACGGAGCAAACGATAGTTTACAATAATCATAAATTGAAATATAACCTGAAGTTAAAGTTTGTTCTGGAGGTAAGTGCTTGAAATATTTTTATTCTTAGACATAATCTCTAAAAGCATTTGACGCACGCATTGAAATTAGTAGAAAGTTTTATTTTTCTTGACATCTGAAGAACGTGATTTAAATATGTTTGACAGATTATGAAGAAAATTTAAAAGGTTAAATTTTATCGCCTGCATTTCTCAAAGTATCAAAAATATTGTTTTTTTCTAAACATTTAAAATTTCTTAACTGTGACATGAGAAATCGAAAATTAATATTATTTTATGAAACTATGTCCTTAAAATAGACTTTTATGTTTAGTCGTGGAATAAAATCAGATAAAATTATTTTACAAAATAACCTATTTCCCTAACCAGGAATAAGCAACTTATTTATTTATTGTACAGTTTCGCAAAATAAAAAACGGACCACCCTTAATAATTTTTGATCTAATGATAGGATCTTCACGCTCTAGGACTCATTCTTAACGGTTTGAGGGGGTGACCTCAAATATGCTAAATAATTAATGCAGACGATATTTTAAGCTGCAAAATCAGACGCAAAAACGTACTTTCTCTGAATAAACATAGCTTTTTATTTTTTTCGACGAATTCGGATTTTTAACTCTGTCGCAATCTGGGAAAAATGGTCCCAATAGTTCGGTCAGGATAGTGATCCAGAGTTTGGACTCTTTAATATTAATCTTACTATTTGCGTATTTAGCCATATCTCGAGGAATTTTTAAACGAATTGAAAACTTTTGGCACACATTTATAAAATTCGTTCACCCAGAGTCAATTCTATGCAATATATAGCTTTTAATACATATTTATTATTTTATTTAATAAAATAGTCGAAAAGCTTTTGAATTATAAAGTTTTAAAATTTTCACATCATTTTAAAGAACACAATTCTAAATGGCAAAATAAAAAATATGAAAAAAATTGGTTGGATAATTTTTGAGAAATCGAATTTCGAAAAAGTCGCATTTTTAAAATTCAATTTGTCAGGAACAGATTTTGCTCAAATTTTTTATTTTTTCGTGTACAAATACATTCCTAAAAAATTTTTAAGAAATTACATGTCTTACAATTCAAAATATTTTCGACTATTATCAAATAAACTAATAAAAAGTAGTAAATACTTACTAAAGGTTGTTTTTTGCATGGATTTATCTTTGCCTTAATGAATTTTATAATTATAAAATTCATTGTATGCACACAAAAAAAAATTTCATTCGCTTAAAACTTTTTCGAGATATGGCGAAATACGCAGAAAGTGAAATTAATATTAATGGGTCCAGACTTTAGACCGCTCTTTTGGCCAAAATTTTGGAACCACGTTTCCCGGATTGCTGCTACCCCCTATATTTTGGGAGTCAGAAATATGAATTCGTCGAAAAACGGCTTAATCAGAGAAAGTACGTTTTTTTGTCTGATTTTGTGACTTAAAATACCGTCAGCACTAATTAACTAGCATATTTGAGGTCACCCCTTTGAACCGTTAAGATTGAGTCCTAGAACGTAAAGATCCGATCAATAGATCGAAAGCTATTAAGAGTGGTCTGTCTATTTTTTTTCTTGCACACTGCACGTACTTATTTGTAAAAAAAAATTATGTCTCTAGAATTCAGTGAAAAGCGACTAACATTGTCAGACATTATGTTAAATACCAGCTAATATTTTTCAAATAAAATATAAAAATTGTTAAATGTTTTAAACGAAATAACAGAACTTCAAAAAGAAACTTTTTATTAAAAATAAAAAAATATTCTCTAAGGAGTTTTAAAGGGAATTTACGAAATAATTTATGAAATAGTGAATTGACTAAAAAAATTGACTCTATTTAAGAAAGAAGTTATTAAATATTTGCATTTTTTTTTTTTTTTTAAAGGAGGTTTTTCAAGAAATTTGCATTTTTTCCTATGAATTTGGAAAATCTATTTTTTTATTCTCAGGTTAAATAAAATATCTATCTTTTTTTAATTTAAAATTTTCAAAAAAAATTTTAATAAATAAATTAATTCATTACATTTTTCGACAGGTATGAGAAATTATACTATTATTATTTATCATTATTATTTATTATTATTTCTATAATTGTTAATACTGTCATTATTATTAATTCTATCATTATAATAATTAGTATTACGAATTCTATTATAATTATTCACTTTATTGCTATTCTCTAAAATAAAACTTTCTTAGAATAACTGTCTGAATGGTTTCTTTTACTAGAAGTTAAACAGTTAACAATCTAATAAATCGAAACTTAACTTTTTAAAGTACTCGCTGTACATTTTTTACACCCCAATGTAATTTAAATTGTCTAAGCCTTATAATTTATGCGCCACTGAATAAAATGTAACAAAAATAGAAGAGTTGGAAAAAAACTTCTCCTTGAGTTGAAAAGAGAGCAAAAAAACCCTTAAAACTGCAATAAATTAGAATTACTAAAAATAAAAAAAAATTGCGTTAACTTCGTAAACAAAAATGACCTTTTCAGCACATCTACTTTCAACTCTGTAATTGCATTTCAATGGACTACAGAGTGTCTCACACGGTATTAGTCACCAAAAATTTAATAGCTTATTATTCTTAAACTATTAAAAGAAAAAATAATTTCTCCTTTTATTCTATCATACCTTCTGAAAAATTTTCTGCATACCTTCGGCATTTCAGGGTTCAAAGTTTTTTAGTTTTTGCACCATCAAAAACAAAATGCAACAAAAAGTTTAGCAACTTGAACACCTGCGGCAGTTCTTGCTTTTTTTAACGTAAAGAGAAAAATCAAATAAATGGTTAAAACATGACAAAACTTTTAAAATTACATTCTTTATCTGCTCGTCTTCTTAGGAAAAGTCCGTTTTTATTCTAAGAATTATGCATAAGTAAGGAAAAAATTGACAATGTTCCAGATATTTCTATTCAAAAGCATAAGATTTATTTGATTTTTAGTTATAATGTAAAATTTTTCAATAAGGCCATAACTACGTAACTAACTAAGAAAAATCATTCAACCTATTTTATAAAATTTTATTTATAAATGAATTTCATAAAAGTATGCCAAAATTTTCCATAGCTCATTTGAAATTCATATCACACAATTCTTTTCTCATGAAAGTTTAATTTAAAAGTTAAATTTGAATTCATATTCAAAGTATTATTAAATAAGGAATAACTTAGTTATTACAATTTCTTTTTTAAGTAAATTTCTTAAGAAAGAATTCTATTAAGCTTTATCTTCTAAAAATGTTCTAAAAAAAATGTTCTAAAATATATTATTGTAATGTATCGTATGAATATTATTAAAGAAAAGGAGAGATTAGAACTGCGTAGCTTACGCTCAAAGGATTACTATGACTAAAACATTCAACCCTATAAGCTATGGGATTGTATCAGAATATAATGAATATGTTACCGTTAAAGTGTAGAAATCAGTTATTCACAGGTTTTGCTATTTTTTTAAATTATTTTAACATATTTTTGTGGAACAAATGTTTTGTTGCGTTTATGCAAATACTTGATCTTGCTTAATTTGAGTGTGAGGATTTCAAATCTGAAATTAGTTTTGCTCCTAAAATCTATAGATTTTTTTTTAAATGGCATTTTTAGTTTTTTTTTTTTTTTTTGTAGAAATATATAAGTTTAAACACGTTATATATAACAGGGGGTCGCGTAAATATTATCGACGGAGATAATCGACGTTTGATGCGTCATTACAATCGTCATAGGAAGCATCTAAATTAAAAAACAAAGTTTTTAAAGACACTTTTCAAACATAGATATTCTTTCAACGTTTATTTCGGTGTTTATATATATTTAAATTCAGTACATCTATTCCCCAGGGTCTGATTATGGCATAAGGAAAATGGGCACTTTCCCAGGGCACCACACTATAAGAGCCCTCAATTGTCATTGCAAAAAAAAATTTATTTATTTTCAGTTTACTATTTCTTTTTTACTTAATTTTTTTTAAAAGAATAGTATTTATTTTAATGGTTTGCTCTATGGAAATTAGCGCCTAATTGGTTCATTGAAATCAGACTTACCTTAATTCATTGAAACATCGCTAGGTATGCTTTTCCTTTAAAATAACATTTCTAAAATTTTTTATAATATGAACGTGTAACGGCTAAAGCTCGAACACAGTTAATAAGTTAATAGTTAATACCTGGCTAATCTACAGAATAGTTAGGGTAATCCGAACAAAAAAATACTTTATGTTATTTTTTTAAATTGTAATAATATGGTAAACTAACCAGTGAAGGAACATTTAAGCTTCGCTTGCCTTTTAAAAAATCATATTAATTTAAAAATTCGTAATTTTAGTTAAATGACAGTGTCAACATGTTTATTACTAATTGCAAATTATGTAAAAAAATTGTAGGGAACTTACATAATATTGTTTTAAAGTTCTGGAGGTTCAAATAACAAGTAGTAAGAATACCAAGTGAAGGAACAGCTCTTACCAGTCAATGAACACCCAGTAAAGGAACACTTAATTTTGGTTATTTTTTAATGCTCTTTGTGAATTTTGTTGGATATTCTTGAAATTATAACATTAAAATACTTGGAAAACGTTAACTTTTTTTTTGTAATCATGAATTGAAAATTAAAGTGTCAACATATTAACACATACTGTTCATTCACTGGGAAATCTATGCCCAGTAAGGGAGCATGCCTGTTCCCTCACTGGTTAGAAGTTGTTTTTCGTATTTTTAACAAACTTTTGTTGCGGAATATCACTAAAGGTACAAGAAAATTAAAGTTTATATTTTATTTTCATTAACTTAGAAAAAAAACCCAGTAAAGGAACACTTGTTCCTTCACTGGTTTTTCATCGTTTAGAGATCCAGTGAATGAACACCCCCTTATCTCAGTACTTTATTATGCTATGATGCTCAAAAAAAAACAAAACGTAACTTCAATAACTATATTTTGAATTCTCCATTTCACAGTGAGGAAAATAAAACTATTACATGCAATTAATTCCACTTCAAACATATAAATACAAACACTCACCTTATAATTTTTTCAAAGAAACAAGGTGTTGCAGAGATAATATCAAATTCAAAAATTTTTCCATAGAAGTCTATTTGTCCAGGTAACCCAAAACTTTGCTAGATGACTTCCTATTGTTTGGCAGTAAGCTATTGTTACCAA
Organism: Parasteatoda tepidariorum; assembly: GCF_982258835.1. Classification (NCBI taxonomy): domain Eukaryota; kingdom Metazoa; phylum Arthropoda; class Arachnida; order Araneae; family Theridiidae; genus Parasteatoda; species Parasteatoda tepidariorum. Next base: position 25,613,032 of record NC_141756.1, read on the forward strand.
TCAATCTAGAAAAAACCTTTCAAATTCTTATTTTTAATCAATATATATGAAATGTTCCTTCACTGGGTAGTGTTCCTGCACTGGTTGGTTTACCCTACTTGAAATTATTTGATTCTTTGTATTATAGTTTTTACAGTTGTTGATGATTGATTCGATCAATTAATGTGCTGATTGTTTGAAAGCAGTATCACCCATATTAGATAGCAAAAAATAATAGCGTGCAAAAACGTTGCTATTGATCCAGCGAAGATCTTATTTTCACTTTTACGATTGCTTAGTAGGTAATATAAAGATTTTCTAGGTAGTTTGTAAAATACCTCTGTAATTTAAGAAATGAAACAATATTTAGGCTCTTTAACGATCACCCTAGTAAATCTTCACTTTGCCTAGATAATCTGTAGAATAACTGATTACTACACTTCCCTTGTAACAAATAGACTTTAAGCTCATTCGAGATAGGCATCGGTGAATTTTATCAAAATAGAAACAATACAAATTTTACTGATTGAATCAGTATTAAATCATTCATAAGCAGTAAATAATAGTAGTAAATAATATTTGGAACCTTACTATTAATATTTAAATAAATTTGTGGTTATACGTGCATTTTTTAAAAAGTTTAGAAGTCGGTGAAAATTTAGGGCCTTTGACATTAGTACTTTGCCCAGAGCACTGGTCATTTACCAGGTCAGTTAAAAAAAATTTACCAGACATACATTATTCAACTCGTTAAAGAAAGTTCGAAATTTTTAATAAATTTTCTAAATCAAGTTACAAATTACGAAATCAATAACTTCTTTAATATTGCCACAAAAATTCAAAATAATTAAATACTTAGTGTCCCGTGCTCTCCGCCGGAGTCTGATGCCTATTACAAAATAACAAAAATAAATCCGAAAGCGAAAAACTTTTTAAATTCGAAAAGAAAGTTAACATAAAGAAACTTATTACTTCTTTCCAACCCTAAACACTGTAATACACAAGAACCTTAAGCCTAACAGAAAGTTCTACGAACGGTGATAAATGGTTCCATTTCGTTACTTTCTAAATGAGCAAAACCATTTCCACAAAATTCAAAATAATTAAATACTTAGTGTCCCGTGCTCTCAATCCGAATCTGATGCCTATTACAAAATAACAAAAATAAATCCGAAAGCGAAAAACTTTTTAAATTCGAAAAGAAAGTTAACATAAAGAAACTTATTACTTCTTTCCAACCCTAAACACTGTAATACACAAAAACCTTAAGCCTAACAGAAAGTTCTACGAACGGTGATAAATGGTTCCATTTCGTTACTTTCTAAATGAGCAAAACCATTTCCACAAAATTCAAAATAATTAAATATTTAGTGTCCCGTGCTATCAGTCCGAGTCTGATGCCTATTACAAAACATCAGCAAAAAAAATCCGAAAGCGAAAAACTTTTTAAATTCGAAAAGAAAGTTAAAATAAAAAAACATATTACTTCCTTCCAACCCTAAATACTGTAATACACAAAAACCTTAAGCCTAACAGAAAGCTCTACGAACGGTGATAAATGGTTCCATTTCGTTATTTCCTAAATGAGCAAAACCATTTCCACAAAATTCAGTTTGTGCAAAAGACGTCAAAAATCTTTGTTTATATCCACTGTCAGAAAGTTACCTAATGATAGAAGTAGAAGAATTTATTGCCAATCCCATCTTTCAATTTATTTCCAGTTATTACGCTGACTCCCATTCTTTATACACAGAACGTCTAAGGGCTTTTATTGCATTTTTTCTTCTTTTTTTTTTCCTTATGGGTAAAATTTTTTTTAATACTTCATCTTCACTCGGTTTCAATAAATATAAGGCTTCCTCTCATTTTAGTTATCATTTCTATCAGTAGCAGAAAGTCCTAAATCGATAGATTCCATTTATTTCTATAGATACAGAAGATAATCTTCGATATTTTACGGAAACTCGAAAGAATATTTTTGCCTTGAATCATAATATATTTTCTTCGAGATACTTTGTGATTTTAGCCATTTCTATTGAAAGGAGAAGTGGCAGAAAATACGGGGAAGAATAGACTTTAAAATTATTAACGCTGTTAAGAAGAATGAAAGACGTTGAGCTTTCAATCAAATAACCTTTCCGGTGAGATGAAATGATTTTTTATGTGTTTTTATAAACCGATAAAAAACATTTTTAGATAACTGTAGCTAGCTGAAAGTTAGCTATTTGAAAATGTGTATTTTAAATGTTTCTATTCTATTAATTTAAATTACCGGCAATCATGTTGCATTCTAGAATTTTCTTCTAGCTCCACGTGAAAGATGTTCCTGAACTCTCTGAAAATTCCGGGAATATTTTTGATATTTTTAAAAATTTTGAAACCATTTAAATGTATAAAAAAATCCTTCATGAACCACTTTTTTTTCAAACATGATCCATTTCGAAAGAAGAAAAAAAAGGAAATCAACTTAATATATTTGGTAAATGCAAGGACGCTATTACCACGCTGACGGTGTGAACTTTTTTTAATGCTAAAATTACGACAATCGATGACAAATGCTCCTTAAGCGAAGTAGGAAATAGAAAAATATTGCAGAAAGAAACAACAAATTTTTTTTCTTCGTTTCCCGTTTTTTAAAAAAAAAACATTATTGAGTTGGCAACCAAAGAGAAAGAGCCTTTTCTTTCTTCAATAAACTAATTATTTTACGAAACACAAATTGAACTCTTACATGCTTATTTTCTTAGAATTAATTTCATCCGAGGAAGAAAACGGTCATAAGAAATATCGGGCAATGGCCCTTCAACTTAAAAAATAACATCAGCTTAGGGAATACCATAAAATTTCGTTCACAATTTAGAAGAAAAAGCAGGTGGTTAAGTAAGCAACCGACCTCCGCATCACACTAAACCAACTACCCAGCCATACATGTCCCACTACGTATTTTGCATTAAAGTAGATTCCGAACCATTCAGGGAATTGATCTTGATCCGATTGATTTTTATACATAAAAATTATTTCACTTTGGTATTAATAGCAAATCTATGTCCGTAGCTGTTAGTAAACTTGATTTCAAGATTAGTTTTACGCTTGTAAGCTGATACTGTATTAGACAAATCATACTTATTTCCTAGGCTGACACACTTGAATATTTTTTTCCTAGTGGTATTTAAATAAAAATTGCAACAATAACTACAATCATAAATTTCTTAAATTTCAACAGCACCGCAAACCACGTCAATGATTACCAGATAGTTTTTTATGTTGTTTTAATTAATTAGGTACTTATGATGATCAGGAACATTTTTAATCAAATTTATTAAATAAGAATAAAAATGATTGCTTATTTATGATTCGGATCAACTAGAAATTTCCTTCGGCAAAATCGAAATTTTCCTCCTCCCTAAAATTTAAGTTTGAAGCACCTCTACTTATAATTTAGTTTTCTCATCACTTTTACTACACAAAATATACAATTTTTTTCAAAAATATGGCACTGACGATTTGTTGTATATATTTCAGGAGCATTCTTTGAAAGACAAATGAAGAAAAATGCCTAGTAAAAAATTCAGAAGAACAATACTTTTTATTCTTCTACTCAGCATCATATACAATCTTTTACGAACAAGTTCTCCATGGGGCCACCCTTCCAAAGCCAAGAACACCAACACAAGTAACAAAACTAGTCCTTTACCACCACTCGGCACACACGTCCCAATGCCTTCACGATTCAAAGGCAAAGCTATGCCTTTCCATCGAGTATTTGAACCCCGAGAAATAGGTTTCCCAAAAGATTTGCTCAAACCACAAAACTCAAACAAAACAAAACTTATTTTGGTGTGGACATCATGGAACAGAATAAAGAAAACCATCAATTATTATTTTCTACGTCCGGGAAACAAAACTTTCAAACGACACAATTGCCCTAATTCGAACTGTGTTGCCACTTTTAATAGAGATAACTTGTTGAAAGCAGATGCCGTACTTTTCCACTTGATAGACATCAAGTTGAAAGACATGCCACCGATTAGAACTCCTGAACAAGTGTGGATAGTTTATAACATGGAGCCGCCTTGGTTGGTTCAAAGGCATTTAGTTACCCCGATGCTCCAATTGCGCAATGTTTTCAATTGGACGATGGGTTACAAAAGCAATTCAAACATCGTTGTCAGGTATGGGTACATCTCTAAAGTCAACGAGACAACACAAGTCAACGAGACCAAGCTAGGTGATAAAATGGTTGCCTGGTTTGTCAGCGATTGCAATACCGACAGCAAACGAGAAGATTATGTATCAGAAATGCAGAAACACATAGATGTCGATATTTATGGGAGATGTGGCAACAAAAAATGTTATCCATCGCAATCATCTATCTGTTACGAGACAGTTTTGAAAAACTACAAGTTTTATTTGTCGTTCGAAAATGCGATTTGTGAGGATTATGTAACGGAGAAATATTTCAATGTTTTCAATTATGACATTATTCCAGTTGTGTTTGGTGGCGCCAATTACTCTTCAATCGTTCCTCTCAACTCTTATATCGATGCAACGGAATTTCCACAACCTAAAATGTTAGCGGAAACTTTGTTGAATTTAGCAAGCAGTGATGAGAAATACTTGGAATATTTGAAAAGAAAACAAGGTTTCAAAGCTTATCTAGACCCATGGATGTGCAAATTGTGTAACAAACTTCATGTTCCTATTGAGAAATCAACACTGGAAAGTGTAGATAAATGGATTTTTGGTGATGCGCAATGTAAAAACTGGAATAAAATGAACAAATCTTTCATAAATAAAGAATAAAAGTGCTGAAGGGATTTTATTCTAGTTTGTATTTTTGTACATTGTCATTAACTAGATGCACAGAGAAAAATTATAATTTTTTTATTGTGGACCATTCGTAAAAAGTAATTTATTAATAAAAATTTTTATTTAAAAAAAAAGAGTGGAATCATTTTAAAGAGTAAAATGTGATGACCCCAGAAATATGTAAAGCTATGAGCTAGTCTCCTCCCCCCTCCCAAGAAAAAGAAACTCATTTATCTCACTTGTCATTTGAACAAAAATAAGTTGACATATATGTCAAGTTTTCTACAAGATCTGAATACATATTTGTGGAAAATTTTAAAAAAGTGCAGTTTTTCGTAAATTCCTCTATAATTCTAAATTTTAATTAGTATAATATGCTATTTATAACAAAGAACTCCGCGATATCCGCCTTCAAATGTATTTTTAAAATCTGTCAAAAATTAAAACAAAAGGCTATATTAAAACCATAAAAACAAAAGCCTTATTGAATTACGATGAATTACTATTAGAGATGCAGGGATCAAAAGATAAAAACTAGTTTATTTTTCACAAGAAATTAGATGGATTTTCTGAAAAAGATCTTTTAATTTTTCTCTACTACTATCATAGCTACTTTGATGTTTTTTTTATTAATAGTACTTCCAATTTAAAGTTTTCTTTTTAGCTTTTTTTAATATTACATTTGCATTTTTTCTTTCTCTTAAAAATTTGGAAAGAGATCTAAAAATAAATACTAAGGATTATGAAACTCTGTATATGCTCTAAAAATAGGTAGTCTTGCATCTACTTAGTCAAGCGCTTATCTATGCGGAACAGGCGCGATTCGATATGGGCGATTCTTTGGAAACATGAAAATTTGGACCAAAAAATTTCTTCAAATTTAAAGTCTTCAAAATAATTTAAATTATTATTATTATTTTGTTTGCATACTTATTTAGTTACATTTATTAATATCTTACAGACAGCAGTGTAGTTTATTGACATTTGCTCAAGAAAAAAAAATTAAAATAGAAATTCACCAAATCTTGAATGCCAAGAAAATGACATAATCGTCTCTTTGAAACTAAACCGTAATAACTCCAAAAAATAGAAAAATGAGATGTTTGGGTCATTTTGTGTAAAACAAATCACCCTTTTAGAGAAAAAAACATGTTATCTTCATAGTTCCATAAAATTAATTTAGAGAGCAGATAAATCGTTATCGCTTTAGCGCGATTCGCATTAGCGCAGAAAGTTAAAAATCGCTCTCCTGAAAAACTTGCTTTTTTGAGTTACCACGATTAAGTTTCAAAGCGACGATATTAGCTTAGAAATTTAAAAAACAGTCATTTTAAGCTAATAGTAAGTAACTCAAATTAAGCTTTATGTTAGATGGACCATAAATTGCTTAAATTAATTCTTTTTATCCACTGTAAAAAGAATCAAAAATGTTTTTGTTGCTGATATGTACAGAATAATATTGAGTATAATAATCAATTATTAAATAATAAATAACTTTGATTACATTCCAGCATATTACAATCATAAACTTGGTATTAAGTACATATTTGCTTTTCCTCTTTACAGTTACAAATGACTGTTTAAAAAAATTTCTGGTAACACGTCTATGTCCTGGCAGTCATAAGCCAGGATAATGACAAATTTGCCATTTTATAACATTTAACTTTACTTTAATTTAACATTTTGGCCTAAGACGTTTACATTTCGCAGAAAACAGCAGGATTTCTTGATATAAATCAAATAAATCTATGTACTTTATGTTATTAATGATTTCAAGAAGACAGGAAAATGACAACATAAAAACCTACTCACCTTGAAATTTATTTTTCAAAATAGATTTTGAACCAGAAAGTTGGTTCGATATTCATGCAACAAGATATGTTCAGATAGGATGATATCTAATCAATCTATTAACACAAGATATTGATTGCTGGCTCAATCTATTTTGATCATAAATCACGAAATAAAAGCAACCAGGAAAATGACAAACAAATTATTGACAGAAAAAATTATTTAAAACGAAGTTTTTGTAAATAATACCCTCTGCGTGTATTCTAGAAATGACAATAGCTGATATTTAAAAAAATTAGATATTGAAAAATTTATACAAAGTTTAGAAGCTAGTAAGTATTGGAAATATTGTTTGTGACATACCAAACACATGACATTTTGAAATTCAATTAAATTCTATAATTATACAAAACAGTCCATGTTAGTAGAAGGTCACTTTAAAATGCTAACAGCAATACTATTTATTAAAATTTTGAAAAAAAGTTCTTTTAGTAGTATAGTATTAGATTTTGGAGCAAGTTACAAAAATGTCATATTTCGTGAGAATCACCCATACACGATCGCCACCATTCATACTGTAACGAAATTTAATAAAAAATTAAAAAAACTTCGCGCAATCAACATTTCTTTTTGTTAAACATAAACGAGATTTTCATTTTATTATTATTTTTTAATAAATATGGAATTATTGTGAATATATTATAATCTACTGATAATTATTTTATTTCATGTTTTTGAAAATTTTTCATTATTTTTTAAACGAACAGAGTAATGTTTTGTTTTTTTACTATATTTTGAAAAAGGCTTCAAAAAAAAATATCTTACATTATTAATATCCACAGCTTTTTAAATCATTTAAAATTTTCAACTTTTTAAAAAGTTTCCATGCGTTTTGAGGTGTGGCAATTGTTAAAAATTATATAACTGGCTACTACAGGGTTGCCACTCAAATCTGGAAAAAAAATTCCCTGTGTTTTCCCTGTGCATGTTATACGCAATATATTAAGAGGAAACAACAATTACTGTGCTCTCGTGTGAGCTATATTGGGCTAACTATATTTATTAGTTTCAATTGCTGGGGAAAAACAGCTGAACATACTTAAATAATGCTATGGTAAATGAAATAGTTTAGTATAGCTGAAGTATCATGGTTAAACATCCCATAGATTACGCTTTGAGTGGTCACCATTTTTTAAAAGACCAAAATAAGAAAAAACAAAATTCCCTGTATTTTCCCAGTTTGTAAAGAAAAAATCAAAATTCCCTGCATTTTCCCTGTTATTTTAGGTGATTTTTAAATTCCCTGTATTTTCCAGGTTTTCCCTGTTCTCCCTGTGGAGTGGCAACCCTGTACTAGCCAGTTATATAATTTCTTAATTTTATCTTAAAATAAACCCATAACAATTATAATTAGAAATAAAAATCCTGCATGCATGACACTTGTATTTTCAGAGAAAAAATATAGTTTGAAAAAATAATCGCTCCTTGATGCCTCAAGCATCTTATTTAAAATTTCTATTTTAATATTTGAGCTATAACCAACAGCCAATCTAGCAGAGATAAATAATAGAATTTTTTATTGCACGCAGCAGTGCATATTTCCCATGATTACATCATTGCATTTTACTTTTAAACATTCCGGTATGTATAATAATTAATACAGTTGAAAACCTATTATCCAACGTCCAAACATACCACATTTTGATTATCCGACAACCCTTTATCAGCATATGTTAAAAGTGTTTTATAATGTTTCAGTTGGGGCTACCAAATTACTTTTGTGAGGATGATTCCAAAACCTAGTTGCTAAATAAGGACACTTAAACAAAAAGGAATATAATCATTTTTTGATCATGATATTTCATTGCTATATAGGATAGATAATAAAACAAAAGTGTAAATTTACGAATAATTAGTGTAGCTACTATTATTTTGAGTAATTTTAATCATTGCGTTCAAAGTTTAAGCACGGAAACTTAAGACTTGAAAAGATCCCCCTATCATTCCACGATTTTGATCATAAGTCCTGAAGGTGTCAGTTAATCAGGTAGTTTAATAAAAATTAAAACACTTAAAAATAAGTAAAAAAAACAGTCATTTCAAGCACATTCAGTTTTATAGAATCTGATTTCCGCCATATGAAGTTTCAAATGGGTAACTGTGGGTATTTGTTGTAAATTATAATCTCTACCTGAAATTCAATTGTTTCGTTAATAATTGCATAAGAAAAAATGCACATTATTCCAATACTGAAGAAATCCAGAATATGTGAGCTAATCAATTAACATGAATCGAAACAGTAGATACAAATAAAAAAAGGGGAATATTCAGTAGAGTAGCTAGATTTTTATGCAAGTTGTGATATACAATTAAAAAAAAAATAAGTAGCCCTTAATAAATTATTTATTCATCACAAAAATGGAGGAATAAATCATAAAATAAATGATAATGGAGAAATTTGGTTTCCATCCTCTAAAGTGAATAATAAAAAAAGAGCAGGATTTGGACATTTAAAAGAAAAAAGCAGAGTCAAAGAAATATACAAAAAGCAGTAAATTGCCAAGATTTTAAACCCTAAATTAATCCACAGAATCAAAGACAAAATATCTTCAATAGAACATAATTATAATATTGCAATATAATAGAATATTGCAATTATCAATGTTTATAAAGGCAAAATATTAAAAAAAAACTATTTGTTTGAAGAAGAAAAATTTTCACTGTGACGATATTTGGCACTGCACTGTATAGTTTGTCTATAGAAAGAACTCCTCTTGCCACGAAGTCTAGGGCTGTCTGATGCTATGGAAACAGGAAATAGTGAATTTCAAAGAGGAGAGCTTCTTTCTTTCCAGAAACCCTGTCTCTCACCGAGCAGAGTCAAAACCTGTCTTAAATAATGACCCAACTTGAAATAGTTAAACCTTGCAACCATAGTTACTGTCACCACTCCAGACGAATGGCCTTGGGAGTTCTTTACATAGAGAGACTATATACTCACAAGAATGGCAAGTGAAAGAAACAAAGTTCAAGAAAACAGCATTTTTTATTTCAATGACAGTCAACATGATTTACATTCACACTTTTACAGAGACAATGAAAAAATAAAAGTAAATGAAATATTTCTCACACATGCTTCGTCACCACACATGGCAATTTATCTTTTTTTAAAATAAAAAAAAATTCTCTTAAAGTCCATAGATTTTCAAGGTTCTGTCCATGCTTACTGAAGCAACAAAGTGTGCATTTTGTCCAAATCTAACTCCAGTGGCTGTAGCAGTGTGGTCAGTAAAAGTTTTCAAATTATCCCACTGTTTACAGAGGTAAAGCCTAAGAGGAACAAGTTTTTAAAAAAATTGAAACATAAAAGGGATAACGGTGATATTAAATATATTTATAAGAAAATAAATAAATGCTTTTAATTTATTAGAAATTCAATAACTATTAAACTAATTGCATTCCTGCCAGCATTGGAGAAATAAAATAACGGAGATTTTACTACCCGACCCACTTTTGGGTTTACTACTACTGATGTTCAAGTCCATAGCCTTGTAATTTTGAACCCAATCCAGAAGACAAGGGATCCTAGATCAAGTATTGGGTGAAATTCGCCTTCGTAGAGGACTTTGTTATTGAACAGAGTTACATGGAGAGGTAAACCACGAAAACCTCCCACGGTTAGCCTGGCGACATAGAGACTATAACTCGTTATTCATCTACCTCTTAGGATATTTCATGTCAGCACTGTGGTTGGTGCAACCTGGATGCGGAATTCCTATCGACCAGTCATCAATGGGATTCAAACCAGGGTGCTACTCATCGGACCACGAATACGCCATCCCTAGAGTCGGCACAGCTCGAATTAAACAATTCTGATAACACTGAACATACTGCAGCACTGATAATAGCACCATCTACTCAGAAATTCAGGAATAAGAGAAGTATTTTTGTTATCAGTGGATATTTTAATATAAATATTTTTTTTTTCTTAATTTCTTCAACAAATATGGGGAAATTTGAGAATATACAGGTAAGCAGGAGATAGTCATAAAATACAGGAGTCTTCGTTAAAGAACAGGAAACTTGGCAGGTATGTAATTGTACTTTGTAAATAATTGTTATTTAAATTGAAATAATCCAATTTGATTTAACCACATAATAGTAAAAACACGGATTTTTAGAATTCAAGTGAAGGAAAAAAATTAAGAAAAAAATAAATTACCTAATGTCTGTTCCAGCCACTGCAAGGTATGTACCACTTTGATCAAAACATAATGATTTCACCTGTAAAGTTAAAATAAATTAATAATTAAACTAAGATATCAGGAAATTAGGTAATTACATAAAAATCAGGGATGAAAATGGCCAAAAGGGAAAAAAGCTGAATTTTCATGCGAGTAAATCTTACATGATTTATAGCAAAAATATCAGTAACATATTCTCATCCAGTATAGCTAATGCTGTAATGCCTATATATAGCAATAATTGTCGATAGAAAAACTGCCACATTTATAGTAATTAATTCAAGAAAAAACTTACTTTTTACAAGAGCTGCATAAAGGATTTTAAAATTGCGTTAATATAAATGAGGATATTGAAATGACGTGAATGAAACTTGATATTAGATTTCCAAAATGTGAAAATACAAATCATGATGCGTAATTTTTAGATCACGTCAATACGAATTACGATGCGTAATTTCTAAATGGCGTGAATACGAATCCAAAGTCTAATTTTTAAATCACATGTAAATACGAAAATAGATGTTGGACATTACAATCGCAAAAGCGAATCGCGACATCGGATTTTAAACTCGCTTGAATACGAATCGCTACATAAGATTTTAAAAATGCGAAAATACATATCCCAATATTGTATTCTTAAATCTCGTAAATAAGAATTGCAACGTACGATATGGGAATCACGTGAATAAGAATCACAGAGTACCACTTTTAAATCATGTAAATAGGAAACTCGATGTTTGATACTTAAGTGCAGCGACGAGTGGATTTCAAAAATACAAACTCTATAGCAAGAGGTAAAGATGGGAAAAATTTTATTATCTGTTCCTAAAAGTGGAGAAAATAGATAAAATAAGTAGATATGAGGAAGGGTTGGCAGCTATGTAGTTTGAATTTTCTATTTATCTCTGAAAATCGGCAATAAATATTATTATTTTATTTCAACAGCTGAATTTTCAGATAAAGCGGAATATTTATTTATAAAAAAAAAAAACAGAAACTTTTAGAGAATCGGAGTTTTTGACAAAAACGCTAAAATTTGAGAGACAAAAGCGAAAAAGGCGGAAATCCGCTAAAAAAACGGAAAAATCTCACCCCTGAAAAATAGATTCCAATTAATTTTGGCATCATGTTTGATAATCTTGTCTTTAATATAAAAAAATATCAAATATCAGATTTTACATCATTTGCTGTTTAATTATACACTTTTGAAATTTTGAAAATTCACAATCATTTACAGATAGTCATTTTGCTCATTTTTTAATGGCATTTTACGAAATATACAACACAATTAAAATATTTTTAAAAATATTTTTTTCAAATATGACAGTTAAGGAGGAAAATTTTAACTTTAAAAATCAATATTTCTTAAGTTACAGGTATTTAAAATCTATAAATAAACTAAAATATGGATGATTTTTTATTTCTCCGTATTTTTCCTGCATTCTGCCTAAACATCTCTACTTATGAACCAAAAATAAATTTAATAAAAGATCAGGCAATTTAATTTGGCATGGAATCACCCTATTAAATAAATTAAATTGGAGCTTCAAGGTAAAATTTGAAAAATATATATATGTGTAGTTCATGCTCTTTAATACAACCTTCAATACAGCAACCACTTTATTATAATAACCAATGCATAAAGTCCTATTTGCTATTTCATAGACATGTTATTCTAATGTCAATTAAAATGTATGTAAACCATAAATCATTCAAAAAATTTTAATCATTTGAAATTAATTAGTTTTGAAAATAATGTAATTTAACTGCTCATAAACTGCGGAATACATGTTAAAAAAGCAGGAAGTCACTGCCGATAATCTGTCGAAATTATTTTTTAGGCATCAGACATCGAGTTTCCTGTAATGACTTTCATCAGCCGTAAAAGTGTAAAAAACACAGGACGTGAAAAATATGTTATGTGAATTCAGAGACGAGAGCGAGAACCATCAATCGATGAAATATATTTTCTTTTAAAAAAAATTAGATGATCGAGCTTTTTTTTTTTTGCATCTCTGAATTCACATACATGAATATTTTGCATCTAGTGTGAATTCCCCTTAAACATGATTGTGTGTCCTCTGCTTGCCCGTTTCTCTGCCAATGCCCATTAGTGCATATATGATGTAAATTCTGTTGGTGGAAGAGGCTTGTGTATCTACTATATTTACATTATGAATAAAAGTAGATTACTGTACTAAACAAACCATAGTATGATCTGTGGAAATAAGGATTACTTTCTGAAATCTCCCCTCCCTGAGCCTAAAGATTGCATCTGCAGGTTGTACACCAACGCAAAAAATTATGATGCAATTCCATGCAAATAATAAATAAAAAAAATCAAAATTTATTACAAATTCAGTACTAAATGAACTGTAGTGTAATCTTTGGTGATAAAGATTCAGGATGCGTCTGTGCGTACATTTATGTGCTGAAATCCTCCCTCCCTAAGGCATCTGCAGGTTATACACTACTGCAGAAAATTACCATACAATTTCATACAATAAATAAGAAAGAATTACAATTATAAATTAAAGTAGACTACTTCACTAAACAAGTATAATCTGTTGCTGTGAAGATTACTCGCTGATATCTCTTCTCTTTGAGGATTGCTTCTTTAGGTTATACACCAATGCAGAAAATTACTAGACAATTTACATGCATTAAATTAGAAAAAAATTGCTTTATTTTGTGTTTAGGAAAAATAATTAAATACTATTTTGCCCGGGTTTTGATTCGCCATGCATGTGGTGAATAATCTCATAAATGTACATTACTAGGTATTTCACAAATTATTAACAGACAAGTCTGGATCACTATCTTTAAAAATTCAAATGTGTTCAAAACAATGATTAGAAAAATGAACTTTGAACATATTTTTCAGTTTTAGAAGGAGAAATCTTTTCTTTTTTGTTTAATATTTAATTTTTAAATACTCCCAATTTTATCAGCGAACATTTTTTTTTCTCCATTTGCTCATCTTTTTTTTAAAAAAAATCTCAAGTAGGAAATATTCTGCAAATGAGATAATCTCTTTGCAAAATAAATGATCTTCAGAGCCCACTGCCGTGAAGGAGGGTTTTTAATTCCGGGTCAACAAGCACCAATTTAAAAGTAATTAAAATATTAATAAATGAAAGAATCAGATTTCAATAATTGTAGAAGACAAAATGATTGAAAGAGTTGAAACTCAGGGATGAGATTAGCCAAAACGCAAAAAAGCTGAATTTCCACAATAGTAAATTTTACTCAAGCGAAACCCTTTAATAATAAATTCCAGACAGTTTAAGGGAATAAATAATGTGTTGACATACAATTGTGTACTAATCTATTATTATAAAAACGATTACATTGATATTTAACACTTAGTGAAAAAAAAATTACCAATTGAAAAAATAAAGCTGGAAATTATATTTTTCCTCAGTTCACATAAGAGACAATTACTACTTGAAAAACTACCTGGTTTAGCAAATTAAAACTACTGAGAATATATATTAATAATTCATTTCTTTTAATAAATACTGTTATGTGATTTATAGCAAATATATCAGTAATATTACTTTTTAAATTATATTGGGAAAAAAAACTTTAACAATGGACCGAATCATTATGTTCATATTAAAGTCTAATCTAACTACATCCGTCTGAAACATATCAATGACAGAGAAGTAGAAATATATAGTAACTCCTTAACATACAAAAATTGCTATTTTAGTTTGAAAAATTACATGACAATCAGCAACTGTTTAGATAATTGTTTTTTATTTGATAAGAGTTTTGCATTTTATAGCATAAATAACAGCAATTATAAATAAAATTTTGACAATGAGTTAATTAACTCTTTTTCCCCCAAATTTTTTTTTTAATTAAATCCCTTTTTAAGTCATTGCTTTTGTTTGCTACATCTTTTATGTTTGCTATATTTAGTCGCTAGTCCATCTTCAAACATCTTGTGACAAATCCTATTTTTTCTTCTTTGCAAACACAGAATGTAAGTTTTGAATATATTCCCTTCCAGTTTCTCTGATGTTGTAACACTTACGTATACTAATAATCGTCGTTAGAAAAACAGTCACCTTTATAGTAACTAATTTTTTAAAAAATTACTTCTTACAAGAATCGCGATAGTTGATCTTAAAATTGTGTGAATATGAATAACAATTATGAATTTTGAAATCACATGAATATGTAACTAGGTATACGATTTTGAAAATGAGAAAATACAAACTGGGATACAGAATTTTTAAAACGCGTAAATACAAATCACGATTCATAATTTTTAGATCGCGTAAATATGAATCATGATGCGTAATTTTTAGATTGCATAAATAAGAATTATGATGCATAACCTTTAGAATGCGTAAATGTGAATCCCAATGTCTTATTTTAAAATCAGGTATAAATACGAAAATCAATATTTGATATTATAAACCGCATGAGCCAACACATTGAATTTTAAACTTGCGTGAATACGAATCACTACATAGGTTTTTAAAAAGACGTAAATACGAATCACGATATCGGATTTTTAAATCTCGTAAATAAGAATCGCAATGTACAATATTCAAATCGCGTGAATAAGAATCGCAACACGCAAATATGAAAAGCTATGTCTGATATTGAAATCGTGTGAATAAGAATCGAGATATTAGCAGATTCCAGGCTTGGGACCTCTAAAAGGCTTGTCAGAAGCAGCGTCGTTTGAACTACAAAAATCGGATCTATCTGGAGGGCGGGTAAAAAATTCGGAAAATCATATCAGCTGCGAGTAAAAGGGGAGAAAATAGGGAAAATAAGTAAAAACGAGAAAGGATTGGTAGCTATGTAGTTTGAATTTTCTGTTTCTCTTTAAAAATCGGTGAATTTTCTGAAAAAGCGGAATACTTATTAAAAAAAAAATGAAATTTTTAGAAAATCTGAATTTTTGATAAAAAAGCTGAAATTTAAGAGATAAAAGAGAAAAAAGCGGAAATCCGCTAAAAAGCGGAAAAATCTCATCCCTGAAACTCCTTGGCAGGATTGCCTTAGTAATAAATCTCATAAAATTGTTACCAACTTACTTCATAGCTTTCATCTAATGTCAATGATTTGAAGTTCTTCAATTTTCGCAAATCCCAAAGTTTGACAACAGAATCATCTGCTGATGTGGCTAAATAGTAACCATTTTCAGAAAATGCTATTGCAGATATGGGGCCAGAATGACCAGGGAAGTTTGCAACGTTTGTTCTCTCCTTTAAATCCCAAATTTTTATAATAGAATCTGAAGTTCCAGTTCCAAAAATCAATCCATCAGGGTGAAACTGAGCAGTAGTCAAAGCTATAAGAAATAAAAAACATAAATGACAAAAATAAGTGCCATGATTCCTCCCTTCATTACATTGGTCAAAATTGAGAGATTTTGGAATTAGCCATTGGCCAATTAAAGCATTTAACAGAGCTCAATTCTTCAACAATCAAACATTAGAAAGGACTGTTCTTGACATATAATATACCTTTGAAGTGATTTTTTCTTCTTAATTAAGAAAAGAAAATACTGAATAATAATTTTTTATGGTCCTAAACAAAATAGTTAAATAAAATAAAACATAATTCCTACAGTAAAAAGTTAAGTTTCTATGTCTGAGTATTTGATCAGAAGAATAATATAAGTTAAAACAATTTGTCAGTACTCGGATATAAAAAACTGTTTAATAGAACATATTTTAAACTAAAAATGTACGTAAAAATAATTATTACTTAAATTATTGATATTCAAATATATGAAATAAATAAAAAAAATTATATTCAAAAGTCCTGTTTTATATTTTAAAACTACAAAGATTAAATATTGTTGTTGCTTATTTAGACAATACTAATTAAAACCAAAAACATAGTACTTTAAAAAAAAAAATGAGTCCTAAGAAATGCTCTGATTCAACAGTAAGCATATAGGATAATTAGAACCTCTTCAAAACTCGGGAAAAATTATATTTGTAAGATTTATTTCTCATTAATTTCTTTTTAAGAACTGTTTTTCATTAATATTTTATACGCTTTAATAGAATGTGATAATTCAATTTTTTTTAATAATAATAATATACTTCATTACCCTCTAAAAACTGTGAATTTTACTTCTAGCAGGGGTGATTGTGACACAAACTGAAAAACCCTGAAAATTTTATGTGCAAAAACTCAATAAGATATCAATTTATATTCTAATCTTAGTCAATATAATTTTTTATAATTGAATTAATTATTTTATAGTAACTAATTTAAGGACACATTCTTACAAGAATCGCGATTATTGGATTTAAAAATCGCATGAATATGAATCACGATATTGGATTTTAAGAATGTGAAAACACAAATCCATTATTGGATTTTTGAATGGCACATGATTTTTTAGATGCAGTGACTAGGAATAGCGAAATAGGATTTTAAACTCGCTCGAATATCAATCGTCTGATTATTAAATCACATGAATAACTTTTATTAATTAGGTAAATATGAAAATCGATAACAGATATTAAAATTTAGTGAACATGAATCTCGATATTAGAGGATTCCGCCATAGTTTCAAACATTAAAAACTATGAAGAGCGGACAAACCAAAAATGTATAATTGCAGAATTGCAGTGTTTGAAAAAATCTCGTTAACGCGATTCAGTGAAGGTTTAAAAATTTTAATTCTAGATTGTAGAACTTAATTCTTACTCTAAATGTTAAATTGCAGTGATAATTTCATCGGATTATAAGTTCTGATTCGCGGAAATCCGTAAATCAATGGTCTCGAGATGTGCGGAATTCTGCGAAAAAATCACATGCCTTGGCTACTAGTTTCCAGACCTGGAGGAATAATACGAAAAACCCGGAATTCAGGGGTACACCCGGAATACAATCACCCCTGTTCTAGGGAAAAATTCCCTACTGGTTAGGGATATGTGCTTCATAATAATAACTAACCATAACTTAAAATTAACACTGAATTAAGGAAAAAACTTACAATGCTGACTTGCCGTTGTATCACCAACTTTAGTCAAAACTCTGCCGGTACGCAGATCAGAAAATGCCCAGTGTTCATCAGTGGAAGTACTCAAAAGGTAATCACCAGTAGCATGTAGACTCAAACCAGTAACTGCACCTTCATGGGCTTTAATTGCCAGCACTGTCTGTGATGTTGGAACATGCCAAATTCTGATAAGGCTATCGGGTGATGCTGTGATAACAGTGTCCTAAAATTAACACATAAACAGTTTAAAAGTTGGAAGAAATATAGAAACGTGAGAGTGGGGGAAAAA
Source organism: Parasteatoda tepidariorum (assembly GCF_982258835.1). Taxonomy (NCBI): domain Eukaryota; kingdom Metazoa; phylum Arthropoda; class Arachnida; order Araneae; family Theridiidae; genus Parasteatoda; species Parasteatoda tepidariorum. The sequence goes on from NC_141756.1 coordinate 25,631,132, forward strand.
ATAAAAAGTCTGAAATACCTATCAACTCAAATTATCGAGAAAAAATGTATTCTTTTCACAGGGTGCGTAGTCAAATTTCTCAACAAAAAATAAGCAACTTTTTAAGTACTTTTTAAGCATTCAAAAAATATTTGTAAGCACTATATACATTATCAAAATGCAAAATAGTTTTCAAAGACTTTACATGATCATGATAAAATAACTAGTTTCTAACAATGAACTCTTTTCTTGATTATATGAGCCATTATAAAATTATCGAGAATTTTCGGTTCACTTTCAGAAGGTGGAAAATAAAGCTGAGTTGCAGATGAGAGAGCAAGAATCTCACAGAGCCCTGCTCAGTAGACGCAGATGTAGACTCCCTAGTATTTCATCAAACATGTAACATGATTGGGGTGCTTATCATGCGTTGCGAACTGACGGTATGCCGAAATGGATTGTGGTTAAATGATTTGTGAAAACGTTGAATGGAACAAAGTGAAAACCACGCTTTCGCATAATATGCAGCTGAAAATAGACACGGTAAAGGAAAAAATCTCATTTTTGAAAAGGAAAAATTATGAACTTTTTAAAACCACCAAGAAAACCATCTTTAAGGGCTTTTAAAAACGGAAATCAAAAATAAGCACGGTTAAGCACTTTTTAAAAACGCTACGCACCATGTTTCATACTTAAAGTCTTTTATTTACAAAATGTGAACATTGAATGTTCAAAAAAACTGTTAAGCTAAGGATATGAATCCTGATTAAAGAGAATAAAATTACTAATGAAATTTAGAGACTTATTTTCAATTGAAGTTGAGAAAGTCGGAAATTCTGCAAAACTCACACAAGATTTATTGCAACAGTTTTCAATTTTTTAAAAATAATTGACATGCAATGCAGGAATGGATTTTAAATGTTGCCTAAAAAATTTTTTATACAATTTTGAGATTTCATAAATGAAAAAAAAAATATAAAATTCCATAATTTGACAGCATATTAAAAATCACACAACACAACCAAGAGCCACAGCTACATTTATCAACAGAACTGTCTATTTTAAAATGAGATCAGGAAAGCACCTGATTCTTTTTACACAACAAATTAAGAGTTTCCAATGCTATTTTATTTAATAAAAAATAAATAAAAGAAAAAGTGGAAATTTATTTAGGTAAACCAAGGACCCAGAAAAAGATCTATAAAAGCAAGAGAGTACTTAGGGGCTGGGACAGATGTGAAGCTCCAAATTTTTCAATTCTCCAGCAACTTTATTGTATCCTACAGATATTTAAAAGGCTCGCCACACCATTATGGCATTGCCCATCAGTCAAATTGCTATAGAAAGACGATTATCAGCATTCAAAAATATTTATAATGATTTAAGATCAAATACAAAGGATTTATTAGATTCAATTCTTTTCCTAAGAATGAAAAAATAACTCAATTGTGAATTAAATTAAATTTGTATCCTTTGAGTGAGCTTATGACTTTTGTTTTCTTTTTATAAAAAATAAATTTCAAATTAAAAACTAAAAACTCAAAAGTGCTCATAAATTGACGTAGCTGAAGCCTTAGCGGAGCCGGTGCTAGAGCTTAGCTTATTATCTGGGAGCGAAGCTGGAACATCGCAAATTTTTTGTCTTTGGGTCACTGAAGAAAAGCACAGATAAACTTGCAACACCATTGAAAAAACTTAGCAGCATTATTTATTTTAAATCTGGATTTTGAAGTTTAAAAAATATGTTTTACCCACCATTATGAATAAATAAAACTTTACATATCAAACTTAATTCTCAAAAAATTCTTCTTACTCTTCACTTTTATATTCTATCCATACAAGTAGGCCTCAACATAAATATAATTTAACTACTGTTCAGATTTATATTAACTCATAATGTTATTGTCATATTCTGATTGACATGGTATCGTCCTCAAATAATGACAAACAATATATTACCTCTTCTGGATGAAAAATGACTGATGTCACTTTCTTAGTGTGACCCTTCAAAATGGTAATCACTTGTTCAGTATCTTTATTAAAGATAGCCGCATTCTTATCATTACCACCAGTCAATATCTTGCTTGTGTCTGTGGGGCAAACATCCATAGCCAAGATACCTGGAACACTAGCACTGTGAAGGCCCTAAAACAGAAAGCATATCACATGACTTTTAAAAAAAGGGGGAACTGATTACTTACCCAAAAAGCTAGCACTTTTAGTTAAACTGCCTCATGATGTAACAAAATTTCAGATAAGCACAAAATACATAAATTTTTACAAATCTCTAGCTGAAGATTTGCACTTTACGTAGCATCTAATTGATACCACTTTGCAGGAAAAACTAGCAAAACTATTTAAAACTAGCAATTGAAGAAGTGCAAAATTTAAGATAGTGATTGAGGAAGTACAATATAAGAATCATTTCATATCAAGTAAATTTATAATAATGAAGTAATACTTTTGCAACTGTTTATTTCACGAACATGAAGTAACAATTTACATACATTACCCTCTCATTATTTTTCTAGAAAAAATCTACAATATCAATGAAATCGGACTGTTGAAAAATACCACATATAATAAATTATAAATATACTATTTAAAATATAATTACAATTTATATTAATAAGTATTTTTCACTTAATTAAATCAAAGATTTTTTTTTAAATGATTTAAACCAAATTTTTTTTAAATCAAGCAATTTAAATCACGCTTTAATCAAGCCAACTCTGCCTCAAGTTTTTGCAAACTTTTACAAAAAGGAATGGATTACTACTAAAAGATGAACGAGACAGAAAATATAACATTTGCAAAATATTTTGATTGTCTTAGACTAAGAAAATTTTCAAAACATAAGATTAAACTGCAATGTTAAAATATTATTAAAAATATGAAAGACTTCAATCAGAAAACTGACAAACTGAAAAGCTCAGTTCTATTAACCCAACATAAAACTTTATTTAAATAAATTAGTGAATGACCCCATATAAGGATAATTAAAATATTCAAATTGCAAGCACCGGACCTCAATCTTTATCAGGTTGGCACTCGCACACAACTCTGAGAAGAAGAAAAATTTCCTAATATTTTCATTCTTACATTATAAAAATTTCCCTGAATTTTGTAACCATTCGTATTATTGAACTAAATGTAGATTTAAATTACACAAGATTCAAATCAAAATGCAGAAAAGTCTCAGGCCGTAATATTTCCCAATAACATAATTTTTTAGATTTGAAATTTTCCCCAAATTTTTTTTAGATACAATAACTTTTTTAAAATTATTTTCAGAAAGTTTTTTGTTCAAACTTTACCAAAGAAAAAAAAGCAATTGATTTTATACAATTCTTGACTAAACTAGCACGCTTTAATAATAGTAGAAATCAAATTATACTGAAATAGTAATAATTTATAAATTATAATTTGTAAAGTGACATTTTCTTTGTAATAAAAAAATGTCAAGCAATTGTCTTTTATTTTATCAGATCAAAAATGCTGCTTGAGTTTCTCCTAAAAATATATTTTTTTTTGGAAAAAAAAATTTTTTTTTGTAAATATACATATATATATATAGATAGATATGTATTGGACGTTTAGACACGTTTTTCTAACAATGACAATATTTTTCCCACTCATCATGTCCTGTGAAGTTTGTCCTTCTAAGAATTTAAAAATTTATTTTAATTAGGTTTTATGGATGAAAAGTGCACGATTATTTTTCAATATTTCTGATTTTTTTCATAGTGGTCATTTTTTAACAGCCTTAAAAAAATTTTAAAATGACATGAAAAAACTTAGCAAAAGAGAGAAAAAGATTTTTTTAAAAAAATAGCAAAATATCACATACCCAAAAGAAGAATTTCATGTCTGTATTTTACATTTTATTTTATACTACCGACATTGAACAGCCGACCCAAATTCTTGGGTTTAGGACTACTAATGTTCAACTCCGTAGCCCTGTAATTTTGAAACCAATCCAGAAGAACTCCTGGATCAAGTACTGGGAGAAATTTGCCTTTGTGGAGGACTTTTTGTTGGAACTAACCCGCATTTGCGTTACATGGAGAGGAAGACGAGAACCTCCCACGGTTAGCCTGACCAAAAAAGGGACTCTAACCTATGATCTGTCTATCACTGAAGATATTTCACATCAGCACTGTGGTCAGTGCAAGCCGGAAGCAGATTTGCATCAACCAGCCATCGCTGGGATTCGAACTCTTCTCACCTCATACGAAGGTAAACGCTCTATCCCCTGAGCCCTCGCGGATCTGTATTTACATTTTATTTTATTTTATAACCATCATTTTGAACAGCCGACCCAAACTTTTGCTTACGAATATTAACATTCAACTCCGCAGCCTTGTAATTTTGAACCCAATCCAGAAAACAAGGATACTTCTGAATCTTTGTGACGCATCAGATTTAACATGCATCAGTCACCATTTACTACACGGGGGCTAGTGGGGATCAAACCCACAACCTCTTGGACAAGGGCCCAGTGCCCTACCAACCAGGCTATCCCGGCCCTGTATTTTACATTTGTAATTTTTAAACACTCAAGAATAATACTAATCCAAAAAATAAATAAGAAATTATTACTGGGTGAGAGGCAAGAGTCTGAAATTGGCGAATTTGTTCTGGCTTCACAAGATCTTCAGGAACAGATTTACCGCGCTTCTTTCTTTCAGTAGTTAATAGTGTGGCTTTGTCTTGAAGCTAGAAAAAGATATATTTATTCATGTTAAAAATAGATTAAACAAAATTGTAAAAAAGAAATAGAAAACAAAATAAAAACTGAAATATTACTTTTTGAATAACTTCTGGTGTCATTCCAGCCTCTTCCATTGGTTGATCAGCAATACCAGCTGCTTCCACACCATATTGCTGAATGAATAAAGAATGAGTTAGTAACAAACACTAAATAAATAAACTTACATGCAAAATTACTGACAAACTAAATAAACAATATTTAACAAAGACATACCGGCTGTTGTGCACCCACTGGAGCAGCTGCAATACCAGCTTGAGGTTTAAGAGTTGCCAAAGCTGAAATAAAAAGCAAATAAATAAATAATCATGTAACAATGCATATCTTTAAATAGCAAAACTTTTTAGCAGCAAAGATTTAACCACAAAAAAATCTTTTTAGAAACTGGCTCCAATTGACTAGTGACTCCTAACATATTCACTGAAAATATTACTAAAATATTGACAATTTTGCAAGTTTCAAATTTTGTACAAAGCTCGAAATAACAAAACACCTTTCTAACTTTTGATCTAGCAATTTGATTATCAATTGCATGCCTTAGGATCAATCTGAAAGGTTCGAAGGGCTAACCATAAATATGCTAATTAATTAGTGCAGATATTATTATAAGATGCAAAAACACACTTTCTCTTCATTAATGAATCTTTTTTTTAACAAATTTGCATTCTAGAAGAGCCTCAAAATAAGGGGGATATAATATGGTTCCAATATTTTGGTTAGGTCAACAGTTGAATGTCTACCTTAATGTCTAGTTTATTATTTACAATATTTGACCATTACAAAGTGATTCCCAAATAAAGTTTCCAAAATATGGTGAAATATACGAAAAGTAAAAATAAGATAAGAGGTATAAACTTTCAATTGCTCTCCTACTTAAGCTATTAGAATCATAATTTCCAGATCACATTTATATCCATTAATTCCAGGATCAAGAACAAAGAGTTCATTGAAAAAAAGTGCATATTTACTCAGAGAAAATGAATTTTTGAGATCTATTCTGTAACTTAAAGCATCATTTGCACTACCTACTTAAACATATTTAAAGTTACGCTCTCAAAATATAAAGATTCCTAGCAAATACAAATCCTATCATTAGATACATCATTAAGGTATTCACATATTATACCTGCACATTGCACTACTTAAAAAATACAATAATAAAGTGCAATAAAGTATAGATATCAAAGTATCAGGATAACAGTTTAAACAATATCAATAATTTAAAAGTAAATATGGATTAATTATTAAATACACAAAGAATAATAAATCCTTTAAATTTAATTTTAATACTTTTTCTGAATAAGAATTGATAATATAATTTTTACAACTTTCTAGAAATTACTACTAATTAAATAAAATTTTACAACTTTCACACCAACTGTACTTTTTCTAATCAAATCTTTAATAACCCTCAGACCTACTATTGTCTTTAAACTTAACATTAACACTTAACATTAACCTATTATTAGTCATAATTTCTTTACACAAAAACTTAATTTCCCAGACAGTTGACCACAAGAAAATGTGAGGATATATTAGATATATATAAGCTTTATAAGATTTACAGTATAAATCTAAATCATTCCAGCTTATTATCATATCCTATGACCATAGTGCAGAAGTCTAATAATAAAAACAAGATGTAAATTACATTGATCTTACCTTCTCTAGCAGCTGTTACTTCCTTAGTTAGACGGGCAATTACACGACAGGCAGCATCATGTTGATACAGAGCATGAGATAATTCTAAAATGCAAGATAAACATTAAACAAAACAGCTTTACTAACATATTTTTGAAAAATAAATTTATTTAAAAAACTAATGTTAAAATAATATGCAGGCATACCACATCAGTTTGTAGAAAAGCTGATTTTATCTTGGTAATATAAAACTCCAAGAATGGACTGTCCCAAATTATCATTAGTAACATATTAAATCTTATAAAAATTACTATTTATCGGAACTATTACAGTAAATAAGAAATAAATTAAAACTATTTGCTTATGGATGGTACTAAAAGTGAACAATAATAATCTACCTCAGCATACTAGGCACTAAATGCAAGAGATTAAAATTAATTTAAAAATATTTCTTCAAACTAGTTTTTTTTGTTTTTGTTTTCCTTTTAAAAAAAATAATAGATTTAGTAAGAAGTCATTTGCACTTACTTACATTCTGATTTAAGTAAAAATAAAATAAATTAAATATGGTATTAAAGGGTTTACCACTATTTATTTTAAGCATGATTTACAATTATTTAATATAACTAATTTTTTAGTAAGCATTTTATAGAATTTTCCAGATTTTATTTTAAAAAATTTACAATTCTCTATTTTTTTTCCTATTATCAAATCTTATGACAGTTTAGAACAGCACAGTTTTATACTCTTATCAATAGATTTAAAAAAATGTACTGATTGCAGATTTTAATAATGGTAATTTATCGAATCCAAAGTAACTAATCCAATAAATGTAACTAATCTAACAAATGTAACTAATCCAACTAATTTAACTAATCCAAAGTAATTTAAAATGATAGCTTAAAACTCAAAGAAAGAAACTAGTTTAATTTTCAAGCTACTTACCTTGTCGAGCAGTTTGTAGCTGTTGTCGCAATGTAAAACTATGAAGCATGACAGCATCCTACAATACAAAATGAAATTAATTAAAATATATTAAAAATAAATCATTTGCTTACATTTTTAATCATACAAAACACAATTTTAATTATTTTTCTGCAAGAAATGTTTTTAAGAAAAACTGCAAGCGTTATGAAAAAATTACTAACACAACAACCAATAATAATTTAAAAACTTACAAAAAAAAAATATTAGATATAATTTATATTTCATAAGTTATATTATTTTAAAATAATACAAATATGATATATTTAAATTTAATTGTCCAAAGAGTTGGCGATCAGACTAAAAAAGAGTTGTAAAAGTTGAAAGAGAGAATTTAAGTACCAAACAATTATATTTGTGTGATACAAATAAGGGATTGCTTAAAGATTTCAAAAACAAAATATTAAATCGTACAAAAATTGAGGGGGGGGTAAAGGAAATCAATCAAAATAATTCAGTAAAAAATATTAAAAATTGGAACATTTTTCTCAGTTTTTGAAAGTTTTCAGAAATTTTGCAGTTGAAACTAAATTTCATAATTGGTTACCCTAAGGATAGAAAATCAATGAGTTATTTCTCAAAGTAGTTATCATACCCATTCATCTTGAAGAGTCTTAAGAATAGCTGGTATACTAGTAGCTGAGGGTGGTCGAGGTTTTACAGCAGGTGGGGCTGAAAAAGAGACAACATTGCAAAGGTTATATTACCCTAATGTATAGTCTATTATTTGTAACCCTGATGAGTTGTTCTTTAGTATTGCTCAAACAATTTTTATAAGATAAATGCATACAAATAATAAATTTAACCACCTTAAATAACAAAAACACATTTGGTATAATAATTTGTTTTATTAATGTTAATCATTATTAATACAGTCACCCCACTTAATGGCAAATTAGATAATCAAATAACTCTGCTTATATGAATAAAATTTAATAGAAACAAATGATTTATATGAAACTGCTGTTATATTTTCCCGTTTAAACGGATATTTGTTGTTTCTAGCCCACTTCTAGTTGCATAAAGAAAGTGTACTAAAATGGATTTTTAAAAAATTTATTTTTAAAAAATTTTTCACTAGCTAGAATGGAATTTACTTATTTCAGTTAAGAATATAAGAATATAATTGATGATCACTTAATGTTCTTTTGTTGCTCTAAACAGGTGTTAGGAGAATAGTTTAAGAATTAATGAAATCGCACTGGCAGTTATACAGTCAAATAGTTATACATTATACATTAAAAAGGTTTTACCCCTCTTTGACGTTCTTCACCCTCACATCATTTAGAATGTAAAAAAGGTACTGAGTAATTTGTTTTACAGTCAAAACTTACGGTCTCCTCCTGGTGCACTATTAGCTTTGATAAGAAAAGGTTTCAAAATATTAACACCCTAGTGTATCGGGTGTCATTCTCGTCAAGTAGAATAATCATTGCTTACTCCACAGTGAATAGCTTTTAGTCTGTAGCAAGATGAGTGCAAAAAGGAATGATTTTAATTGATCAGAGGAGAAAAGCAATTAATATTGGAAACAATAAATTTCAAAAAAATCCCCAACTGAAATAGCACATCAATTTGGAATTTCTCAATTTTCAAAAATACAAAAAAAAATCAAAGTATTTGAAAGGAATACTCAAGTCATGGAAAGTCTTAGAAACAGAAAGGGACAGTCGAATTTTGATAAATTGACAAACTAAACGAGTATAAGCAGTCTTCAAATGCAGATATTTTTCAGAAGGAATAAAATAATATTTTAGTACTTTTACTGGAATGTCAAATATTAGATTTCGCAAACAAAAAGATACAATAAAATGAGAATGGAAAAGTTACTCCAAAAAAGAGAAATTGTATAAAATAATTCTAATAGATGTTAGAACTATTTAACTTGAATCTCAATAACTGATTACCGTTACTAACAATTCTAAGACTTGTTATTTCCCAGGCATAATATAGAAATTTTCCAGGTTTTTTGTAAAAAAATTTTTACTTTTCCTGACTATTCCCTATTTTTCTAAAGTTATAATAAAATTCCCAGACACTTCTAGGTATTCCCTGTTCTCCCTGACCAGTGGGAGTCTTGTTAAATTATGCTTTTCATTAGCATTGATTCTTTTTTTTTAAAATTTAAATGGCATTTTTATTTCTTAATACTGACACAGACGGTTTAAATTATAATTGTTTATTGATCCTAAAATTGAGTCTAATCAGAAAAAAATTAGTTCAATTTAATCAAAACACTATACTATGCATTAAATACCATTAAAAAGATTAAATATCGCAAAAATTTAGAATTGAATAATGCACTCTCCTTTTAATCCAATAACGCCCTTTATTAAATAGATTTGGCTCAAACCTATGGTGTTCCGTTAAGTGGGGTTGATTGTATGATTTAGCAGAGCTTTAATTGGTAGATGTTAAAAATAAAATTTTTTTAAAAACTAATTTAATTTTTTTTCAATACTTTTTTAAATTAATATTCCATTTAAATCACACTATTAGAAACTATACAATGAGCAAAAATACAATTTCTGAAACAATGATGACAGGATAAAAATTTAAAGAAATAATAAAACAATTAAATTTACTTTTAATTTCAACAAGACTATCTTCTGTCAATTCTTTTCCATTAATAGGATCTGTTCCATTCTCTAGAATATATTTAACAATAAGCCTCTTCTCAAATATATTACCAGAAACAGGAGACACAACAGGCTGTTCAGGAACTTCATTACTTACTATAAAAATTACACAAAAATTATTTAAAGCAACAATAAACATGAAAATAAATAAATAAATGAAATGAAATAAATGTTGTTAAAACACCTTTAAAATGGTAAAATTTTTTACTAAAACCTATCTCAGTGTCACCTTTCTTTAGTAGCATAAATTCCAGTGATGGTATAATTCAACAACGGTTTCATTATACTAAAGAGATAAATATCCCATGTAGCAAGATACGTAAATTAAATGAAAAATTTTGGGAAATTGGTAAAGTCAATACGCTTTATATGTAAATTTTAAGTAATACTGACAGAATGATATTACCATTGAGATTTTTGGTAAAAAGCTTAGGTATATTTTACATAATATTAATGAAATGGATTTTACCAACTACCCTTCTGTAAGATTGCTTTTGCATATTGTACGAAAGCTTTATTTAAGCAAATTCTTTGTTTTTTGGATTACAACTTTTTTTTATAATTTGACATTTCAACTTATGTACATATTGATGGACTGTAAAAATAACATACTCATCCTTGTCTAATAAAATGTCGTTGGTAAAATATTCTTAAAATAAACGAATTTGTTTAGAAATTTTCTGTTTTCTTGGGTAATCATTTTTTGCTCGACATTTCAATTTCAATCCCGTGAATACGAATCACTGATAGAGAGAAAAAAAATTTTTTAATGTTTAGTTGGTCCCCGTAATCAGAAAAATTCGAAAGATTTTTTGATTTTATTACAGAGGCCGGCAAAATAAAGTCTGAAATTGGGAATCTCTTGCAAAATGCAGCAGGGTTGCACACGAGTGTCAAAAATCTTTATCACTGAATCCATCTCAGTATACGCAAGCGTGGACTCGCAAGTATTTTATCAAACATGTAAAACAAATTGTGTTGTCATACACTGGTGGTAAGCCAAAATAGATTGGGATTGAATTAATTGTGAAAATGTTGAATAGGATAATGTCTTTTTGCATAATTTGTTGCGAAAATCAAGATGGTAAAGAAGAAAATCACATTTCGGGAAAGGGAAAATTAAGCATTTTTTAAAAATACCCATGGAAAAAAGCACCTTTAAAGGCTTTTAAAAAATTAAAATCAAAAATAAGCACCTTTAAGCACTTTTTAAAAACGCTATGCACCCTGTTTGACTCAATCAAAAATAGGTTGTGCAATCCCTGTATTTAACTTTAAAATGAAATACATTCCAATTGGTTGCTACTAGTAGTTGATTGAGCATTGATAACTTTTCAGTAGGCAGGTAAGTAACATAACTTATGAAAGCTGTAAAATCTATTAGCCTAAAAAAGTAGAGTACAGTGGGTGATCGGTTAACGAACATAATCCATTCCAAGACTATGTGCGCTATCCGAATTGCTCGTTAACCGATCATCGATTCACCATAGACTTCTATGTGAAATCGATTAATTCGTTCTGGGGACCCTAAAAATTAAATTTTAAAAACTGTATAATTTCTTAGTAAGTTTTTAAAAAAATAATACATGCATATAGTCTTGCATATTTATCAGTCTTTTTCATTTTTTGCTTGACATGTTGAAGAACATGTCCAATATCGATTGCTTTTCTCTCTTTTTCAGAATTTTCCGTAAGTAATTCATAGCATTGTCGTTGTAAAGATCCCCAACCCTACTGACATTAGCTTGGTTTGGGTGCCATTTTAAGACCATTACTCAGACATCCTCCCATTTTTTTCATAAGATCTTTAATGGCAGATGTCGGCATTAGTCCTCTTTTGTCTTCCTCTTGTTCAGAAGGAGACACATTTCGCTGTGTTTCTTGGTATTCTTCATTCAAAATTTCTTGGAGTTCTTCTGTCGTCAGTTCATCTTCATGTCCCATTATGAGCTCTTCTATGTCATCCTCGTTCACCTCCAATTCCAGATCTCTAGCAGTTGTCAAAATTTCATCCATAATTTCAGGAGTGTCTCCCTCATCACCTCCGTCTCTTTGAATGTAGGATGGACACAGCTTCCGCCAAGCAAAAATCAACTGGCACTGTGTGACTTCTGACCACGCCTTTTGAATGATACGAATAGCTTCAAGAATGTCAAATTTTTCTTTCCAAAACTTTTTTAAAGTCATTGTTGAGGAGAATTGGCTTGCTTCAAAACACTGACGAAACAGCGCGCGATTGTACAACTTCTTGAAAGCCGCAATAACCTCCTGATCCATCGGCTGAATCAGCGAAGTTGTATTCGGAGGTAAAAACTGAACTGTCAGCCAGGGAAAGTCTGCAAAAAATTATCTTCAAGATCCTTTGGGTGACCAGGTGCATTGTCCAATAGCAGCAGTGCTTTCAACGGCAAGTCATTACAACTTTACTTTACGACAAACGGCAACACAAACTTTAAATAGCCATTTTTTGAAAAGATATTGCGTGACCCATGCCCTCTGATTCGATCTCCACATTACTGGCAGTTTGCTCTTAGTTATGGAATTGGGATTCTCAGAGTGGTAAATGAGAAGTGGTTTAAGTTTCATATCACCACTAGCGTTAGCTCCCAAAAGTAACGTCAATCGGTCTTTCATAGGTTTATGCCCAGGAACACTTTTCTCATCTTTCGTGATGTAGGTACGGTTCGGCATGCCCTTCCAAAACAAACCAGTTTCATCACAATTAAATATTTGTTGTGAACGACTGTTTCAATGAATTCTTGAAATTTGAGACAGTACTTCTCAGCAGCTTCTTTATCTGCACTAGCAGACTCAACATGCATTAATACATGCTTAATTCCAGATCTTCTTTTAAACTTTTTTAACCAGCCAGTGGCAGCCATGAATTCAATCTCCTCGGATGACGAACCTGGAGGTTGTTCTTTCAATTTCTCAAAAATTTCTCCAGCCTTCTCTTGAATGTTAGGCATACTAGTTACATCTCATTTCATTTCCCGTTCATTTATCCAAACTAAAAGCAACCTCTTCATTTTATCAGGGATGGCACTCCTTCAGCTGTTTGAGTCTTCTTGATGATATCCTTCTTAGCTAATATTTTATTTTATAACCGTCGTTGAACAGCCGACCCAATTTCATGGGTTTACGACTACTTACGTTCAACTCCGTAGCCTTGTAATTTTGAACCAATCCAGAAGACAAGGAAACTCCTGGATCAGTACCCCCAGAGGTATTGATTTGTTGTGGGAACATGGAGGACTTTGAGACTCGACAGATTTAACGTGCATCAGTCACCATTTACTACACGGGGAGTCTTCGGCCGGCGAGGATCGAACCCACGACCTCTTGGATATGGGCCCAGCGCCCTACCGACCAGGCTATCCCGGCCCTTCTTAGCTAATATTGTGTATGCTGTAGACCTGTTCAAGCCATACTGTCTTGCAACATCAGCCATTTTCTGTCCACTCTCAACTTTGGCTATCATTTCTCGCTTGGTGTTTATAGTGAGAACAGTCCTTGACACTCCATGCTTTTTGGGACCCATAATATTGTCAGATTTCAGCTTTTATATAAGGGGTTCAGAAAAGCACACACGAAAATTTTAGAGGAACAGGAACCAACTAGCGTACACAATTGACAAAGTTTCAGCGCACACTAGCCCCGCACGTGTGTTATTACCACATTCAGGGTTGCCAATGGCGACTAATTTGTATGAATATTCTATTGGAATTTTTTTTCAATAGAACTTTGAAGTTTAATAGGTAAGCAACATAATTCAGGAGAGATGAAAAACAATTTTTAGTCCGTTTCTCACATTTCACGTATTTTTACGGCGGTAGCGCATCATCGGCACCTTTATATTTTATAGTCTGCACTGCTTGAATAAATTAAGAATTCGCATAATTTATTCGTCATGTCAGCAAATCCACTCGCCCATAACTTATCAGCTGTCAGAAAATATTAATATTCATATTGAAATTGAAGTAGTATTCAAGTGTGTATTGATTTTAGTCATAATAATAATTATTGAATGACCTTTAAATTCATTGTTAATTCAAGTTTCATTTAGCAATTATCAATACTAAGCATGCTTTAAACATTTCTCCTTTCAGTGATCTTATTTTGTATGCAAAAGGGTAACAAATGTTTAATATTAATTTCTCTTCAGGCCGAGAAGTGTTCATTAGAATTCGTTTTGTTCATTATCCGAATATGTGTTCGTTGTCCGAACACAAAAAATCTTTCCTGAAAGTGTTCGTTATCCGAACACAAAAATCTTTCGTGAAAGTGTTCGTTAACCGATTTGTTCGTTGACCGATCTGTTCGTTAACCGATCACCCACTGTATTAATTGTTAAATATAGGAACAAAGCAGACGCTCCTTTTAATGCGATTAAGAAACAATAAACGGTAACCCAATTTCCTAGCTAAAATTTAAAAAATTACTAGTAAAACATAGTTTTAAACACTTATCTTGCATATTGTTCTGCAATTCGTATTGAAAAAGCAGCCTGACTTTAAGAGCAGGGTTGCTCGGCCTCAACGGAATCGACTGTGTAAAATTCGTCCGATAAATTAATAGAAAATCATTCACGAACACATAATACAATGTGTATTAGCATAAAAATTGGACAGTAGATAGAACTAATGAATAAAAATTGCAATGGTAGAGTTGTGTTATTATATTCTATAATGTTAACATTATATCTTAAACTGAAAAAAAACGAAACGAATTATTTAAGAAAAACGAATTATTACTGTTAACGAACTGTTTAAGAAAATTTAATTCCCCAAAAGAGAATCAAACAGAATGAATTACTAGGTATGAATTGTAAATAGATTTTAAAGACGTACAAGCACATGTGAGAGACATCCTTATTTTCAGAACAGAAGAATCAGAAAATCAATCAGCTTATGTCCTTTACTCTTTCTAAAAACAAAATTAAATATTTTATTTTTTTATAATCAAAACCACCTGAAATATAAAAAGGCAGATGTAAACACACAACCGGCAAAATTTCTTCAGTTTACTTCATATATGAGCATCGATTCAAAAAATATCGACGTTTCCGACTTTTTATTTTTGCTACTGTGGGCATATGTTTAAGAACTCGTCTTGAGCTATAAGCAAAATTTACCAACCATTATCGTAACTTTCGGCTGGTATGAGGAACTTGCCCTTATCAACAAAAAAATGCAAGTTAGCTGCTGTTGTAAATTTATTAATTAATACAAAATTCTAGGTGAAAAGTTTACGTTCTTCCCGACTCTCATCAAAGAAAGTTATAATTCCCTTTTTCAAGTTTCGTTATTGTAAGTTTAAATTACTATAACGACAAAGTGACTTAGGTTGTTTTTGTATGTTATAATGGTTTTATGGTCATAAAGTAAATTACAATGATAGAATTATTGCCTTTTGGATTCTAGTACAAGCCATAGAGTTGATATAGGGTATGCCTATGGTACAAGCCTCTCTGGCAATAAGAAGTATACAAATCGCCACTTAAACTAGGGCAACTTTGCTTTGTAATTAGCTTTTCATTTCGAATAACACTGTAATTTACTATAAAACGTTGGATCCTAATAATGGCAAGTATTGTAATACCATTGTTCGTACAAAAAACTTTTTAAAAAGAAAGAAAGTATAGGGACTAGCCTCAATGTTTATGAATTTCTTGAAAAAGATGTTGAAAATAATTCTTAACAGTTTCTGGAAGAAATAAGACTTGTTACATAATTTATGTCACAACTGCATATTAATACTGAAAAAATATAAAGTATAAGCTCTGCAGTAGTTCAGACAGGACATTAAATTAATGAAGTGATTAGCAGAAGAAAAAAATTTATCAATTACATTTATTTGACTAATACTACTATTTACATCTATACTATGGATTACAAATGACCTGTTGCACAATCTATATATAAAATACTAAGAAAATTTATCAAAGCTGTATCCAATCATTCTATGTCTTTATTTTAAACAATTTTGTGTTTTTAAACTATCTTGATAGTAAAAATGTAAATATTTGTTTTATAAATGAAAGTATTACATTTTAGAGCTGAAGTATACACATATGTTTAAAAAAAAATTTAAATGCCCTATGTGCAGAATTACAACGCAATCGTAAGAGAATGTTACAAATTTTTCCTTTAAAAAGCGAGACGTTTTAGTTTTCTTTGCAGTTCAAGTTTTGCCAAAACAAAAATTGAAGAATAATTTTTTTTTTTTTGCTTACTTTTTATTTAAAAAACAATTTATGAAATATATACTAATGCTAATCTATGTATGTAGTATAAGCACAAAATGTTTCAGTTACTATAAATTGCTTGTATTTATAATAACTTTTGTTACCATTAAAAGTATTTCAAAGAAAGATGTTAGTGCTAGAGAGGTTTGTCACAGAAAACCAGAGAAAAGTTACAGTATAATAGTAAAAGTAAATGGTTTAACATCCATAGGTTTATATTGATATTTGCGCTAATTTTCAAGGATAACTGATGAATAAATCGTTCAATAATAAAATTTAAGTCAATTTTGTACTTCTTAAATCTTCTAAACCTCTTAAAACTTACATTTTGTACTTCTGTGTATTTGTATTTTTTAGTTTTATTTGCAATATTTAAAAATTTAGTAGTACTTTATACAGTTTTTAGGCTTGGCACAAATATTAAAGAGCCTATGCCGTTGCTATAAATATTGCATACATTTCATTTTATTAACTATGACTTGAACAACCATTTAAACTCATTGTCCCCCCCCCCTCCTTTTTTTCTGATCACAGTTTAACTTTCTTCAATACTGTGCTATGAACCATTGCTGTTTCTTAACTATTTAACTGATGCCGCCAATAAGTCAGCAGGTGACAATCTAAATCTTGAGAGCAATATGCATCACTTTTCTGTCATAAGTTAGTGTTTTTTTATGAGATTTGTAAAGCACTTGATTTTATTAATTATATAAATTTAGCAAGCATTGAACTTATGTTTTTTTTTATTCATTTCAGATAATAATTGAACTTCAGTACTGTGCTAAATCAAGCAAATATAAGGCAAAAAAATTAGATATTTCTGCTATGAGCTATTGTTATTTCTTGAAGGTAATAATTAGTCAACAGGTGACAGTCTAAATTCTGATTACTGTGCATCATTTTTCTGTCAAAAGTCAGTGTTCTGTGAATAAACTTATTTACAAAAATCATCATGACTGGTAAGGAGAAGATATTGTATCATTGTTCTGTATGCTCAAAAGAATTTGTATCAATGTCCAAAATAAAAATACATATGCGCTCTCATACTGGAGAAAAACCATTTAGCTGTGAAGTGTGCAATAAAAGTTTTTCTCAAATTAATAATTTAAAAGAGCACTACTTTGTCCATTCTAAGGCAAAACCTCATTCATGTGAATTTTGTGGCAAAAGTTTTAGTCTTAAAAGTGCTTTAAAAAGACATGAAAAGACTCACTTAGATGATAGGCCATATCCCTGCACTGTTTGTGGTAAGAATTTTAGTAGAAACGCTTACTTGCTGGCTCATTTGCGCATTCACACAAAAGAGAAACCTTTTGAATGTGACACCTGCAATAAGACATTTAGAACAAAAGAACTTTTGAAAAACCATTCCATCGTCCATGCTGAAGTGAAAACTCATTCCTGTGACGAGTGCAGTGCAAGTTTTTTCCGTAAAAGGACATTGGTTAGTCACAAACGCAATCATGCTCGTGAAAAACCTTATCCTTGTGATGTGTGCAATGAGAGATTCAAAACAAAAGGAGAATTTACGGAACATATTAAAATACACCCCGATCTGAAACCTTATGCATGTGAGATATGCAGCAAAAATTTTAAATCCGAAAAACTATTAAAAGAACACTCTGTCATACATACCGATGATGTGCTATACTTTTGTGATGTTTGTAAGAAATATTATACTCATAAAAAATCTTACAAGCAGCATGTTGCGTCTCATAGCAAAGACATGTCTCGCGTATGTGGTTATTGCAACAAAACATTTTCTGGAGTTCGTTCATTGAATATTCACATTCGTATCCACACTCAAGAAAAACCTCACACGTGCAATGTGTGTGGTCAAGCCTTCAGAGTAAGTCATGAATTGAAATACCATTTTGCGAGATGGCATTCCAGTATGAAACCTTACAAATGCAGTATTTGTGACAAGAGTTTTATTCTCAGTGCTCATCTAAAGAGACATTATGCTGTCCACTCGGATGACAGGCCTCACACTTGTGGTGTATGTAATCAAAGCTATAAACATAAGCATGTGTTAAAAGTTCATATGCAAAAACATACTTCAACATCAGAAGCATGTGATGAAATCTATCCAATGAATTTAGATTCTTATATATATGAAAATGATTTGTCAAATCTTGATGTACAATTGACTTGCTAAATTTTGTACTTCTCTATTTTGCCATTATTGGCAACAGTGTTGTCAATGAAGCAAACAATAAAGTAGCTGAGATTATTTACACTCACGAAATGGATTAGTACCCTAAATTTTCATTAGTTCTATAAGCCACTTTTAATGTGCAGCTGTTATACTGAAATCTGAGCAAACATGGTGTGCCATCAAGACGTAAACAAGTTTTGAAAATGTAAATTTTTATTTTTAGTTCTGTACATTCAAAGAAAACCTATGTGTGTAAATCATGATATATTCAAATAATTTGTTCTATGTATTTCTATGTTTGCCCCATTTTTAAATGCGGAACTTTAAAATAATGATTTATGGAGTAAAAAATATAATTATTTTAATTTTGAAAATTTACTTTAATGAATTGTGTGCAACAAAAATTATTCCATTGCAACAAAAGTAATGTGCATTGAATTGACATTAATTTTGTTCATGCATGTAACAATAAAATATTTACTTTTTTACTACAATTTTCTAGATGAGAACTCTTAATATTTAATGTCTGTAATCAAAGCTTTTAGCAATCTGTATTGAATGTTCATATGTTGTATCAGATTTTATTATTCTATGGAATGTGTTAAAATTATGTTTTGTTATGTTATTGCTGCATTTAGAGCATAGAAACGATATATTTTTTAATAAATGTTACTCACAATGAATGAAATAACAACATTCAATAAATTACATTAATCTTATATAGAATGTCAGACATTTTTAGGTAAGTTTTTGAAAGCGATATATGTCATAGCTAGTCTTTTTATAGAATAAAAAATGCTCTTTTGGCAAATTAAAAAAAAAGACCATTATTTCTCGAAGATTATTCTTTAAAAATGCAAAAAATATATTTTTAAAAATTATAAAAATAATCATAAAGTAAGCCTGTTACATTTACTGGCAATGCATGAAAAACCCAGGAAGCATTTTAACAAGTGACTGATGTGTTTCATTGATCCCCAGTTTGTTGCTTGTCATTATCTAAAATGCATATTTAAATGTGTGAAATATTTACTTCATACTTTACATTGCAAAAATTGTGTGCTCTGTAGAATGATGGATTTCAATCTTTGTCAGCAACATGATATATTGTTCACTCAAATGAATTATGTTTGTGTTCAAATATATAAGTTTATGATCAACGTTGATATGTTTTTCATGGTAATTAAAAGCATAGTATTGTTATGTTCCACAGAAGTTGCAATTAAAGGAATTATTTTGTTTCATTAAAATTGTCATCTTTTTCATTTTACTCATAAAAATTTGTCACAAAACACGGTTAACTGATAAAATACTCCCGCGTGGTAGCATGTACCACCTGGTACCGCAGATTATTACAGTTTCTCTTTATTTTGAAAAATCGAACAAAAAAATGCTAAAGTAGATGATTGAGGCTTCTTTCTAAAACATCTTTAAACTTGTTGCTAATAAAAATTAAAAAGCTGAATTGAGAGAATTGCTTTCAAAGATCAAAAAACAAAGAATTGATTGACTGATTACAAGTTTAACAGTATAGGGTTTTGTTCCATTTTAGTATCATTGTTAAAAATTCAACTTAAAATTAAATAAGTTTTAATAAAGTTTTTATGCATAGTGTTTAAGGATCTTATATTTATAAAGTTTGCTACTTATATTTATGATTTAGCTTTTTTTTTTTTCCTTTATACTCTGTCTGATTTCATTGAGATTGCAGACAAATTTGGATTTTTAAAATAGTACTGCAGATTCACTCTGTAATTTCTACTACTGGGCTCATATTAAGTACCATGTTTGTAACCTATTCAAGAATACTTTAAAAGTTATACTACATTAATAATGCATCTAGGGTTATCAATTGTTGTTGTTGTAGTTCATTTACGTCGCACTAGAGCTACACAATGGGCTATTGGCGACGGTCCGGGAAACATCCCGGAGGATGATCCGAAGACATGCCATCACAATTTTGATCCACTGCAGAAGGGATGGCACCCCTGCTTCGGTAGCCCGAAGATCTGCGCGCGAAGTCAAACGTTTTACGGTAGATCAGGTTAACGAGGACCAATACCGCACAACCTTGGTCCCTACGCAGACTGATCCAAGTTGTCACCCAACCCCACACTGACTGCAGCCAGTGATGCTTGACTTCGAAGGTAATCTGCTGGGAGCCGTGTCAACGATCAGTCCACTGCGGGACTAATCATTAATTCTATCCACTGAATGAGTAGCAGTAGTTGCGCCGATTAGGAAACATCCCTAAAAATGATCCGAACAATCGCCATCACAATTTTAATCTTCTGCATAATAAATGACCTGACCTGCATAATTTTTTTTTTTTTAATGGCGGGCACTTGGAGCTATTGTCCATTGGCCACAGAAAGTGCCAGAACTGCTAATTCTCTTTTCGTTACCCAGTGGGCACCTGTGGCAAAGCCACGGCGGTGGAACAGCGTCGCCCACGTCACACTACCACAACCCGTTTATAGGGCGGGTCACATTCACACACAAAGGAGAAAGGACATAGAACACAGATAGAGGGAAAGAAACATCCATGCCTTGCCCGGGATTTGAACCCAGAACCTTTCTGATGCAAGGACAGTTCCCTGCCCCCTACACAGACTGGTCGGCTGACCTGCATAATAATAGTGCACCTATGACCTGAGTGCAAAGTCGGATATTTGATATTAGAACAGTTTCAAATGGCTGATATCACGCATTCTCTTCTCGGTCCCTTTGCAGGCATATCAAAGCAGTCACTAACCACAGCCAGTGATGTTTGACTTCGGTGATCTACTGATCCAGCCCAAACCAGCAGAAACGAATGCATTTATTTGAATACCAATTTAAACTATCATGGTCCCGCAGTGACCATAATAGTGTAATTGGATCGTAAAGATGCGGTTCCCAGTAGAACACCGGAGTCAAGCATCACTGGCTGCTGTCAGTAAGCGATCGGGTGCTTACTTTGATCATCTTGTGTAGGGATCACAGTGCTGACGTAAAACATCCTCAGTAGACGGATCACGGGTTCGAGTCCCCTTACCGTCAGGCTAACCGTTGCATATTTTCGTATTTTTACCTTCCATGTAACACAAATGTGGGTTAGTTTCATCAAAAAATTCTCCACGACGGAAAATTTCTCCCAATACTTGATCCAGGAGTTCTCTTGTCTTTTAGACAAGGTTCAAAATTACAAGGCTATGGAATTAAACATTAGTAGTCTTAAACCCAAAAATTGGGTCTACTGTTCAACAACAGTTACAAGAATGAAAAATTAGAAACTATTAACTAGAATATGAAAAATCATTAAATATAAAATCAATAAATCTACAATTTATTGATGGAAAAATTTAACATATTATGAATGTGTTAGCAACAAAATATAAAAGAAAGTTTTCGTACTGTACTTTCGCAGACCTTAAAAAACAATCCAAAAACATGGTCTTATGCTCGTTTATTTACTTTCCCTTAAATGAGGTACTTTGCAAAATATTTTCATATTATTTTTTAATATTTTCGCTAAAAAGGTTAATATTTGCTTTATTTCGTTTTCTTTGAAAAAAGGTTTTCGCTTAATATTTCTGCTAACCTAATCATGACAACAAACAAAAATGCAAAAAATAAGGTTTACAGTTTGCTTGTTTTTTAACCTACATAACAATATTTTTCAAAAAAGATTTAAAAATCATTTAGTTTTACTTTAAGGAGGAAAGGTTGGAAATTGCAATATTTTTACGTCATTGAAAAAAGGTTTTTACTGCAAACCTTTTCGTGTCAATGAAAATAAAGTTAAAATACAAGGTTGTCGTAAGGTTACATGCTTTCTGGGACATGCTTTTCTTTGCAAGCTTTCGCCGTTAGCATGGGAAGAGTCATAGGAGAAGGAAGTACGTCAGTTTCTCCCTTGATTTTCAAATAAATTAAAAATTTTCAAGTAAGGAAACTATACGGAACTGAAAACTATATAGAACATAGCTATAATAGAAAGCGGTTTGGAAATTTTACAAAAAAATATTGACTGAAAAGAGGAGGAGAGGGAAAGGGGTAGGGTCAAAGGTATGGAAGCGGTCTTTTCCCCTGATGGCGTATAGAACATTGCTATCGCGAGTTCTCCCTTTTTATAAAAAAATAAGTTCTCGAAGTCTCTTTAAATAATAATATTGTTTGGATAATGAAGTAATGGAATTAAGCTTCAAAATTAAATTCAAAATAAATTTTAAAGTGTATGAATGTAATAGAGAGAAGAAAACAATACTTATTATTTTATTTGAATTGATAAATAATGATATTCTGGTCTCAAAAGCAAATATTAAATGCAAATACTCATAAATTAATATGTATACATAAACAATTTTTTTTTTTAATTTTTTAAAAAAAGAAACGAATCGTCAGCTAAGCAAACGGCAAATTCTTACGTAGTTGCCCCACCACAGTTTATCCCTCGTAGTGTCATTCCCCTCCCCTCGCACCGACACGGTCAAACAAGATATTTAACAACGATAAAAAAATTAAAAAAAAAAAAACTTGGTGCATTTTCTTGATCGCCTGCAAGGAATATTGATGCCAAATGTTATAAACCGGAAATAACCATAAACTACGTTGATGAACACGTTGATAGCAGCAGCCAATAAAATAGGAGTACTAAATTAAAAATTCTGGTAGCCAAGCGACTGCCTTTCACTAAATTTACGGTCAACTAAAGTTAACTGTGCTCGTTTTATTATTATTTTTTTTAATGCAGATTTGTTTGTTTGAATTTTGAAGCGGAAAAATTTAAGCATGAAATTGACTTCTCTTATATACTTTGGATTTTAATTGTAATTTATATTTGAGTGTATTTGTATTAATAGATTTAAAAGGAAATAATATTCCTATATTCTTCAGTTTCGGATAAGGCAGTGTAAACCAGGCCGTTTTAAGAGGTATACTCTTTCAACTACTTTAAAATGTTGAAAAGTAATCCAGCATAATGTTAAAACAATCATACATATTGTTAAAATAAATACCATAGTCACTTTTATAAAGAAAGATTATTAATTAAATTTTTTGTTGTTGTTTTAACATTACCTAAATTTCCAGTCACATCATGAAAAAAAGAAAAAGATTTTTATACTTTTCTTTCATAATAGCTCATCGCAAATATTTTTTACGAATTTAAATTTTGATAAAGATATTTTCAGTTCACAATTTGTTATAGATTTCACAAGCTGTACCTTTAATATGGTGTATACAATTAGGTTATGCGTCCATGAAACCATTTTCAA
Organism: Parasteatoda tepidariorum; assembly: GCF_982258835.1. NCBI lineage: Eukaryota > Metazoa > Arthropoda > Arachnida > Araneae > Theridiidae > Parasteatoda > Parasteatoda tepidariorum. Next base: position 25,654,809 of record NC_141756.1, read on the forward strand.
ACATGCATTTGAGTAATTCTCAGCAAACAAACATGTAATTGAAGGATCTATAAGTTTTTTCTGTTGAAAAATGAGTAAGTTATTTGTTCAACACATGGTTTGAAGATGTCTTCATTACATTATGTTATAAGTTTGAAGTATTGGAAATAAATATTTTATCAATTTTTAAACCTATGAAATCTTATTCATTCATTTGAAATTCTTACCTCCCACAAATACAAAAGATATTATTTCTGACTGAAGTACCCATATTTTTCTTCAATTTTTAAAAATCAATCTGTAGTATTGTATATGAAACTAATTATTTGGTCTTAAATGGGTTTTTTATATGGTAAAAAAGTTTAAAACTCTTAATTCATATAATTTCATCACTCATATTTAAGAATGTTTTATATCAATGGCATCATTTTAGAAGAAACAGTGCACATGTTCTGATAAAGCTGCAAATCAAATTTCAGTAAATTGTGCACATGTTCTGAAACAGTGCACATGTGCACTGTATGTTCTGATAGAGCTGCAAATCAAATTTTAGTAAATTTGAGGAAGTTTTTCTAAGTGTAAAAAGCAACTGAATACGCAAATTAGAAGTGTTAAAATGACTTACTCATTTCCACATCTAAATTAATGAAGTTAATTTTTTTTCTGCCAAATATGTACTAATAAGGGTTTTAATGGAATATATTCACATTAATTTTATTTATACAGGGATGAGATTTTTCCGCTTTTTAGCGTATTTCCTCTTTTTTCACTTTTATCTCTTGAATTTCAGCTTTTTTATCAAAAATTCAGATTTTCTAAAAATTCCACTTTTTTTTTTATAAGTATTCCGCCTTTTTCAGAAAATTCACCGATTTTCAAGGAGAAACAGAAAATTCAAACTACATAGCTACCAATCCTTTCTCATTTTTACTTATTTTAGCTATTTTCTCCCCTTTTACACGCAGCAGATAAGATTTTCCGAATTTTTTACCCGCTCTCCAGATAGATCCGATTTTTGTAGTTCAAACGACGCTGCTTCTGACAAGCCTTTTAGAGGTCCAAAGCCTGGAATCTGCTAATATTTCGATTCTTATTCACACGATTTTAATATCAAGCATAGCTTTTCATATTTGCATGTTGCAATTCTTATTCACGCGATTTGAATATTGTATGTTGCGATTCTTATTTACGAGATTTAAAAATTCAATATTGTGATTCGTATTTACTCCTTTTTAAAAACCTATGTAGCGATTCGTATTCACGCAATTTTAAAATTCAATGTCTTGATTTGCTCATGCGGTTTATATCATCAAACATACATTTTCGTATTTATACGTGATTTTAAAATAAGGCATTGGATTTCGCATTCACGCATTCTAAAAATTATGCATCATAATTCTTATTTATGCAATCTGAAAATTATGAATCGTGATTTGTATTTACGCATTTTAAAAATTCTCTTTCCCAGTTTGTATTTTCTCATTTTCAAAATCGTATATCTAGTTTCATATTCATATAATTGTTATTCATATTCATGCAATTTTAAGATCAACTATCGTGATTCTTGTAAGAAGTAAGTTTTTTTTAAAAATTAGTTACTATGAAGGTGACTGTTTTTCTAACGACGATTATTAGTATATGTAAGTGTTACAACATTAGAGAAACTGGAAGGGAATATATTCAAAACTTACATTCTGTGCTTGCAAAGAAGAAAAAATAGGATTTGTCACAAGATGTTTGAAGATGAACTAACGACTAAATATAGCAAACATAAAAGATATAGCAAACAAAAGCAATCACTTAAAAAGGGATTTAATTTTTTTTTTTTTTTTTTTGGAAAAAGAGTTAATTAACTCATCATCAGAATTTTATTTATAATTGCTGTTATTTATGCTATAAAATGCAAAATTCTTATCAAATAAAAAACAATTATCTAAACAGTTGCTGATTGTCATGTAATTTGTCAAACTAAAATAGCAATTTTTGTATGTTAAGGAGTTACTATATATTTCTACTTCACTGTTATTGATATGTTTCAGAGGGCTCTAGTTAGATTAGACTATAATATGAACATAATGACTCGGTCCATTGTTAAAGTTTTTTTTCCCAATATAATTTAAAAAGTAATATTACTGATATATTTGCTATAAATCACATAACAGTATTTATTAAAAGAAATGAAATATTTATGTATATTCTCAGTAGTTTTAATTTGCTAAACCAGGTAGTTTTTCAAGTAATAATTGTCTCTTATGTGAACTGAGGAAAAATATAATTTCCAGCTTTATTTTTTAAAATGGTAATTTTTATTTTCATTAAATGTTAAGTATCAATGTAATCATTTATATAATAATAGCTTAGTACACAATTATATGTCAACACATTATTTATTACCTTAAACTGTCTGGAATTTATTATTAAAGGGTTGCGCTTGCGTAAAATTTAATATCGTGGAAATTCAGCTTTTTTGTCTTTTGGATAATCTCATCCCTGATTTATAAGTATAAGCTTTTTCTAATTTCTTCACTTATCATGCTCTTAATGTGAAAATGACATTTTTAATGAGAAATTGTTTCTAATATTTTTTAAAGATTAGTTTAATGACATACTTTTGTTAAACCTATTATTTTTAAATCAGTTATTGACTGATTTATTCTTAAATATAAATAAGATTTTAAACATGTTTTTTTTTCGTTCCTTCACTATGTTAACATATGCTAATTGTTAGATTATAATAACTTTAATATTCATTAATATTAAGTGTGACTGCTATGTTTTTTTTTTATTTACTACCAACTCCTGTATTTCATTGCTAAAAAGCATAAATTTCTGACATTATTTTTCTTGTCACTACAAAATAGCCTACTCATAGAAAATGACCCATTTGATTTATGAGAGTTATATAGTTTGACATTTTGGCTGCAATCGACAGAGAGTTTTTCTGGTATTTTATTTCAATAACTTTTAATGATATGTGGATGATATTAAAACCTTGTTTTAAGCTAATACTACTATTACGTTGTGATGAATGTGTTTCCATTTTTCTGTTCCTACATTCTTTTATTGTTTTTTACATCAAAATGTTTTCAATCTTGAATGTTTTTAAATGTCTGCATTCTTTTATTGTTTTTGACATCAAAATTATATTATATCTGTTTCATAATTTTATTTTCAAAAAACTAACTATTTCCATGGAAGCAGTGAGTAAAATGAATTTTCAAGTTTTCCTGTACATTTTTACTAATTTTTATTTGCTTTTAAGATTCTGATATAATTATGGCTGACAACATCAAAGTTTCTGTTCGACTGAGAAAGTTAATACCCTCGTAAGTATAATTTTTATCATGTTCACATAAATTGATTGTTAACGAATGATAAATTTTTCAAGATTTATTCCTGCTGTACTTAAAAAGATTGACTATGCAGTGAAACTTAAGTTGTAAACTGTAGGTTGACCACTTCTGCTGCTTTGTTAAATGGTTAACTTAGAGAGGCCATTAACTTGAGGGAAGGAGCCATTGTCCATAATTTGATATGAGCTTACTCTTATTAAGAGATCAATGCATAGTTCAATAAATAAATACTAAAAGAAAACAGGAAAATTTTTACTTCTAAATAGATAAAACTTCTTTGAAGGAAAAAAAATGCGCTAAAAAGCAGCAGAAATTTCAAAAAAAGAATAAAAGTAGCAACCAAGGAAATAAAAATATGACCACCGAAGCCGACGTCTTCAGGGGGTACCGGCCCCGGTAGTCATAAAACAAAACCATTTCTATTGAGGGAGAAGCAAATGCCTGAATTAACTCCCTCAGTACCCCGACGTCTTCAGGGGGTACCGGCCCCGGTAGTCATAAAACAAAACCATTTCTATTGAGGGAGAAGCAAATGCCTGAATTAACTCCCTCAGTACCCCGAGGGTTTTGTATAGAAGTCCAGGGAAAAAAAACCTGAAATACAAATAACCAATTTAGAAAAGAAATTCAAACAAAATCATCAGAAAATAAAAACTCACTTAACCAGGTCAAACAGCGATTTCACAAGCAAGCCGAATGAAAAGGAAACACTGAAAACTAAAGAAAACAACGCCCCCTATTATAATGCGCAGATAGAAATAAAAGAAGTCAAGAAAAAGATCCGTAACAAATTAATAGAATGCTTAACTTCATTCTATTAATTTGTTATGTATCTTTTTTTTGACTTTGTTTATTTTCTATCTGTTTTCTTTAGTTTTCAGTGTTTCCTTTTCATTCGGTTTGCTTGTGAAATCTCTGTTTGACCTGGTTAAGTGAGTTTTTATTTTCTGATGATTTTGTTTGAATTTCTTTTCTAAATTCCTGGACTTCTATACAAAACCATCGGGGTACTGAGGAAGTTAATTTAGGCATTTGTTTCTCCCTCAATGGAAATGGTTTTGTTTTATGGCTACTGAGGCCGGTACCCCCTGAAGACGTCGGCTTCGGTGGTCATATTTTTATTTCCTTTATTGCTACTTTCAATAAATAAATACATTTAAAACTACTATTTATTATACTATTTTATTTAAAACTACTATTAATACATCATACTGGTCGCCTAAGGCGGCCAGCTGTCCGCCACGCTAAAGGTTTTCACAAATAAAGTTTTTTAAAACATAGCAGAAAATAAAGAATAGAAAAACCAAAGAGATCCAAGGTAAGTGTGATCGTTCCTTCAAAAACAATTAAATTCCTATTTTATATATTATATAGCTACATCGCTTAAGAAAAAAAAACTAAACTGCTAAATACAATACATGAAAAGAACACGAAAACGAATTAAATTTTTATGGTATCTATTTCTATATCGTTACAAAAATTATCGTCTTCGCTTAAGAAAAAAAAAAAATAGAGCGTGGAAAGAAGAAGAAAAACTTATTATAACAATTATGAACATCGACAAATATATCAAAGCGAAGCGTTCTATTTATGTATCGAATAAGTTGCCACATTTTTGATACAAAAGTTAAACTTTTCTCCACTTTGATAAATGTAAACTAATGCGAACCTTACAATTAAATTATTAATTCCTTCATATATTATTGGTTTAAGTTTTTGAAAATTAATATTTCAATTGTAAGGTTCGCATTTGCATACATTTATAAGAGTGGAGAAAAGTATATGCATTTTTTAATAGTTTTTTTAATATAGCTCTTTGAAGACGAAAAAGCATACTTACAAAATGACTGATCTTACAAAATGACTGATAACTAAAAAAATACTTCTTCATTATGCCAAAACTCAATTATGTGCTGAGTTTCGTGCCTGGACGAGGCTTCTGAGGCGATATATTGTGATTACAGACAAACAGACACACACACAGCCGCGTTTATTATTATGTATAGTTGAAATGCTTAGATTGATTAACCATTTCTTTTTAAAAAAATTTTTTAAATCAATGGTTTTTTTTTAGAAAAATTTATTAGCATACCTTGCTTGATATACAAAATGTTCTTTGATAACTTGAATAATTTCTTTTATCTTTAATTATCGTTAATTCTACATTATTTAAATTTATGGAAACATGCAATAAAAACTTTAGAATTTTTTTTTTTTTTTTTTTAAACGTTTGCTCTAAATTTGATTTTATAAAATGTCTATCATGATTTTATAAAAAATAATTTTTTTTTTGATACAGTAATTAATATGTTCTAACAGATTTAATTTTAAAAAGCCACTAATTTTATAATTCACTGATTTTTATAAGTGCCAGTTACTGTATCTTTAGTTCTTTTTTAGAAACACTTATGTATTCATATTCTTTAGGGAGAAAAATAAAGAAATATTGTGGACAGTGAAAGACAGGAGAACTGTCTCTGATGCTAATTCAAGCTCTTCATTTTCATATGGTATGTATTATATATTTGTTTGTTTTTTAGATATAATAATATCAAAGAAACTTAAATATCTGTAATTTGCAAAAAGGAAAAATTTTTTAGACTGAGATTCTTTTTTAATGCCAGATTATTATCAAATGTACACAGTAGTGAGACAGCTTTTTGCTTTATAAATTTATGTAAAAAAGATACTTTTAATTCAAAATGTTTTGAAAATAAGGATAGGAAAAGTGTCTTTTTGCTATGAATTTTAAGGTCTTTGAAATTAGAAAAGATTTATTTTAAGCTATAAATATATGTAAAAAAATCTTTTATCAATTTTGGCACATTTTACTCATAATCAAAAAAGTTTATACAAAAAAAGAGAAAAAATATTCATTCCTAATTTGTGAAACTAAACTTTTAATATTAAAAATTTTATTTGCCATTGTTATCATATTTTTAAGAAAAAGTAATAGAGAAATAATAAAAAACGCTCTTATGTTGCACCATATTAAAAACTTCAATAGTGAACGGGGGGGGGGGGCTTATAAATAAAAGATATTGAAATTGCTAAGCGGAAATAAATGCAAGTGTCAGAAATATCTTCTGGATTTAATCAAAATGTACTTGATATTTATTATTTCTGTTCTTGTTTTATTTTCTTTTAGATATCTGATTGTTTGGTAATGAGTTCAACTCAAATAAACTTTAAATAGACAGTATACCATTTAAATATTATCCTCTGCCTCATTTCCTCCTGCTAAACTCCCTCAGCAGTGTGTTTGAACTTGTACTGTCTTAACTTATTGCCGAGAATGCAAGAGTTGCACACTTTTCTTAAATATCAGAGAAAGCATTCATCTGTGATTGATCAATATTTTTCAGTAAATTTTTTAGTGTTTTAATGACATGGTGAACAAATGGTGAATGAATTCCATGGCACTAGTTGGCAGGTGACATGAATTATGGTAGCACTCAAAAAATTCATGTTAAATTAATTTTTTTGATTTACATTCTCTGAAACATTTTTTTTTTTAAAAATTCCAATAAAAGAAACCATTAAATGTGGACTCAGAAATAAGTATGATTTTAAGCACCCTTATGACATTTTCCAACACACAAGGTTGACTAGTGCAAGCAGTGCCCCCTCATCTGTGGAAATTTGCGTCATAGAGGAGACAGGTTTTTTCTTGGAAAATTTGTGAGTGTGATGAGTTGTAAAGAGCGAAACCAAATTACAAATAATGAAAATAAAATTATAGTATAGTAAATTTGCACAGTGTTTTCATCAATGAATTCTATCAAAGATTGTAAGAGTCTTGTTTCAGATTTGAAGCAAGTTAGCTAAGCAGCAAATAAAATTACATAATGTAATATAATTGTTCGAAACCAACCTAATAGATAACAGATTAGTTTTTAAGCAGAAGTCTAATAACTGGCACTTGAAAATAAACTTATTTAATTTGCACACTGATCAAAAAGTTGTACCATCTCTTGTTTCATTCAATCCTGTGCAAAAAAATATATAATAATAAAATTAAATAATTGAATATTTTAGTTATAAATTTCTGAATATAGGATCTTTCTGCTTAGTCAAATTCTGAATAGTTGGGCTTTTTTTCTAATGTATCAATAAACTCTTTGTCAAGGATTTTTTTTCTTTCTTCAAAGTTCTTGTTTTGTTCTTAAATAGTTCTGAGTAGATCGTTGTTTAAAGATTTTTTATAAAAATTACTAACATTGTTTTTTCAGATCGTGTATTTGCTGCTGATGAAAACAATGAAGTTGTCTATGATGATGTTTGTGCTCCAATTGTTAAATCTGTTATAAGTGGCTACAATGGTAATTATAAATTGATAAAATAATATAGCATATATGCATACTGGGCTATGAACCTTGCTATCTAATATCTTTCTAATTTGTTTGTGAATACGCATTAAATAAATTTTTGAGACTTAATTATGTTTTTACTAGCTAAACCATTATCCTTAATTTTAAATTTTTATTTTTAACCAGCATTAAAAAGGAAACCTTTTATGCAAGAACGCAGGTCGGCCAGTTTTTATTAAAGAAACCCGTTTTTATTTTTAATAAAAAGCTGACTTTCATTGCCTTTTTTTTATTTTTTCATCTTATTATTCACAAATAAAAAGGGTACTTTTAAATTCGACTTATTGATTATTATTCAGTAAGAAATTAAGCTTAAAATAGTTATTATATTATGGTGCATCAAATGTCTAAAATTAAAAGCAGCAGTGAGAGTTAAGTGTGTAATAAATATAAAATATAATATTACTTTAAAACAAAAAGTATTTTACTAGTTGGCATAGAATGTTGCAATAAGCAAGAAAAGTTTAAATGTACAGTACCTCCACTTGAAATAAATATTTTGTAAAGCTTACCATTTAAAAAAAAAAAAAGAAAGTAAAGAAAAAAACAGAAAGTACTTCTGTTTACATTCTACTAACAATGGAATTGATGCAGACAAGCATTTACTTTGCAATTCTTTATGAAGCATAAATGTATACTTTTTCCTCAAATAATTTAACAATTTTATATCCACTTGTTTGCTACTTGGTAAATTAATCAAAATTCAATTTTGTGTTTTAGATTTAGAGTTAGTTTTTATGATGGCTATAAATGTACTAAATCATCATCAAGTATCATAAAATTTCCAAAATTTCTTTTCTTCTCCCGAATTTTAGTGTTTCTTTTACAGGAACAATATTTGCATATGGTCAGACGTCTTCTGGAAAAACCTATACCTTAATGGGAGATGGAAAATTTGATTATGGTATTGCTTATTATTGTGTAAGCAATTTGTTTGAGCAAATTCAGAATGTAAGTACCTCTTGATAATTTTGTTTCCATAAATATATTTTTTAAAATTTATTTTATTTAAATAGACTGTTCTATGTATTAAATTTTTTTTCGTGCTTTACCATTTATTTTTGGAGTACTTTGATTTTCAATTTAAAGGTTAAACTCTGTTGTATATGTTACCAGCAAAGTAATAGATGGTGTGTGGCTTCCAAGAACAAATTTAGAGCTTATCACTCAGATAATGAGCATGACATTAAACAACAAAGAATAAAATAGGCAAGTTACATTATCAGAATGGATAAAGACTGTACCCAAAAAAGAGTTTTTAATACCAGACTAATTCGCACACAATAGAAGGCATGTCAAATTTGAGAGGGATAGATGGCCCAATAAGACCTTTTGGTCTTAAAAACTGGGAAATGCTAGCAAGAAAAAGGTTGCTATGGAAAAACCTTTTTGAGAATGCCAAGGCCCATCCTGGGCTGTTATGCCATTGATAATGAGGAAAGTACAAAAAAAAAAACCAGCCACAGTTTTTCTCAAACCAGTTGGAACCCATCGATTTGAAACTGGGTGGGCTTCAATCTGCCACCAATAATAGTTTTTTAGTCCTTCACAATTACAACTCATTATCCTGATCCATAGAAGTATATCTTTCTATTTCAGGGTGGCTGTTTCATCATTATTAACTATATTTTTGGCTTAATACTACGAAATTAGAGAATTAGATTTAAATGAAAAATAAACAAAAAATCGAATAAAATTTTTTCTTGGGAAATCCTGCGTGCATTTATTTGGGAACTGTTCTGTGAATAACTGTTTCACATAGTAAATAAATTCATATTCAATGCATGAAATGCAAATTAATTTATGAACCAAAAATGTGCAGGTAAAAAATCTCACTGAAGGAAAAACTCCATTCCACTTCTTTAAAAATAGAAGTTAACATAGGTTAACTTAGCTTTAATAAATTACTGTTGCTAGAAAAAAAGAGACATTAGAGATATTTGTACTGCTTCATCAAAATAAATTAATGTGAAACCAACCGATTTTTAGTATTTATACTTATTAGCAAACTTATTAGCTTTTCAAATAAATATGTTTTAAAAAGCTTTTGTTTTATATATTCTTTGAAAAGTAATTTTATTTAAACATTAATCACTTTGTAGATGGAAAATCATGAATTCTTGCTTCGAATATCGCTAATGGAGATATACAACGAGAAAGTGATGGATTTGCTCGTAAAGAAATCTGAAAATCTTGAGATTCAGCAAGATCAGGTAATTATGATGTCTCAATCAGGAACACGCTTCCATGTTTTCTCAAGATTTTTGAACCACTCGTGAACTCTTTTTAACCCAAATTATCTAAATTTCTCCTTTTATCCATTGATATTTCTCATTTGACTTTAAATGCATATGTTTCGACCTAACAAAATTTTGTGTATAACTTTAATTTAGATTGTTTATGTAGGATTTAATGTAATGAAGGTTTAATTGATTCTGGCAATTTTTTAATTAAATTATATATCTATACTCTTTTCTGTTATTTTCCAGTATTTTATCACGTAGTATGTTTATTCTTGTTTCAAATTTTTTTATTTTCAACTTCACTAGCAATTTAAAAGTATTTTATCTTATTTTTGTGCTTGAATAAAGTAGCATTTGAATCACTCGGTTGAATAATCCTTTTTCGATGTGCTTCATTTGCATGGATACTATTCTACTGACCATGTGGTGAGTCAATAATTTTATCAGCTATAATTGGTACTAATCTTCTCCAAAAAAAATATTTCTTTTTTAAAACTTCCTACTATAATGTTTATACAATATTATGACACGCAAAGTTCAATTCTTGCATTTCATTTCATTAGTCAATTTTTGATGCGACAATACAGCTGTTTTTTCAATCGATTTTTTTCATAATTATTGCTGTTGATTTCCATGTTTTTAAAATCCTTATATATTTTTACAAAATAATTAAGAAACCAGAAATTAGAATTGTACATATGAGTAGTTTCATTTTGCGTTATTTCAGTTTTTTATTTTCTTATTTTATTTATAACACTTAGTTCGTGAAAATCCGATCATTAGAACGAAAGTTATTCAGGGTGATATCTTTTTTTTTTTTGCAGACTGTACAATGTATGAATGTGTGTACATACATTGCATGTATACATATGTACATACGTTGTATTAACGTATGTATACAATATAAGTATATCCAATTAATGTGTGTGCATATGTACTATACATTTATGTCTGAACATTGTGTATAATGCTATAAATAAAATGGTTGTAAGTTAACTGAAAACGATTCAAGCAATTTAAATGACAAAATCAAACTATTTTTAAATTTAATTTTCAGCTTTAATTGTTCTATATCATTTTTAAATTGTTAGAATAAAAAATAATTTTCAGATATTTTCATAAAATGTTTGACACCACAAATAAATTTTTTTGTATTATAATGCATAGTTCATCGAAATTTTTAGATGGCAAAAAAACTGTTAATTTCATGTATGGAAACAATATTTAGGAAATTAAAATTAGGTAATCGTTTGCTTTCCAAAAAATATGATTATGTCAAAAAAATATGAGTTTTATATGTCATAGAATAAATTTTAAAACAAACTTTAATAACTTTATGTATATAATTTTTTTTAATAGATGCTCAATGTATGTGCACATTGTAATTACATATATTTAAATGTAAGCATGTAGTTATACATTACATGTATATGTTTTATGTAAATACGCACATTGTGCATATAACCATTTTTTGTACATTCATACATTGCATTTGCATATATATTAACAAAGTATTGTATAAGTATAGTATATGCGTATTGTATTAAGTATATTACAATATAATTTTATATATTGTACGTACAAACAACATTTGTGCATACATTGTATATATATATAAGAATCGCAAATTGTATGTGCATGCGTGCGTACATTCTTTGTATTTACTTGTAATCACAATTACATGTAATCATATATTTTGGTTGCTAGTAATCGTAATTGCCAGTAATCAATATTGCTGTGATTACTTGTAATTGCACTTACTATGCGTGCGTACATTCTTTGTATTTACTTGTAATCAGAATTACATGTAATCATATATTTTGATTACTAGTAATCGTAATTGCCTGTAGTTGATATTGCTGTGATAACTTGTAATCGCAATTACTTGTAATCACGATTACAAGTAATTGATTACTGTAATTGTTGTAATCATGATTACAGTTGTAATTAAAATTATGTTATCTTGTAAACATGATTACAAGTCATTGATTACTGTAATCGAAAAATGTAATTGGTTACATTTTTGCCCTACTCTGCCCTCTACTAATTGCATAATTTTTTTCTAACTTTTATTATGCTTAATTTTTTGTACTATTATTATTATTTTTTTTTTACTTATTACTTTTATTATTGTAACATTACTTTTAAAATTTTCAGTGCTGTAAATTGATTTTAGAAAATACCTTTGTAATATTTTGAGGCAAGATTTTAAAAAAGAATAAAGTGAAGGGCTTTCAATATTTTAAATGCAGCGAAAAACCTTATATTATTCAGATTTGTCATTCCAAAATACTTTAATTTATCTCTTAATGATTTGATTTAAAAACAATTGAAGTAAAAATTTTTAATTATTTCAGATTTGTTAAATATTATGAGTGCTTAGTCAGGGAAGTATTTCTTAGTTTCTGTTGCCGACCCTGTTATTATAGCTATATTTATTGTTACTACTGTTTATTAACGCAACTGAGAATTACTTATTTTATATTGTATAAAAGAGATTGTATCTTTTATTTTTTTTTTCATTCTCAATCAACTATTTTTTACTACTTTAGTTAGGATTATATCAAGTGTTATAATATGCAAAAATCTCTTTATATATATTTTTTTAAAAATTGCCAGCGTAGTCTCGTCTCTGAATACAGTTTGACAGAGGAAAAACAAAATCATCTGAAAGTTTTAGATAAATGTTTGAAAAAATTCTTATATGACAACTGTATTAATGTAGGTAAAATAATTATTTTATTTCAAATTTGAAATTTTTTTTATTTGCACTATTTAATACAGTTTTAAAAAAAAAAGGCATTCAAAGTATAATGATTTTCGCTGTCTTGTAAATGATTTTGATTACTAGTAAAAGTCACATAAAGATTATCATTTATTTTGTAGCCACGGAAGTTTGTATTTGAGGATAAAAAAGTTAATTGCTCCACTTAAAATGCTTTTCTTAACATCTAATATACACATACTCACATTTAAAATAATTTAAACACATTTAAAATAATTGTGTTATATGTTAAAAAAAAAATGTTTCTTCCCCTTATTTTATCCTTTTATTTTGCATAATACTTATTGTTTATTTATACTTATTTTTTAACATGTCTGTTTTTTAATATTGTATGTATTGTATACAATGTTCATAATTTTTAGTATGGAACTTGTAAAGTTCTAAACCTGACAGAATTGGAAGTTCAAGAACCTGAGCAAGTTGTGGAGTTATTAAGAATTAATCTAAGTAAGTGAAATATTATTTCGTTATATAGTACGGGACCATAAATCCAAATTAAACAAAAATCTGTTAATTTTTAACTGCAAAATACTAATGTAATGCCCTCCAAACTCTTTATCTTAGGGAATGGGTAAAAGTTGTAAGGAATATAAAAAGTTGTATTTCAAAAATCTATCAAGATTTATCATAAGGGCCAATAGAATAAACCTTTTTAAAAGTTGTGTTGTAGTGCTGATACCGATAAGACAGAATTATACTCATGGAAGACACACACAATGAATTTATTAAGAGATTGGATAGTTATAATTAAATTGAAATAGAGCAAAAAAAAATTTGTTAACCAGTTAATCACGGAAAAGCTCCCTTGTGAATGCATGCTGGGCGTCCCCTGATGAAGTGCTATATTGCATTCATGTTTCCATTGTTCTATTTCAGTTTACTTTTTTATTTCAATTTAATTATGATTATCTATTTATTTTATGAATTTATTTGAAGACAAATTTTGCACCGATTTTGATTTAGCACTTTCTCAGATTTATTTCTTTTTGCATCTACAACTGATTTTTTTTATCAGATTTTCCTTTAAGAAATACTATTGAAATTATATAAAAACACATTGACTCAGGTATAAGATTAAAAGTTACTTTTTTATGAAGACCAGAGATGGTAAACAAGGAGTCAATGCAGTTTAGGAGTATTGATGCAGTTTTAATAAATATAAATTATAACTATAACATAAATATAAACTATAACATCAAACTATATTAAATTCTACAATCTTGCCCCCTGGTGGTAAATCAGGCCAGCACTGACATCCGATTCTTTATATAATTCACGGAATTCCTCGGTTTTCAGGATTGTTGACATTTACCCCTTACCAGCTTCTTTAAATATATTTTAATGCAGTAATTATGTTGCAAATTCCGATTTTGTGACAGGAGAATTATTTAATCAATGAGATCTGTTAGCCCTCAATTAGATCAAATTAATTTTCAATACATTACAACATGGAAATCTCAAATTGCACATTTCAGTAATCATCGATCTTTCTTTCTCTTTTTTTGTAGTTAATACAATTGAATTTCTCATGGTTTTTAAAGTGCCAATATCATTACGACACACAAAATTTTAATCCCGCAATAAAATGACTTTTTGATGTGCTTAATTTGCGTGGGTACCATCGTAAGTCCATATGGTGATTCAATCATCTTATCGGCTATTTATGCTATGCATTTTCTCAAAAAAAACAACTTCTTTTTAAAGCTCCTTACTAAATTAAGTACTAAACAAACTACACATTCAGATAATTTCTTCCAGCAATTACATGTCTTCAATGATTTTACATGATTATGGAAGAAATTTTTTTTAGATATCCTTGTTTTTTTTTTTATTATTATTATACTCAGATTTGCTTGTGCTAGAAATTTAAAAAAGGTATCACTTATGTTTTTGTTTTTCTAATAAATTAATATTAATGAATCTTGTATAATTTTTTAGAAAAACGAAAAACTGGGGAAACTTTGCTGAATCAAAGAAGTTCTCGATCTCACCTAATATTCAGAATGGTATGCTTTCATTATTATATTACTGACTCTTACGTAATTGAAAACCATTTTTTGTAAAAATCATTTCTAAGTTATTTTATATAAATTTCCAACTAAATTTTTCAGTCTTTTGTAAGTTTTTATTTGTGTTTCTATATTATGTTTATTTTTTAAAAACTTTTTTGTTCTTAATTTTTTTTTATTATTATTATTACAACCTAAAATTGGATTGGATACGAGACTGAATGTTTACAAAATTATGATATGAACTGCTTATTATGATATTTGTACTAACTATATTCACAAACAATTATTCCAGATCTTAGTAGATAAGATTTTTTGGTTGAAAATATTTTATTCTAGAAAAGAAAGTCGTCATTATTTATTAAAAAGAAAAGGTATCATCAAATTTTGAACTGAAATATAAATTAGACTAAAGCTTGTTTCCTATATTGTATATTCAAGGTGACGTGAAATAACTTGAACACAGTTCAAAACCAAATATTTTTATCGGTCAATAAAATTTTTTAGTTAAGTATTGAACTAAACACACATCGAAACAAATATGAAAGTTGGTGATGTTATTCGTCATGTTGCTCTAGCACACAGAATTCAAGACCCTCAAGATTGTTGCAAGTCACATTTTCTTCTTTGCTTCACAAAAATTGCCACCTTACTTAATAGGCTTGAAATCCTATTGAATTTTTGCTTTTAGTCCATCAAGGGTTTGTGCTAAACCTCTTAAGAATTTGACATTTATTAAAATTTTCTTGTTAAGAATGGGATGAAATATCAGTTTGTAAGTTGTGACTTGAAGCGGAAAATTTTTCTAAAACAAGTTTATCTGCATCTTGCAGGTCATAATATTATTACATTTATTTTATTGCCTGCATTGAACAATCAGCCTTATTTTGAGTTTACGACTGCTCATAGACGCACTGGAGACTTGTATCAAGTTATTTCATGTCACACTGATACAGGATACTACAAAAATATAAAATTTTCTTTATTTTTTATAGAAATTTCAGCTCTCCATTTGAATCTGTAATTTTCAAATTATGCACAACTTAGAAAGATAGCATGCTTCTTACTGTAAAATGGTGCATGAAGCAGGGATTAATATTTTGGACATTCCAATTCATTTTTTTATATTAAAAGCATTTTTGTTTTTACAAAAGTACGCACTTTTACAAAAAATTTAACTGTACTAATATTTTGTTACCTAATAAAAATTTTCAATAAAAAAAATACATTAAGAAGAAAATTTTAGATTAGCTTCTCCTTAATCAATTCTAATACAGTTGTTTCTTGAACAAAATTCGCTAAAACAAATTTTCCTATATCAAGAAATATTCTAAATTCCTCGTGTGTTTCTGATGTTTGAAAAAAACATGCTGAACACAATTCATGGAATATTTTTTACACCCAAAATGTTTATTATCTTAAAGCAGGGTTGCCACAGGCGACTATTTGCTACTATTTTCAGCCTTAGGCGTGACTATGGCGACATTTTTTGCCTGAAAAGGCTAAAAAGCAACTATTTTCAGGAATAGGCGACTATTAGGAGACTTTTTTACTTTTAGCGAAGTTTTTTCGCATAAATGAATGTTACTTTTCAGAACGTTAATAAAAGAAAGCAAACTTGTATACAATTATTTATGTCCAGAAAGCCAAAAATTTAAATTGCCATTAGATTTAATAAAGTACTTGTTATTTTTTTCTCTCCGAGGGGCAGTTTTGTTATTTTTAATTGTTTTTTTCCTTCTATTAACATTAATATTTTATTGCAATTCGACTCTTATTTAGGTACCTATTTTCTAAAATGTATACCTTTTTATATTTGTACAAAACTCTTTTGTACACATATAAAAAGGTATACATTTAGAATTGGAGCATAGATAGGACTGGGCAATAAATCGATGTATTGCGAAATAGCGATTTAACGCATATATCGGTAGGCCGATGTAGTGACTTTCGTTTTAGGCGATGCATCAGAAATCTGATTTAAACAGCCGGAATAAGGCTACAATCGCTGTTTAACTATTTAATATGCAAGGATCCTTGACTAGGCTAGCGCTGTTACCGCACTGACTAAGACTATTTTAATTTCGTCTTGCTGCAGAGATGTTGATAGCGTTTTGCTATAAAGATGATATTAGTTTCGTGATGTTGAATGACAAAGAGCGAATTGAATCAGAACTCCCAGTTTCGTGCGAAGATCAGCGTTGTTGAACGCAATGTACAGTTTCTTTATGTCCATTTTTGTCTTTTAGATTTTACGTTTTTTGAAGATTATTTTCAACGGGACTCGAGTCATTTTGCAATTGCAGTGAAATTTATTTTGTCAGAAATAATTGTCAGGTTCTTTGTAAATTATTTTCAGTTAGACTTACCATCAGATATACCATTTTTTTTTTTCTGTCTGGTTTAACAATTCTTGTCAAATATTTTTAGTAGACCTACGGTTACTTTGCGATTGCTGCACAATCGCTGTTATCTTAAATTTTCGTTCTGAACTCAATAGATCAATAAAACGAAAATATAAATAAAATAAAATAAATTTTCATTGATTTTTTTCCATTATTGTTTTTCATTTTAAGCGATACAATTTAATAGGGGTATTTCGTATTTAACTTAGTTATAAGAAGTTCGTTTTTTTTTTTAAATCTATTAAATGTAGGTAAGTATAATAATTTAATTATTGTTAAACTAATAAATGTCCAATCGTTTTTAACTATAAAAAAATTAAAACAAAGCTTACATTTATTTAGTTTGCTTTTTTGAGAAAATTTGGCTATTAGTTAAAAAAAAAAAAGAAGAAAAAACAAATAATTTTTTTTAATTAAATAAAGAATTAAGTAATGTTTTGTCGCTTTTTTAATAGTTTAACATTAGCACTTGAGATTTTTTTTTAATTAAAATTCTTTCAATATTTGTTTGTTTTATAATTTGTTAGATAGTCAGTATCATTTTTAAAAAAAATAAATCTTTAGTCGATTTTATTTTCGAAGAAAATAATAATAAAGTATTTCTTAAGTACAAAATTTGACTATTAGTTAATACTACCTTTTATTATTTTAAATAATTAAATAAAAAAGGGTCTAATGATGTCTCAAAAGCATGGTTTTTTTCCAACAAATAATTTTAAAAAATTTATTTTTTTTCTGAAGTGAACATTTCTTTGGTTTGTTTTCCTCTTTCGTTTTTTTTCTTTTAATTTTCATTGCATGCATGTAAAATATTTTATTACAGTATTATTATTTTTCAAACAATAAGTCTTAAATTATTTTTAATTCAAGAAAAATGAAATAAAGCTTGGGGTCATAGTAGAATATGTTTAGAATTAATATTTTCTTTAGTAATAGATTTATTCCTTTTTTGATTGATTGAAAGATTTCCCATAGGTAATTTTTGAGCATATGGTAAATCGCGATTCATCACTTTAACGCGATGTCTAACTGACGTATCACAATTTAAAATTTCTGACATCACCCAGTCCTAGTCATAGTATTTTTCAATTAAGCTATAATTTTAGTTAATTGGCTACTATTTTTGATAGATTTTTGTTCCTGTTCAGGCAACTATTTTCATTGTTTTAGGCAACTATTTTCATGCTTGAGGCTACTAAAAGCGACTATTTTTGTTCATTTTTTACTGTGGTAACCCTGTAAAGATATAGATTCATATGATGCATGCACTGATGAGAATAACCAACCTTAACCTTAACAAAATAACTTCATAATTAAATGAATCCAAAAGAAATTTATTCTTATGAGAATAGAGTTACAGTGGATAATAACCCTGTTTTGTATAATTATTGGGAAGAATCAGAAATATTAAATGAGGTCATGAAATCACATCGATTCCACTGGATTTCAGAAACTTGGGATCCATAGGCTTCCATATTTATGGGTTCCATTTTCAACCAAAAGTAAATCCCTATTTAAAATATGAATCTTTATCCATTTACTAAAATTCAGATTCATCCTTTCTGTGTATTAATAAACAAAAGGAAGAAGTTCGAAATAAGATATGTTATATTTGAACAATCAAGGCTTTTGATACTCAAAATTTCGGTAATTCTCACCTTCATCTTTTAATACTGAAATATAATATATATTTTTAAAGTTTAGTTACAATTATATCTACATAAACATGCTTAATTTTTTTCCACCCTGGAGAATTACGTATTGCAAGGGACTCGTCATAACTTATTTCCCAAATCTTATCTACAATTTTTAGCATATTTTTGGTGTGTGGTAGCACATATCTGGACTCACTGTCATTAACATTTGTATCATGGAAAGATGATGATTTAATAGAAGAATTCAGTACTTTTATTGGATTTATTTTTAGATCATTGAAAGTCGTTTACAAGTATTAGTTTTTCAAAGTATTAGTTTGACTAAAGTCCAGTTATTAATTTAACTAAATTTTAAAGGCTAATAAATTAAAGGAATTGATTTTCGATGCCCAGAAATTTTTGTTGACTCCTTTTGAGTTAGTGATATTGAGGTTTGATTGTGTTTGCTATTTAGAATGTATAATTTTTTAACCTATATCAAATTCTTTAATCTGAATCAATTTCTTGTATAATAATTCTTTTCAACCTAAATTTCTATATCTCAATCATAAAATACTTTTTATTTTTTTTATTTTTAGATCATTGAAAGTCGTTTACGTGGTGATGAAAATGCATCTGTTAAAGTTTCCCATTTTGTAAGTGCTTCCCTTTTCCTTCTTTCTTATTGAGTTGCATGAAAAATAGTTTTCTGGTGGAAAAAAAAATCCTGTCATAATATTGTTACTTTTTATTTATATAAATAACCACTTTTTATATTTACTGAAAGAATTTGTAAACATATAAAAGCAAAACTTTTTAAGGTTTTACATTTGATTTATAAAAATGATCTATTTTATGAGATGAAAACTTGCCTGTTCCAATTTTTACAGAATCTTGTAGATCTGGCAGGATCTGAGAAAGCAAGTGATAACAGTGGAGCAAGATTCAAAGAAGGTGTTAATATAAATAAGTCTTTAATGACTCTCTCAAAAATTATTTCTGAGTTGAGTGCAGAAAAAGAAAGGTACGTTAACTTGTATTGTTAATTATATAGTCTTTTTCCAGTAATTGATAAATCAGATTTTTATATAGAATAAGATGGTTTTGTAAACAAGGTTCCTGTGCTCCGAGAAGGCCTAGGATATTTAAAAATGTCAAAAATTCTATCAAAATTTCCATTTAGTCCCAGAATTTTGCTTTCATACGCTTTTCTATGTAGAACTTATTAACGTGCATGGAGATGAGGGAACAATTTTCCCAACTTCATGACGATGCTAATACTTGCTGTGGTGTATGAGTCGAAAAAGGTGATATGAAAGAGAAGGCTAATTTTCTTCTGTTTCTGAATTGACACCAGTTTAACTTGTATTTTCTCCAGAATTTCTCGAAAATAAACATTCTTTGTTTTTGTTTTTTCAGGCAAATTTTTCTTAACTTTTCGTTATTTTACCTTTATTAATTAGGTTTTGGTAATCCAGTATTTTATCATTTTTGTTTAATTTCCTATGAAATTTTTTTTTCTCTTAGACTAATTGGATTTTATTCTCTGTAACAAAAGTTGCTCATGATGATTCACGAGATGACAATTGATAAAACACGCATACCGATTTGAATTCAATTTGCTTTCGATTCCTATTCGCCAAATTAACTATTTGTTATGCCTTGTGTTTTTTTTAAAATTTTATTATTAGTTATTCATATTGACCTGATTTAGGAATTGTGCATCTCTTTTTACGTAACTCTAACTCCCACATCATATTTCAAATCAATTTGTTTACCAGATTTGTATTCATATGATTTAAAACTCACATATTGCAATTTTTATTCACTTGATTTAAAAATCCCACATCATTTTTATTCACATGATTTAAAAATCACACTGCACTATCCATGTTTGTACAAATGGAAAAAAAATGAACATCGAAAATTGAAACATCATGATCCGCATTTTTGAAAATTGCACATCTTTCTTCAAATTTGATTAACAAACAAAATTTTTGGATTTGTATTTTCTCATATTTAAGAGTAATATGTGGTGATTTGTATACACATGATTTAAAAATCACACATCTCGATCCATATTTGTGGGATTGTATTTATCTACAATTATTTTTCATATTTGTATACATGTTATTGTAAACATGTGTGATGGAGATGAAACTACGTATGAAAATTTTATGCTTCCTTTTTAGCTTAAGTACTTGGTAAATCTTAATGTCACAGCTTTGCTTTTACACAAACTCAAATTAAATATCAAAGCTATTGTACTTCTTGTCAGAAACATTTGTTTTGTTGATGGATTATGCAGTTAAACAAATCTGATTGTGCAAAAAACTTTTTTTTTTTGAACAGTTATGGTGGGTAATTCTGCAGTTATATCAAAAATTACTGATAATACAAAGAGAAGTTGTAAAGATTTGCTTTTTGTTCTGCACTAGTTTAATTTCCTGTTCGCTTGGATCTTGTCATGACCTTTAACCACAGGGTTAAATATTTCACTAAATTGATCTATGTATCAAAGCAAGCAGAGATTCAAACATAGTCAATTATGTGTTGCACTTTCAAGATGTTGCTATCAGGAGGGCATAAAAGTACAAATTAATGGCACACAAAATGATGAGTGAATTTGAGAAGATTTTTATAGAGAGGTTTTATAAAGATTCAGTTATGATTTTTTAATTTTATAGTCATTTTTCCCCTGACATTTTTTATTACTATTCAGTCAAAAATATTTATTAATAGTAAATAGATTTTTTGGTTGCTTGCATTTCACGTCTTATTCATTAATTAAAAATTTTTATTTTATAATTGTTTGCATCTTTCTTTTTTTTTTATTAGTATTCAATATGAAAAAGTAATTTATTAATCTCAATATTAATTTGTAAAATTTAAATTTATTCTGCTTTATAAGTTTCTATTTTAGAATTTGCTTTTTGTCTAGTTGAAACTGAATTGTTTTATTAGAAAGCACTTATAAATGTTTGCTTTTTTAATATTTCTCAGTATTTACTCGGTAATGTTCTTATTAGTTGGTCAACTTTTTTTTAAAAAAAATTTAAGATTTGTTTGTAACACGCCATCGTCTTCGTCGCTGTGAATAAAACCGGATAAAACCATCAATTGTCAAAAACTTGCCAACCCTGTCTAGTTATGATATTTTTCAATTTTTCGAGTGCCTGAAAAATGCTTAAAAGGTGCTTATTTTTTGTTAAAAAATTTGGTTGCGCACCCTTTTATTAAATGGAAAAATATCAAATGTTCTCAAACAAGTAACACTTCATGTTTGTTTAACGCTGCCTTTCACCACTAAAATACCATCTGAACCATCTGGGAGTGGTGTTTTTGTCAACAGCAATGATAGTGAAGTCAGGATCAATATCCAAAACCCTGACAATTGCTCAGTCTTTAGATCTGAGATCATGGCTATTGGAACTGCCTTTAATTATGCCCAGACAACTGATAATAATAGCATTTGGATATTGACCTACAGTAGGAGTGCCAGGGTTGGCAGGTTTTTGACATGTGACAGTTATTGACAGTTTAAACCATGGTTTAAACCGTCACGTCAAAAACCTCACTGTCAAAAATGTCGAAAATGTCAAAAACCTATATTCATATGTGAAATTTAATTAATACATAAAATTTATATATTTTTTAAAGGATAGTGTTTCTAAATATGTTCTAGAAAAAATTAAATTTAAAATTTTGAAGAAACACTTATATTTTGAATAGTAACCAAAATCTTGTACTTTTGAAAACTCACATCTTTTGTAATATTATGTATTCATTTTCATGTGTTATTGAAAATCTGCAGTGATATTATTAAGAAATTTATTTATAACCAAATTTAGTGTATAGTATAGATTATACTAAAAATTAGACATTTTTAAAGATAAACATTAGCAGTTTTGTACATTAGACATCTTCTTTTAAAGAAAAATCTTTTTAATATTCTTTAAATCTTCTTAATAATCTTTTTAACATAAGACAATACAAATTTAAGTGCTTTCTGTTAAATACACAGAGTAGTTAGTGTCGATTTACAGTATATTCAGCCTATTCATTTACTATGCTGAAAATTTAGTTTATCCAAATACTTGTGAATTTCATTTTGCTGAATACGATATAGTTTTGTTGAATATCTAAATGTTCAGCTGTTGAATAATTACTTCTTGCTTTCAAGATATGCATTATTTGTATTCTTAATACAAGTGGAAAAAAAAAATTAAGAGATAAAAATTGTTTTAAAATGATAAGTGTAATAATTATAAATAAATATAATAAACAATATGAATTATATTTATCATTATTCATAAATATAACTACTTTTAAATTCAAATTAACATACTGGATAATAAAGATATTCGGTATAACATTAAAAAAAAATTTTTATACAATTGTATCTTATATCAAGTTTGTATTTATACAACATAACTTGTTCCTTATAAATATTAGTTATATGTTCCTTATATGTCAAAAATGCATAGTAATAAACTTTTAATTTTCTTAAGTATCTAAAAGAAAAAAAAAATTTTTTTAAAATATAAATATTTAAACAATTTTTGTGCAAAATTTTTCTGCACATGCATTTGAATATAAATTTCTGAGATTTTAAATCTGTTATTTTACCTTAATTTTAATTAAAAAAATGTTTTAAAACCTGCTGATTACCTATAGTATAATTAAATTTCAATATAATGCATGGCAACTGTTGCTAGTTTTGAAGTTTATATATTTTCTTGGCAAACTTCAGTTTTTGACATTTTTGACGGGTTTTTGACGGTTTAAACCAGTATTAAACCCTTGTCATGTCAAAAATCACTTTTTGACGTCAAAAACCCAACCCTGAGGAGTGCTATTCAGTATTTCAAGAACTGGCCGGAAATATTTGATTTTCCTGGCCAGCTTCTATCTGACATAGGCCTGAAGACAACAACAAGCCTCCAATGGATCCCATCGCATGTTGGGGTACATGGCAATGAGACAGCCGATGTGCTTTGCAAGAATGGCAGTGATCTTCCTATGGACTGTTTGAACTGTCTTACTCCTACTGAGATCCACTCCCTGGGAAAACATTGTTTGCTTCCAGTGTGGTGCCGTACTCCATCCCATCAGTGATATGCTGCCACCGCCCTGGCCTATCATTAACATGCTGCGGCTCTCAGCCTTTCCAATCGGTTATGGCCAGATTTCGTAGTGGCCATCTTAAGTGTTTAAGGTTTCAAAATGAGGAGAAGACTTTCCAACCTTGTTCCTGCTCACAACCTGCTAGTCCTGATCACCTTCTTTTTTGCCTTGGCGCTTCTTTTAAGCAGCTGCTGGTTGATCGGGACTTTCTGCAGATATATGGGGAAGTGACGCGACGGGGCCTTCTAGACCTGGTCTAGGCTTTCCTTCTTTAGGGGGATGTGTAACAACAACTAAAATACCAATTGTCAGGTTCAAAATATGTTGGGGGTGGGTCTATTTCTAGAAATTCTGTGTAAATCCATTCTGGGGGATTTAAAATCCTGCTGTTTTGGAGATTTGTCTAAGTTGCGTCCTGGTATATTTCCACGATTTTGTAAGTAAATGTTAAGTCTGTGAAAAAATAAGGATGGTAGTTCCATGCGAAGCACAACATTTTACAAGATAAAACTTTCTATCCAGCTCAAAATATTCATTCGGCAATGGCAAGTAATGAAGTGTTCTGTGCCCTAAGCAATGAATTCATTGTAACATTTCTCAATTTTTTTTCTCATTATTTATGTGAGAAGCTTGTTTTTTAGACAGATCAAAATTATGCTCTAAAGATCAATAAAAAGGTAACAGAAAAGAGGGGCCAAATAGGAACACCTTTATTCAAATTACTATCTTCCTTTTATTAGGCTTTATTTAATAGAAGAATATAAATTTTTATTAGTTTATTTTTAGTATATTTTAATTCCATAATTTCCTGCTATTGATGTCAGTTTTCTTTACAATTCTGATGATAATTAAGGGTTACATACTACAAATTTTAAACGTGTCTACTGAATTGCCGGAAGTTTTGTTTTTAAAAATTTAAGTATTTGATTCCCAAAGTTTTTATTTGTGAACATTTTTTTCCGAGTTTGTGAAAACATATTTATGGATGTCCCTTATTTTTGTAGTTTTTTTACATTTGATGTTTTTTGTTAATGTGTTTTAAATCATATTTATATTCCCATTGTAACATTTAATTGTGGCTTTCTACAGAGACTATTTAAATTATCAATATTGTTGCTATAAAACATATTTTATTTCTTTCATTTCAGCCAATTTATTGCTTTTCGTAACTCAAAACTTACAAGGATTCTCCAAAATTCTTTGGGTGGCAATGCTTTAACTGCAATCATCTGCACTATTACTCCAGCTTCAAATGAAGAGACACTCTCAACATTAAAAGTATGTATTTATTTAAAAATATCATATACTAGATATCATATAAAGTATCGTATTAAAAGTACTACTTATCAGTGCTGTAAATTAATAGCTTGCAAATCTAATCAAGTCATTGTATTTTTAATAAAATTAAAACCAGTCCTATAATCAGGATCGTCACTGATAATTGAAATACAACCATTACTTTTTTTACAAAAAAAGGGCAACTAAACAGTGACTAATTTTAGAAAGCAGGTGACAATTTAAGAAAAATAATACCAAACCGGTGGATCACATTAAATCTAATTCATATAGTATTCTCAGAATTTAATTAAAAATGTCGAAATGGCCAAAAACACAATAAAATTTTATCAAAATTGAATTACAAATGTTTTGTTTAATACTTTTATTTTTAAAAAAATACTTTTTATTTATATCTTTGAATCTCCTACCTACAATAATTTAAAAATTTTATCCTTTTTTTTTTCTAAGAAAAAATATAGTCTCATAGTGGACTAATAGTAAGACTCTGTTCCCAGTAAATCACCAAAATCAAGCCTTACTGGTGGTGCTCAGTAAGTGGGTGTGTGACCACTTTGATCAGTCCGCAAATGGACGAAAGGTGAGTGATATCAGCTCTCGTTAAACTGTTCTACCATGAAATACATGACTACTTGCATTTCATCAGGGCTACAAAAGCGAGGGACGTCATCCCTTCAGCAGGGGATCAAAATTGTGATGCTATATCTTTTGGACATATGCAGGGATGTTTTCCAAACAGATTTCAGCTTGAGTGCAATTTAAATAAAGTACTATAAAAAATATAAGCTTTAAGGATTTTTTTATCAAATTTTAAGAGAATAAAATAATTAATAAAAGTTTTAAAAATATTAGGATTTTATGTTTGCATAATGAATTTTTTTCCTTGCTTAAATAATGTATTTATTATTTTTAGTTTGCTCTGAATGCAAAAAAGATTAAAAACAAACCTCAAGTGAATGAAGTTGAAACAGAAGAGACTTTAATCAAGAGTTATGCCAATAAGATACAAAAATTAACCAAACAGTTAGAAGTGAGTAAAATATTAACTAATATAATTAACCAGGGATGATTGTGCTCCAGAAAAAATACGATTTTCTGGGATTTTCACTTACACGCCATCCGGAAGTTTCCAGAAATTCAAAGTCCAGAAGTTTCAAGAAGTTATCAATCACATTCGTGTATAAAAATTCTTGTATATTTTATTTTAAAATATTAGAACTGGAATTTATACTGGAACTTGGTATCTCTTACATTTGTAAATATTTTTTCTATAATAAATATGATAATAAATAATAAATATGATTATGAAATAATAAATATGATTAGAACTGACATGAAATAATAAATAAGATAAGAAATAATTATTTTTTAAAATTTTGCTGCATATAATTTTATCAGAATTTTATGTTTTAAAAATAATCGATAATTTAAATTTATAAAGATTGTAATTATTTTTTGAAATGCATCATTAATGATTTTACTCAAGAGATTTTCGGGATTTTTGAGTTAGTCTCACAATCACCCCTGATTAACTGAATAACAACTTTTATTATTTGTTACTATTATTATGTGTTACAGGCAACTAAAGAAGAAAAAGACCAAGAAACCAAAATGCGAAGAGATATGCAAGAACAAATTGAAGCTTTGAGAAAGAAATTTGTTCAATTTGTACCTCAAGATGAGGTAAGTAAAACAAAAAATAAATATTAAGAAGAAATTTTAGTATTCTTGTGACTTCCAACTGTAAGATGTAGTTAAAATATTGTTTCTTATAAAAGTTATAATGCTTTATTTTATTTAACTTTTAGAAGACTACAAGAAAAAGGAGAGAGACTTGGGGCGGAAATATGAAAAATAGTCTCCTACAACCAAGTCGGCCCTTGAAGCTGGCTGTGGTAGAGGAAGGAAATGAAATGACAATAGATAATTCTGGTAACTTTTAATGTTAATAAAATTAAATTCGTTTCATTTTGTAAATTAAATTTGTTTTATTTTGTAATTGAATTTTCATTTTAGGGAGAATTTGATTTATGTATAGGTTACCATCAATGCTTGATGTTAAGGTTATAATGTATTCCAACTTTATCAAAGTTGTTGTGAAAATAATTTGTTAAAAGTATAGTTGGTATTAAAGTTGTTATATGCTTCTCTAGACAGCAATCTAAACAATAAACAAATGTAGTTTTTTTGTAGTTGTTAGGGTATTTAACTATTTTCTGATTTTTATGATCTTTCAGAATAACCTATTTTCTATAGATACAAATACTGTATTTTTAGATAATCAATTTCAGTAATCAAAAGATTTAGATTTTTGATCCAAAATTTTTTTGTTTTAGTTCATAATGATAGTTCAGTACCTTAACCACTAAACCATTGTGGCTCGTTTTATATTTTAACGCTTGTCTTTTTAATGGCGTGTTTATAGATAAAATATCATTGAATTATATTTTTTTCTCATAACGTATTTGAAGCGGTATTCTTTCATGCTTTAACACAATATCTTTTTTCCTTATGGATGCATCTCTAATAACAACTGTGCCACTCTCTCTATTAACAATAGCCACTTTTCAGTCCTGGAGACTGAAATCAGTTTTTAAAAAAATCCAATTTTAGGGTAAATTGAATTTTCTTCCTTAAAAATGTAATAAATATTTTTTGTTAAAAGTAAAAGTTAAATATTAAACATTGTTATTTTTTATAATTATTGGGAAGTGATCAAGTAATGGCATCTCAATGATTCTTTAGATCGTGAACTTCGTTTAACTTCATATCATGCTTGCTTAAACAAAATGTGTACTATGGTTGTATCTAAATTAGCTTCAGTTTTCATTTTGAAATGCTTTCCAGAGTTAAAATAAGATTATTATTTATTTATTTTTATTTGTTTATTTATTTATTTATTTTATTTATAATTTTAGATGAGACAATAAGTAATGGTGAAATGAAAAATAAGATATATAAATAGCTTCATGAGAAAATTGGTAGTTTATTATTTAATGATTAGTGTAAAAAGATGCATAAACTTAGGTGTTATTTTTTTCCCATCTGCTGTTAAATATAAGAAAATAAAATAAAGTAAAAAATATCAAAGAATAAATAATTAAATAACTGATTTAATATATGAGCCATTATTTGGTAGGGTACATTTTGAAGGCCGTGGGCTATAAATTTGTGAAAATTCTGGTAAACAGAACTAGACCTTGTTAATTAGTTTTAAAAAAATAAGTTCAGTCACGAAATTTTTTTAGAGTGGCACCTATGAAGTAGATTTGTAAGAAATATTTCTTCCAAAAACATTGGAGGAAAACACCAGAAGTAGCTGAAAGAGAAAGGAGAAACTGTATGGAAGAAAACTATATAAAATGGAAGAAACTATATAAAGGAGCAACATAAATGTTTGACATTAAATATGAAATAAATAGTTCAAATTTAAAATAAAATTCAATTTTTTTGCATTTTAAACCTAATTTCCATACAGTATGAAGTCATGTCAGGAAGTTTGTTTGCTGGTAACCTTATCTTAACACATTTTAACTATCAAAATAAACATATCTTTTTACTTTTTTCAAAAAAAAATGTATATATATTTGTGAAGCTGTGGTTCAGTTGACATAGTTCAATGGTGAATTTAAATACATCAACATTGAATCTTGTTTTTTCTCAACTCCTTTATACTCCAAATGCAATGCAGCACAAATGCTAACAATGCAAGCAATACATACGAAGGAAAGCAAATTTACTCATTACTAGGGTTCACGCTAGCCAGTATAGCAACAGGGTGACAAATGTTCAGGGTATCCACGCACCTAGAAAGTCATGAAAAATCATGGAATATCATGAATTTCGGTATTGAGCAAAATTTGTCATGAAATGTCATGATTTTAACTATTTATTTAAGAAAATCATGGATTTAGGTCGCTGAAAAATCTAATTTTTAAAATGGAATTTAAAAATTACCTCACCCCCCCCCCCCCCCCATTTCATGTTCCGAATATCTGAATTTGTGATAAAATCCCCACTCACCGTCATATTTTATTGAAATATAAAATGTTTTTATCATGTTCTTTAAAAGTTATGGTGTTCTTTCAAAAAATGAAGAAAAAAAACATTTCTGGAGAAAATTATCTTTTAAACTTCTGTGATTTCAGAATTTTGTTATTATTTTTATTTTATCAATTAAAAATTGTAGCTGAAGCAAGCCAGTCATTGGCAAATTTTTTTTTATTCTGAAATGAAAAAATAAAAATCAGGAGTATTTCTTTCATTTCGGATGAGCACGAAAAGTATCTTTGGAATATAATTCTGCAGAAAAAAATTATTTGCTTTTGTATTTTTTTCAGCTCTTTTATTGCTCTAGCTCTTTCTTTACTCTGTTTTTTTTAAATTTAAAATTTTTAAATATGAAGATACAGAGTATAACAGTTTTGGTTATACCTATCATTTCAATTTATGTTATTATAATGCTTTTTTAAATTTCTTGTGTTTTTCTTAGAGAAAATAGTAACTTCTTTAAGTCATGAAAACTAGGAATTAGTCCTGGAAAGTCATGAATTTGAAAATCTAAAATGTAGCAGATACCCTGATGTTGCTAAAATCATTCGCATGGGGGAAAAAATTTTCTCCTTGTTTGGAATTTGCAGAATAGTAAAGAAAAATAATTTTTTGTATCTAATTCCTTTTAATTAAAAAAAATTATTGTACTAATTTGCTATGCTAGGTATAGAATTCCAATGCATGGTATTTAAATGGGACTACCAATATAGTCTGGTACACAAATTCTTTAATTTTAACATTTTAATTCTAAGGTAATATGTTGTGCCGTGCTTTTCATTCATGTACTGACATTGTGATTGTTCATCAATAAAATAGTATTTGTTGCTCTTTTAGAATTGACTATAATTATTGATTTTTAACTTGTTATTTCATTAGCTCTTACTTACTGTTTCCCTCATTTATTTATGTATTTGGTGTCAGCATTTTAATCTCTATATTGAATCAATTTACTAATATTAACTTAACTCTTTTGCACTTAATTTTAATGAATACTAATATTCAGTCATTATGGGATAATAAACCTAATAAGTTCTTGGTAGCAATTAATAATTCTTGATGAGTACCATAACATGAATTATATAATTGAGAAGTTAGATTATTTTTTCTCAGGTGAGTCGCCATATTAAGACTTTGGACCATTAAATGAATACCTAAGTGGTCTTATCAGACCACTAAATTTTCGTTGATAATGAGAGCCCTCTCAGGTTGTAATCCCTTTATTGTACATAAATAGCAAAAGAAGAGGCAAATCGTTAATTCCTTTACTGTGGTTAATGTTTTTTTTTTTTTTCGATTAGAGATAAAGCCATATTTCATATTTTTGTAAAAATAAATTTGGTTGAAAGTAGTAAAAATAAAGTAATCAAAAAGAATTAATATGAAATCAATGATAAAGGGTTAGAACGCTATAAAGCAATTGAGTTATATTAATATTCTGGTAATCATACTTCGTGATATAGCAAATTAATTACAGAATAAAAGAAAACAGATTTGCTGTATAAACTTAATCTATGTAAAATTTATTCATCTTACCTATTTTTAATTTTAGTTATTTTATCATTTTCAGAAATTAATTCATCTTTTAGCGTTTGGAATAGAATAAGCACAGTTTCTTCCAAGTATTCTCTTGATTCAAACTGGGATGAATATTCTAGAAAGGAAGATGTTGGTGTACAAACTGATGTTAGTAATTTTTTTTTTAATTGCTATTTCTTTAGCGCTACTAGTTTTTCACCTTTTTTTTATTTTAAAGATTAAAATAAAAAATTTTAATTTTTGTTAGCTTCTTCAAAATGATAAGCCATCTTCTGGGTTGAATGGTCAAAAGGAGAACATGAAGCTATAGTAAGTATTATTATTTTTTATTTATGCTATAGTTGCCAACTTTGCCAGAAAATTGGGAGATTCCCAAATTTTAGGAATTTCTCGTAGAATTCCTAAACATTCAAATCTTCGAACAATTTTCAAAATGTCAAGCATTTTTTACTTTTTTAGTTAAAATTTTTTTAAATGTTACTCTAAATTACTTCTTTAAATTTGTAAATATTTTCACTTATTTAACTTCAAACATAGATACATTTTAATTAAATTGAAAAATATTTGTAAATATTTTTATGTAATGAATAAGCATTCATTGAATAAACCTCTAGTCTTTTTAATTCATGATCTAACTTTTATGGCTTTTGCTCCAAAAGCTTACAATTAACAAATTTAAATACTTAATCAGAGTAAGTAAAATTTAAGTTGAGAAAATATGTATGCATCTGTTGCATACATAAAATTTACTATTAGAATTCGATATTATTAGTTCATAAAATTCAGTATGCTGTAATTTGTTATTTTTCTGGTTTAATTTGCAACTAAAAAGAAAAGTTTTTATCTAATGCAAAACTTTCCATTTGTGTTGCATTTTCAAAATTTCTCTTTTGTACTGTAAATTGTGCCGTTTTGTATGCAAAATCACCTTGCAACTGATTCTCCAACGTTGGCAGCCATGTTATGCCTATTTTAAATAGGCGTGCCATTTGTCCCTGTATAGCTTTTGTTTTTTATCTTAAATCTTCTTTCAATTTTAATAATTTAAAAGATTGACCACAAGTATGCTAATTATTATTTAGATATGTTGATAGTATTTTAAAAGTTAAGTATGCAAATCTGTCCAAGAAGAAAAAAAGGTATATTTCTAACAAGTAACCATAGAGTAACAGATAACATAACCCCCATGTAACAAGTAAGAAAGTATGTTTTTGTCTTTGACTCCATTGCTTAATAGTTAACGCTAATTAAATTGCATAGTTAAAGTTAATGCTTTAGACAATTAAGATTGCTTTTTAGTATGTGGAAATATGATGATTTAGACAAAAGTTATTCAGGGTGACATACTTTTATATGTGTGTGTGTTGACTGACTTTTTGCCAAATTTTTGTTATCTTGAGTTAGTTTGTTAGTTCTCTTATCTTTTTTTTTCTTCCCGCGTAATGAAAGTGTGAGCTTAGAATTTTTAATGAGCACTATTTTCACTACTTTTGTCAAAAATACAAAGAAATTCCTGCTTGAAATTTCAAAATCCTGAAATATTTAAAGTGATCAGTAATTAAAGTGATCAGTATTTAAAGTGATCAGTTTGAGTAATTCAAAATTGAATAAAGAAAATATTTAACAAGAGAACTGCAAGAGAATATAATTTTAATTGTTTTTGTATATTTTAGAAATTTTTCTATAAATGGGAAAGATTCTGAAAAAAAAAAATTGCTTAAAAAATGGATTTTTTACTCAATTTATTGCTTATTTTAGTCTGTAAATGATTATTGCTGCTAAGTATTTAAGTATATTATATTATCCCTTTATACTTTTTCTTTTATATTGAGTTTTGATATTTTTATTTATTTTATTTAGACTTTCTATTTCAAATTTATTAAATAATTTCTTATTACTCTCTCAAATGAATTTGTTACCTTTTACTATTCAAAATTATTACAAACTATGTTTAGTTTTTGTATTTATTGACTATAAAATTTCCTGTATCTAAAATAAAGTATCTGATTGGCTTTAACGCAAGTTTTTTCGAAGATCGGGTAAGTTTCAGTATAAAAAAATTAAACAATTGCGTCAGGCTAACAGCATTACAACAAATGGCAATGCATAAATATTTAAAAAAAAATTCTAGGTCCATAATATGGTTACCTGTATTTCAAAATAAAATCTACTAAATATGTTGTTGAATATTGATTTTTTAAAGAAAAATTCTAAACATTCCTTCATAAAATAATAAATTCATATTTAGCTTTTAGTTTAAAATGTTGCTAACATTGTGCAAAATCTATATCTATTATTTCAAAGAATTCTGTAATAAAATTTTTGTTATGTGTATTAGCATAAAGATTTGTTTAATATTCTTTGTAAATTATTTTTTTAAAAAAATTATTTAAATCATGTAATGGCTAAAAAATATAAAAGCAATTTATTTTATATGAATAAAATAATTAAAAATCACAACCTTCATTCTTAATTTAAAGGGATTTAGAAACCTAATCACTGAAGTTCAAATTTCAGAAACTTGAAATTTGAACTGATTGTTGAAATTGCAAACTTTCACCCAATCAGATTTCTCAAAATATTACACATTAATTCACACAAAATTAATATTTTAAGATTATTGTTTTTTTTTTCATTGTTGACAGCTATGTAAATAAAAATAATTTATTTCAAACTATTTTGTTATCTTTGCTGACAGTTTAAAATTAGATTTTATTCACATTTTCCTTTTATACACAATGATTTATAGTGAAGACAAAATTGCCGAATTAATGAAAGAGCTTACTGATCTGAAGCACTTTACTACATTGGAGAAGCAAATGTATATAGAGAAGCATTCTGAAACTAAAGTAAGTTTATATTTTTAGAGATTAACTTTTATTACTGTGTTTGTGAAGCAGTGTTGATCACTGTTTTGGCTAAAAAATTAAAAAAAAATTATAATTAATTAATTGCTGTCTGATTTCAAGTGATCAAAAAAACATCCAAAAAAAATTTTTTATGTACAAATTTTTTGAAAAAGGAGGAAAAAATACCTTACATTTAGATTTATGTTTTAAAAGTTGTAGATGTTTGGATTTTTTATTGCCAGAATATATGAAGAGTTATCTGAGTTATGACATCAATAGTTGAAATACTTAAAGGATAAGAAGCCCATACCTTTTAAGACTAATAGTAACCGACCTACCCCTGAAGGAGTTTGCGGATAAGGGTTTCACCCGCTGTCATGTGAACTAAACACAACAAAACTACAGAAAAGTGAAATCAAAACTAAAAAGATTGATACACGTATGAAAAATCCCAAAATCGAAAAGATGATAAAAATAAACCAGAATAAAATTAACCAACAGTAAAAGTGTCGAAAATACAGGTAAAAACATATAAAAGTAAGGTCAGGTAAAACACCAAATGGTAAAAATATGATAAATCACATTAAATACGAATAAGACTAAAATAAGAATAGAATAATTAAAATAGTCGAATGAAAGTTCAAGCGTCCCCCATTCAGGGCTAAGTGCCTCTAAGATTAAAAATGTTCTAAGGTAAACCAAAGTTTCTCTAAAAAAGATAAACACTCAAAGATGACACCAGGTAAGACAGAGGGTGCTGAAGTTCACCAAGATCAAAATTTCATTTTGAATGTCCTTTGTATAATGAAGATGTCAGTTCAAGGAGAGAACAAAGTCAAGGAAACAGTAAGTGTCGAATTAAAGTACTGAAAGCAAATATTAAAACCAGTAAACCAAAAGTTCAAAAAATAAAACCAGATAAAATTAGTCAGGTGTACTCTCAGGGGCAAGCAGATCATCCAGGGTATATTTAAGAATTTCAATGATTTTCCCCCTGCAGTCAATATCAGCATAAAGTTGATGCTGAGTATATTGGTCCCATTTTCTGCCACGAATCGTCGGGAATTTTATGAGGTGTGCTTATGAAGATTCTATGAGCCCATACCTTAAAAAAATTATAGTTATCTGTGAATACTTATATTAATTTTATGCTGGGAATAGTATTTTCAACATGAGCTTTTGTTTCACTCAAGTAATGCTTAGCAGTAAATTTTATTTGTAGTGTGTATTACAGTTGAAGCTCGATATAACAACTCCAGTACTCCAAAAAAAAAAAAACATTATAATGTGAGGCTTCTGTATATTATAACTGCCAACATTTAAACATTTTATTTCCACATTTAAAGTGGTTGTAAAATTTCTATATGTATTTTAAATGGTTTTGTACACCACTAACTGTAAATGGATTAATATTTACATAAGTACATGATATTTATGTTATTTTTTTGAACTACTAACAAATAAAATTATTTCTACTTATAATTGTACAACCACTGTAGAAAATTATCCTAGGAAAGATTAAAAGTTGACAGGTATGGTATGTAAAAAAACTTTGCAAATATTTGCTCATAGTCCTTAGACTTATTCTGAGAAAAACATTTCATTTCTGTTCCAAGCATATGTTATGCTGATTAACAAATAGCCATTTTTGCAAAATAATTTACATCTGAAGAATTGCCAAGACTAAGCAAAGATAAAATTAAGAATAGTATGAATATTGTGTGTTTTATCTTCAAAATAAACCAATTATAATACTTCAGAAAAACAATTTTCAAAAAGGAAAACATAATTGAAGTATTTATTGATAATTAACGAAGGGTAATTTAAAGAAGTCTACAAGAAACCTTTATTTCCCCTCAAGGATACAATATACACTTTTTATTCTCCACAGTAAAATAATCATTATTTCACCACCTTTTTGACTATGGATTATGCCTCTGATAAGAAAAAACGCTTCTGTCATTCTTTCTTCATTCAACATATATCATATTCATCAACATATATTATATTTAAACCACAATTGTGGCTTAAATCATTTCCTAGAAGAATTTTTCTAATCCGTTGAATGTTTGTTTGCATGGATTTCTTTGAAATGAAATTTTGGTTGCTATATTAGAATGAATGGTTCTGTTTGGATATTTTAATGGGTATTTAAATAACGTTTGCAGTGGAAGATTCACAGAAATGGAGGGTCTCAGTAAAGAGCATACACAGTAATATTTATATTCATGAAAATCAGTTACAAATAACGACCAATCCATGCATTCTCAATAAATAGATAAATCGCTTAGTATAATTCAGTTTTCTCACAAGAAAATTCAAATTTCTTTGATTGTTACAGACAAATGGACAATAAGGCAAAACAGGAAATATGCCTGAACAGCTTTATGCAATTGTATTGAAAAAATTATTTTGATCTGTTTTTAGAGAAAAATATGAAGTGAAATTTTCTTTAATGGAATAATAAAAAAATTTGCAATATTTTAGCATTGTGACTACAGACCATTTTCAGGGACCAGCTGAAAGTGACAAAGGAAGTGGGTTAAAGTGCAAAATGTAAAATTGAACCTCAACTGTATTTAGTTTTCTCAATTTATTTTGGAAAAAGACATTCATGCTGTCCAAACTATAACATTAAGTATTTGTAATTCAATACAAAATTGTGTGTTTTTTTTTTTTTTTTAAATTGGTAGTCACATTAGAAACTACCAACTTAACTTCATGGCAAATTCCTTACATTTTTATTTAAACCCAAAAGGTGCTTTATATGTCAGTAGAACGTGTTGCTCAAGCACAATGTCGTGTGAAAAATAGGTTAAGAGCTTGAGAAGGCTAAATTTGCAAATTTAGTTGTCTAACATACAAGGATGAAAATCTTCTGCGAATCTACGATTTTTCGCTTTTTGTATATTTCTTTGACTATTTAAAGATAAACACTCAATACTTATAAAACTAGCACAGAGAATAGTTAAAAAATAGTTCTTGAAGAATTTAATTAAAAACTGTCTCCATTACAAAAAAAGATAAAATTAAATTTACTAAAACAAAACAAGGTATTCTCTACCAAATTATTTGAATCTGTTTAAGTGGGAATTAATTCACTTTCATGAAATATACCCTAGCAACAATTTTATCTTGTTGAGTTCAGTATGGGTCATATAAGAACATGCACTGAAGGACCAAGTTTTTTTTTATTATTGACCATTAAATGTCCTATATAGAGTCAATATCTTAAAATAACAGCCCTTTGAATCTTTATTGACCCAAGATTTGTAAATATTGGTCCAATTAGATGCCAATTTAGTTTGTTGCTAAGGTGGTTACTTATGTAGCACTCTTTTTGCCTTTCTCTTTTATAAGGTTTATCATTTGTTTTATTATTCGTTTCTCTATTTTTGTGATGAATAAATTATTTATGGTTGCTTAACTCTTTCTTAATGTATATCTCTACTTGTGAAAAAAATCTAGCTGCTCTATTAAAAACATAATTTTTTTAAAAAATTTATTAGAGACCGAAACCTAAAGATGAAAAAATTCATTCTTCCCTGAAATTATTTTCGAAATAATAAGTATTTTTTCATTGATTTATATGTTAATAATTCCAATAATTGGTTCATGTATATTACCATAGCTTATAATACTTTAATTTATTAGGTCTGGATTTTGCAAAAAGAGTTTGATTGTTTAGTGTTTTATAGCTGAAAAAATAAGGAACTGCTGTTGTAGATTATTGGAATTAAGATATTTTCTGAATTTGAAAATAATATTGCTAAAATATATTTACAAAATTATAAGAGACTTGCGCTTGTTATGTGCCGTTTTTATTTAAACGTTTTATGATAAATTATTTTTAATATGCTTTTACTTTGCAGGTTATGGATAAATCCATAAATTGTATGACGTTTTCTCCTTTCCTTGAAAAGTCAAGAAAATTGGATGTTGATTTATCTGTGTGTGATGAAAGCTTTGGGGTCATAAACAGTTTAATAAACCGAAAAAGCCAAGCTGATAGAAATATAATAGATATAAGTCAAGAAATGTTTTTTCAGAGCTTAAACATTGTTATAAAAAAGCTAAGCAACATTTTGAACATTGAAACTTTGTTGCCATCAATTGCAAATCCTTACTTCAAAGTTATCTATCAGCTAGCTAATATAATATTTCAAAAGCATTTTATAGGTTATAAAGACTCAACCGATGAACAAATCAAAGATATGTTCAAGCTTTTAACTAAGATATTTGTCGGATTTAGTGATCAGGAAAATTCCGATGAGCATAATTCAGAACTCTTAATCCATTTTGATGAAATGTCGGAAAAATTATTTAAGGACATTGAGAAGCTGTCAATAAGTTCTGAAACTGATGCTTATGTTGAAACTAAAATTTCAAATATCTCTAATGGGAACGACTTAAGCTCTGAGTCACCGAATACTTATATAATGCCCTCTAGTTGTCAGTGTAAGGATCAAATACCATTGCTAGAAAAATCTATAAATACCCATCTTGAAACTATAAGTCATCTTCAGAGTAATCATGAGTTGTTGAAAAAACAGTTTAATTTGTCTGAAGATAAAATAAAGATACAAGAACAAGTCATAACTAGTTTAGAAAATGAAATAAAATTGAAGCTTAAATGTGGTGCAGAAATGGCAGATAATTTTACCCAAACTTCTTACATGACACAAATGAATGTGTCTTCTATGGAACCAATAGACAGAAAAAATCTTCCAAAACCTTCTGGTGATGACTCAAAAATTAGTGAAATGAACTGTTCAAATTGTCTAAAACCTCAGAATTATTCAGATAATCAAAATCATGAACTGTCTGAGGTCAAAAGTCAATTGTTTGATCTCGGAGAACAAATTCGAAAAATGATGGAAAGCAGTATGCCAAAAGCATACTATAGTGATATAGCTGAAGATGAACCAGTGAAAAATCTTGAAGCAAATTCAGTAGATTCTCTCAAGACAGAAATTGCAGCACTGAAAATAAGGCTTCACAAGATTAAGTTTTACATTCAAGACAAGACAGAGCAATCAGAACATATAGAAAACAAAATATTAGGCAAGATGGCAGAAATTAGCTCTCTGCAGAGGCAATGCTCATCAACTGAATTGGCATTGCAGGAGAAAGAAAAGCTGTTAAATATGCTCAATGGAGATATTTGCGAATTCAGAAAAGAAGTATCAGAAAAAGTGCTTTCAATTCGAGCCATGGGTGTAAAACTGAAGCATCTTGAGCTGGATGGTGTTAGATTAGTTGATGATCTCACTTACTTGAAAAGAATAACTAAAAGTTTTGCTGATACTGTTGTTGACAGTCATGCGGTTTTGAAGGATCTTCACCAACAGCAAGCCTTGAGACAGACCAAAATGACGCAGACTGTTGACAACTATCCTGATCTGGCTGCTCTTGAAGAAATTAGGGCACATGAATTTAAAGAGAGGGCACATTTGTGTCAAGAAAACACTTCTTTAAAACTAAAATTAGAAGAATTAAATAGGAAGGTTGAAAGTTTGGAGCTAGGTCTGAAATTAAAAGAAAATAATTTATCGCAGATTCAAAAGTCTTATCAGGAGGAAAAAGAAATGAACCTTTCTCGTCGTAAAGAACTGCAAGAAAGTTTGATGGAGACTATGCAAGAACACATTAAAAACCTTGAAGATAAATATGAAGAGGAAATCAAAAATCAAGAAAAAACTCTCTTTGGTATGATGGATAATAAGCTATCATCCCTCAAGGAAGAGTATAAGACCGAATGGGAGAAAAAACAAGAACATTATGAGAAATTGATCTCGGAGCTTACTGCAAAGTGTGAGAAAATAAAATCTGACTTGCAGGGCAAGTTGTCCGAGGAAATAAATGAGCACGAAGACGCTAAGCTTAAACTCAGAAATGAAATCAAAGACTTTGAAAACCGTGCATTAATCGCTAGTCAAGCTTATTATAAATTGAAGAACAAATTTAAAGAATATGTAAAATCTGTTCAAGACATGAGAATGATGAATGCCAAGCATGTTAAGGAGAAAGAGACACAGACTAATTCTGAAAATACCACTGCAGAAGCTTGCCATGAATGCAAAAATTTAAGACAAGAGCAAAAAGATTTGAAAAATTTATGTAAAATAAAAGGCTCTGAACTGGTCTCCTTAGAAAATAATAATCAAAATATGAGGAGAGAGATTGCAGCTCTTAAGAGAGACCTAGATTCAAAATATGCACTACTTCGTACCTGCAACTGTAGACTTATTCCTCGTCCAAAAGATATGCTTCACGGAGGTATTCATAAGACTAAAGTAAGTTAAATCTTTGTTGATATTAAGTTCCAAATTTTACTTAAGTCACAAATCGTTTGTAACATCTTGATTTTTTTCATTCAGTTAAATCAGGGGTGGACAACCTATTATGAGTGCCACCGTTGAAAGAAAGAAATTATGTGTGCTACTTTCAATTTTTCAAAAGTATTAAAAATTATTTTTGAAAAAGAGAAAATTATATATTTAAAGACTGATTATGGAAGTTTTAGGCAAATAACTTTTTTTCGTGTTGAACTGAATAGTGTAAATTTAAAAACTAATGTCTTTAATGAAACAGATGTACTACCTTAGGTTTTATTATTAGTTAACATTTTAAAATTTTTATTTAAAGATGTTCATTATGAGCAAAATTAAAATGCAGATGAATATGAACTTAGAATATTTAATTCAAAATAATTATTAAACAGTCTGTACCAATTCTTACTTAAGGGGATTTTGGATTTGCAGTTTCTTAAACAAAGAATAGAATAGACAACCATAGGAAAAATAGTGACTAAGCAGGAAAGACAATTCAAACCATTAGTTGTCTATCTCATTGCATAGTAATGCTGCTTTCTGGCACTTGTGTATTCAGTAGCCTATGACTAGATGGATCATTTGTTAGAATCCCTTTGCCGCCTGACTAACTGTGGGGAATATTTTGTGGTTTTTCTCTCCATGTGATGTAATCATGGCTAGTTCCATCAAAACGTCTTCCATGAAGGCTATTTTCAATGCTTGATCCAGGAGTTTCATTATCTTCTGGGTTGGGTTTCAATTGATTAGGCTATAGAGGTTTTAGCCCATAGATGGATTGGCTGCAAGGCCAGTTATAAATTAAAATTTGAATACCTAAAGTTTGTACACAATAAAATCTATTACCTCTGTTATAAAAATTTACTTTTAAATGGAATTTATGTTATCAGTATCTACATCCGTATAGTTTTTCTGCTCTTGTAGATTAACAAGAAGAAAAAAAACTATTTTTTATCATTTTTTTATGATAAAATAATTTCATTATTATTACAGTAGGTAACCGATTATCCGGAACGATCGGGACCATCGCTATTCCGGATAACTGATTTTTCCGGTTTTCTGAATCGCTACAAAAAGCTGTTTTTTTTTATTGTTAAACCCAACTTAAAAAAAAAAAATTTGGAAATAATCTTAAGAAGAAGAAAAAACGAAGTGATACACTAATGATTATTTCCAAAATGATGGTAAGGTAAACATCTTTCAAAAAAGAAAGAAAAATCTTATGAGGGAAAAAAAAAATTTTTTTTTAAATGGCGGGAAAATTTATTAAATTTCGTTCCGGTTTTTTGGTTTTCCGGTTTTCAGATTTCCGGATAACGGGTTCTGTACTGTATTTTATTCTCTTTTTTTAAAAAAAAAAACAAAAACAGTGGATTTTATTGTTTACTGAAGGAAAAACATGTCTTTTAGGTTTCTGATTCTGCAGAAGGTGACCTGGATCAAGATCGAATTGGGTATGTCATAAACAATTTCTTTTTGGGTTGGTTTTGTGAGCCTTATTTAAGTTTAACGCGATCCTAATTCTTAATACGGTTCGTTTAATTTTAAAATATGTATCTAAGCATAAAACTCGGTTATGAGCAAACCTTGAATTTGGCAAAAAATTTTTTTTAATTTTCTTCCTTTCAAAAGGGTTTACCCTGTTCTAAGGTGTAAATGTCGACTTTTTGAATTTCTAAAGTGCAATAAAAGTTAGGAGATTAACTTAAATATGAGAGTAACTCATTTGAACACAGAGATTTTATAGTTAAGCTTTTGGTATGTATTTAAGTACTGTGAATTCAGGAGTCGACCTGTACTCTTTGAAAATGCAGTACCCAGTTATAATATATTTAGAATATTTATACAAATAGTTTAAAATATTGTGAGTAAATAAGAAGGGATTTGATTAGTATTCGGCCCTTTTGCCAATACGAATTCCACTTTAAAAGTAAACAAAAAATTAAGATTTTAGCATTAAATCTTTTGTTTAAAAATTAAGAACGATTTTGTTTTGATTTCTTCTTTTCCTTTTGTTTAATTGTTTATGTTGCTTTCCTTATGTTACTTTAACTTAAGTAGGTTTCCATTAGACTTTAGTCTTCGCTTTTTCTTGCAGATGCATTAATTGGAAGACTGAATTGCTTATCTTTAAAATTTTATTTCAAAAATTAAGATCTATTTTGATTTTTTCTGTTTTGCTTTTTTAAGTAATGTTTGTTTTTTATAGGGGTTTTCATGGTAGCGTTGAATTTCTAAAAGCATTTCTGTTAGACATTTTCTTTTTTAATGTTTTACAGACAGCTTTTCTTCCAAAAAATAGTATTTTAGCAAAGTTTTGTTTTAAGAACTGAGAGAATTTTTTTTTCTCAACTTTATAGATTTAGTTTTTTTTTTTTTATCTTAAATATTTCTACTTAATTTGATGTAATCTTTATTATCTTAAACATTTGTCGTAAAGTTTTTCTCCCTTTACCCCAAATCAATAATAGAGCTAAGTTTTGATTATTTTTAAAAAATGACTAAACTTTTTACAATATAAGAAATATTTATCAATGATTTCTTGTTAAGTAAAGAAAGTTGTTATTGTATATACAAATATTGCTAAAAGGCGGAATGTTCTGTATACTGCCGATTTTTTATTTTGACCGAATATTTGGCCAAAGTACTATTCGTTGCATCCCTATAAATAAACAACATTGATGTCCTTCATTCATCCCACATATAATTATATATATTTATTATGTATATTATATATTAATCATCTATACATTAATCCTGAAAAATTTCCTGACTTTATGATGGAGAATAGAAAATTTTCTACACTTTTGTTTGCCCATTCTCTTACAATGGGAAGAATTTAAATTCATGTTGGTGAACCATTTCTAAGGAAAACTTCAATTTACCTTAATTTACCTTCAATTTGGTATTTGATTTGTTATGAATAATCTGAATTAAATTGCTATATAATAAATTGTCAAAACTAGCACATTGTTGGGGGAAGAGTTATCGACAATGCCAACCTTCATCTATCAAAAGGTACCTCGTGATTGGATCAAGTTAGCATGTCCTATACACCAGTGAATTGATGTTTAATAATCGTAGTGGTAGTTATGCCACAATACTCCCCCACCAGAATTTTATCGGGATAGAATTCGATGAACGGATACCACTAGTTGCTGTATTTGTGAAAGACCGAGAGAGCTGGATTAAGGTCACCGGATTTTTGAGTGCTGAATCTGAGAGGTGTATTAACTTCACGGTCGTAGTCGCTCCTGTATTGCCTTTAGCAGTCGAGTGTATGCAGGCTGACATTGTGTATGATTGAGATGAGACTGAGCAGCAACAGCGTGAGGAGGTGGATAATGTCACAGTAAGTAGCAAATTAGCTGTTGAATGTGGACCGTCCAACGAAGTGGGTGTTATTGTCAAGATAGGCACGTGTTCGCATCACGTCCGTAAGTCACCAATGTGGGAGCAAGGAGTTATCGACAGTGCCAACCTTCATCTATCAAAAGGTACCTCGTGATTGGATCAAGTTAGCATGTCTTATATACCAGTGAATTGATGTTTAATAATTGTTGTGGTAGTTACGCCGCAACATTATTAATTTAAAACTAGCACATAAAATATGCTATCAAAATTAGCAGTCTTCATAGAATTAGCATATGCTGTTCAATATATTTTCTTTATATTAAATTTTTCAACATTTAAAATTTTCATAAAATTATCTACATTTTAAATATTACCCTTTCACTTTAGACTATTTAATACTTTATTTTTTATTGATTTAATTACTTAAAATTACACTTCATGATAATTATGCTGTTTAATTTTGTGGCAAATATAAGTAAACTAAAGCATGAGAAATTTGAGAAGAATTACTTCTGATATTTATTTATTTTTAAAAATTATAAAATATTACATTTCTTTAAAATTGATAAATTCTTTAAAATGTCTCACATTATGTACACAAAATATCTGATCAAATTAAAAATGCATAGGAAAACAACAATCCTCTGCATATCTTTTTCACACTAAAATGCTTTGCAATCAATGTTTTAATTTATACTATGTAGTTTAACTTCTTTTAATGAAAGAGCTTTTGGAAGACAGCATTTTTCTGTACATCGAAAAAAAAAAATACTGAGTTAATTAATGTATCCTTTAAAGCTACTTTGAGGGGTATAAAATCTGGGTTTAATCGTCTAAATTCTGCTCTGAAATTACTAAAATTTTTAAGGCATAATTTTCTTCTTTATAATTTTTGAAAGTTTCATAAAAAGTACATGGCTCTAGTAGAAATTTGTAACATTTTTGTAATATTCTAGCGCAAATTTAAATCTTGTTTGCTTTAACATTTTCTCTATTTAATTAGGAAGAAGACTGATCTAGATCCTAGAGAAATATTGAAGCTTGACTTTGTTCAAAGTATGCTTTTTAAAGTTCACTGTTAATAATATTTTGTATAAGCTTGTTCTTTAAAGACTCTGTTGCCACGTGAGCCGAGCCCTTTTAACAAATATATGCTATTTTTATAGTTGTTGTGAGAACATACTGGTGCTGGTTAAAGATGAATGAAACTTAACTTAGTTTAGACTGGTGGGTTAAGTTTCATTTATCAGAATGAAACTTAACCCAACAGTCTGAAGAATTTCCGGGTTTCTAAACTTTTGATTTTACTTTATCAATTTTATTCTCTTTATGATATAAAGCTTAACAATTTGCTGCACTGTCAGTGCGCACATATAATAAAAAAAACCCCCAAAAAAATTTATGAAAATAATTTAAATGTTTTCCTTTTATGTAGAATAATTTAACAGGCTTTTTCATTTATTTTTTCATGATTTGAGTTTATAAGTATTTCTAGAATTTTTGTTCTTTACCAACTTTCATGCCTGGGTAAATACCCCAAGGTATACCCAGGATTTAATACCAGGGTGCGTACAGACTCCTTATACTCCTTAGAAACTCCTTGGAAATAAAGAAGTCTCCAAGGAGTACTTGGAACTACTTAGATTTCCAAATTAGTCCTTAGAAACTCCT
Organism: Parasteatoda tepidariorum; assembly: GCF_982258835.1. NCBI lineage: Eukaryota > Metazoa > Arthropoda > Arachnida > Araneae > Theridiidae > Parasteatoda > Parasteatoda tepidariorum. The sequence continues at coordinate 25,699,805 of NC_141756.1, forward strand.
TAGATTATTGCTTTGCATAGATGAACTTACGAAGTCTGCTGATGAATTTGCTGTCCAAGCTGGGAAACTAAATGATATGCAGTGGTGCAAGTGCTGCGCTGATCCGCTCCAATTGTGGAAATCTGCTCCTACATACTCCAAATTGAAGTAGTTGGCTTAAATTGCTCCAAAAAGGATATTTTTCCCTGGGTATCGTGAAGTCACAATTTTGCGGCAACCCAGCTACTGCCATGTGGGTTGCTCTGGATTCAGTGGGAAGGATTCTTGCACTTTCATGTGCAACTCTGCCTTATTTTGCAAGATCTTCTCAATTTCAGTCTTCATTTTCCACTCTCTGAAATGGAACCGAAACTTCTCTCGAATTTTCGGGGACCAACTAAACATTGCCAAATTTTAATGGCAAGAGAAAATTTTATTTCTCTTGTTAATTTCATAGTTATTGAAGTGCTATCAACTTCGTCAGTGGAAAACTCATGGCTTTCTTGCGCTATTCTATTTATAGATTAGTACCATGATCTTTGAATTAATTTGAGGGACCATTCACTAAGTACATATTTTCATGTTGATCCTCAGAGCAGTCAAGAATCACAAAACTTCATAGCCTCAAAATTTCCATCTCCCCTTTATTCATTTAATTTAATAAAGCTAAAAATTAATTGAGTTTCTAAAACGTAATTTTTTTATCTGAGGGACCATCCACTAATTGCATATTGTATTTAAACATTGATTTTACTTAATTGATTTTTTTTAAATAATATTTTTCTGTTTTTTACTTATTGCATTTTATTATTGTATTATTACTTTCAAAATTTTCGGTGCTCTTAATTTGTTCAAGGAAAAAACTTAATAATATTTAGAGGCAAGCATGAAGAGAGGGGCTTTCAGTATTTTAAATGCTGCAAAAAATCTCATGTTTTTCAGATTTGTCATTCAAAAATACTTTAATTCATCTCTTAATGATTTAAAAATGATCTTTGATTTAAAACAATTTATATAAAAAATTTTAATTATCACAGATTTGTGAAAGATTATGAGGGTAGGGACAATATAATAATTTACTTCTGACAATTTTTTTTAAGCTTCAATACTCATTGAATTTGCATTTAAAAATTATTTAATTTTTTTAATCATTTCATTAATAAAATACTGTACTAGGTAACCAATTTTAATAAAAATTTATTAGGGGCCATTCACTAATTTACATTTGTAATAAAAATTTATTAAAGTTTTCTTAATTTGCTTAATTCTTTACATATTTTTATGAATTCAGTATGATCAATATTAATCTTGTTAATGTTTTGTTGAATATGCAATTACCAATAACATATATTAAAATTTTAAAGAAAAATACACTCGATAACCTTAAATAGTAGTTAAACTAATTAGAGTCTTGAATTATCATTTACAGAATTAAATAAAGTAATTATTAATTTAGAAAATAGTATGAGCCACGCAATATTGAATTTATTTAAATTGCTTTTGCCAAAAGCTCTTTTTTTTGTTGAAAAAAACGAAATATTTTGGCTATATTAAATTAATTTTTAGGTCTTTTCCAAACTGAGACACCATTGTATCACTTGCTGTATGATGAAATGGTGTCTCTAGTTAAGGCATTGTTAGGGCGTTTTTTAAAGAGTTCTGCTTTTCTTAGTTTGTCAGGAAAGGACTTAAAATCATTGGATGTAGAAAACGCAGATATTTGGCAAAATTCAAATTTAATAGATGTTGGACTAGATACCACAAATGTGATGACATCATTATCTTCTGCAGAAAAAAATTCTATGTGTTTAGGTGCCAGATCTATGGCATGTGCAAAAAAGTTATTAAAAGCATTGCCTCTTGAAAATAGGTTACTGTTCCATCTTAAAGTGTTGCATCCTGTAATGAAAATGGAAGACACTTCTATTAAGGCATCTTTGTTACTAGATGAATGAACGAGGTTACATAGAAAACCAGAAGGTTATTCTTCTGACTGAAATGAATATGCACCAATTGATATGTTTTGGAAAAACTATTTTGTGAAGAAAGAAAATTTGAGAAATATCAAATATCCTCTTTTAGCAAAGCTTTTTAAATCTCTTTTGTGCATACCACATGGGAATGTCGTTGTTGAAAGAAGTTTTAGTGTGAACAAAAGGCAAGTTTACAGTAGGGCAAGTTTAAATTCACATAGTATTAAAGGTTTGAGACAAGTTATGTCACATATCAACAAAATAGGGGGTTTTAATAACTTTAAAGTTGACAAAAATATGATTAAGTGGCTTGTGCAGCATTTAAAAATTATTCTGCTCGATTAGAGGTTGAGAAAAAAAGAATGTGAAAACACTGAAACTGAGGAAAGCTGCTGAAATTGATTTGCAAAAAAGAATTGAAGGCTTCTCAGGATCTCTTAGCCACAGCTGAAAAAAATATTAAAAACGGGTTAAATAATAAAAACATGTCGATTATAGAAAGAGAACAGATCCTTTTATCTGAGGAAAAGTTGAGGATAGCAGAATATTTAACAGCATTGGAAGATACCAAATAGAAACTTAATTTTTTAATGCAGGGACCTTCATAAAAATGAAAAAAATAAGACATGTTATTAATAAACAAAATTGAAAATTCTTGTTATTAAATTCTTGTTTTAATTCTTTTTATTACATATGCTCCAAATCTTCATTTCGCTGCTCCAAAATTGCTTTTATGTTGCTCCAAAGCCATGTTTAGCCACTTGCACCTCTGGATATGACTTAGCTGTCAAAATCTAGCAGTTTAAGAAAACTTTTAAAAGAATAAAAATTGAATTGCAAGAGTTAGAAGAAGAAAAATAACTGCAAATTTTACATGTTACAAGCAAACTTAATTAATAATTTGCTGTAATTGTTTTTTTTTTTTTTTGGTATAAAATGCCTTAGATTTTCTTATGTATTCAAATTTAAAAATATAAGATTGGTAGATTTTTATGTCAATCCTTAACATCTGTACTTTAACAAGATTTATTAAAATATTTGAAATTGGAAAATGTATTTATGTGTTAAAGTGATAACTTAATTTATTTTTCTTGACGAAGTTTGACAAAGTCAAAATTTTTTTCAAAAGGGATGGAAATTAAATTCAAAATATACATTTTTTTAAGTTCCTTATAATAACTGCTTTTTAATTTTTAAAAAAAACTATCTTTTACACAAAGTTTTTAAATTTTTGATAAGTCCTTAAAATTTTGGACTCCTTGGATACTCCTTGGATTTCTTCTTCTGATCTCTGTATGAACACTGAATACCCAAAATTTATGAATGGGCAGATATTTATGAATTTAATTGATTTTGTTTTTATGGTTTGCAAAATTATATTTTAGACACAAATTAGGTACACGAGCAATAGTTAATTTCTTATTAAGGATTTATATTATTGCAATATATTTGTAAATTGTTTTTTAAATCATTGGGTTCTTTTTTAAATTTGTTAGAAGGGGGGCTAAATACTTAAATTGTTATTCTAAAACAAGCTACTAAACTAAGAAATATTTATCCTTTTGCCGACCTATCAGGGAGATCTTCCTGTTTGGCAATAATTAGTTATAGCTTTTAAAAAATGTGTAATGTTTAGCTTTATACTCAGATGTGGCAAAATGTTAAGAGACCCAAACTTTCTACCACTCTCCTCATTAAACTATTGAGATCATATTTCCACATTGCGATCATATCTCCAATATTAGTCGGAAATTCAATCTGTAAAAAAAAATTATGCTTATTCAGGGAAGGTACACATTTGTGTCTTATTCTCTAACTTAATAGGTAGCATAAATTAATTAGTTAACCATTCAAAGCATTGTGATTTGCTCTTAGTTTGGGAAAATCCATTAATTGAAGAAAAGGTAATTCAAGGTATATCCTAAAATTTAAAAAAAAACAAAAAAATTAGAACAAGAAGATGTAAAACATTTATTAAGTTCTCAATTCCTCTTTGTTATGTTTTTAGAAGCTATTGATGAAGCAAGAGAATCTGAACGAGCAATATTCAACAGCGGTGAAGGACCTGCTAGTCAGGAGATGTGCATCCTTTTAAGAAGAAAATTAAATAAGAAAGATAAAGAAATATCTGAATTGAGAAACATAATATCCCAAAAACAGTTAAGTTAATTTGCGTTGTTTCCCACTGTTAAAATATCTTTAGGTTCATAATGAACTTAATTTAATAACCATTTTTCTTTTAACCTTCAGTAGGGGCAACCCAAACCAATATTCAAATCCAGACGTTTTATATTATTTAATGAAAAAAACTATTGTAGACTAGCCATGACAATTTGAACTGAACTAGAGTTTAGAAGGTTCAGATATCAGAAATTTCTTGGTTTTTTATAACTTATTTTAGCCAATGAAGAAGGGTCGAAGTTAACGATCAAAAATTAGAAATAGTCTTCAATTGCCTTCATTAAGTTTTTCTTGCCTTCTTAAGTTTTCATAGCCTGAATTGCCTTTCCAACATTTACTGTTGCGAAATTCAGCATCCAGGATTGCATAAGTTTCAGACAAGATTCAGATGATAATTAGCTTCATAAGGAAACATAAGAGACTATTCTTTAAATTTAAATAAGGAAAAATGTTTTTTTTTTTTGTGTGTGTGTGTGTGTTTATTTTAGGATGCAAAATTTACGTCTTTCTCTTTCCTTTTTTAATTTCAATAAATGCCAAGTTGTTTAAACTATCCCATCTTCATTTCAAATCACATAACTGTTACCTTGCTGAATTTTGACATAGTTTGCAAAATCTCTATTCTTAAAATAGGATATTACTACAACATGCATTTTGAAATCACTCTGTCATCTGATCACTATTTGATGCAGTGATTTCATCATAAATCTATATTATTTTGCCTTTCGCTTAGTTTTTTAATGCAGCATTATTACCATATGTGAATTTCTGCAAATTAGCTATTGCTTAATATTGATTAGGCTAGTTTTTAAAGGTGTCTGGATTAAATTCAAATTTTTTTTTTTTTTTTAATTACTGATAAAGTAAACATTGACAATGTTAACACAAGGCCATGGAATTTCGTTTTTTGGGGGAGCAAAGTGCGGATTTATTGTAATTTTAAGTTTTAAAAAAAACCTCTCAAAATGCTGCAACAAACTTGAAAAATAAATAATATTGAAAGTTATTAATAACACTGTTAGATCTGACGCAGTCAAACTGGCTTATAATGAGCGAGAAGGAACCATAACCGGAACCATTCTCGTTAAAAATTATAAAATTATGTTTTACTGTACTTCGTAAAATATGGTTATTTTAATTAGTTGAACAATTTATTAAATTATTTATTTATTCCCACTTTGGAAACAGAGAAAACTTGGAATTAACAGGTAATTTAAAAATACCACTTTAAAATTATCAACTTTGGACGTTTGCAAAGTATTAGTGATTAATAAAATTATCACCCACAATTCCAATTCTAACTATTAGATATTAAAACTGATTTAGATAGCCAGTCATATCTTAACAAGCAGTACTATCGTCATTTATTTTTTTTTGTCATCAGTATAAATAATTCTAATCAACCATTTTGTTATTTCCCTACCTATTAAAAAAGTATTTTTAAAATTTAAGTTTTTTAAAACAATAAGACAATTTTAAACAGCTAACTATAGTAAAGAATTTAACAAATAAAGATAACAATTTTTATTTATTGGATATTTAGTATGTACACAAATATTTTGTTTTCTTATTTAATTTTCTAAAAAAAAAAAATTCTAATTTTAAACTTCAACTCCAACTGATATAAATCATTAAAATCTGAGAAATTTTAAAATTGACTCTTGTTTTGCACTGGGAGTATCCATCCTGTTATTATATTTAAAATTGCACCTTTTTTTATCTATTTATTTTTTTCTGTATTCTGAGACACTCAGGCATATTTTAATGCAAACTCTTATCTTATTTAGACTTGGTCAAAATCCACCAGCAAAGTCAAATCGTGAAAATATACCAATGCATCCTTTAGATGTTGAGGTTTTGAATAATTTTACTCCTAAAACTGCAAGCAAACCTGTTGATGATGCCCTATTAAAAGCTCAGCCCAAGAAAATTCGTAAGTACCTCCTTTTCAAAGTCCAGGCTACAGATAAATTTGTTCATTTGCATAACTGCCAATCATTCTACGTCTTGCAGAAGCTTCTGTATTTATGTCCCATTTTCTGTAATGAGCCTGAAATCTTCCGCTTTTTGAAAAAAGAACATATTTTGTACTGTCTTGGATCTTGTGTGAAGATGGCTCACCTCCCTTGGTCTTATAATGATATCTTGAAATTTTAGTATGCTTCCGCCTGATCGATATTGCATGCCATTCAATATTGCAAAATATACAATGATAAGCATTGAATACTATAAAAAAAATACTTTTCCTCTATTTTGGATTTATTTTAACTGATTGTGCTCTAACACTGTATTCTACATAAAAAACGCTATATTTCACTAATTAAATTATTGCTTTGAATAAGGAATAAAAATTGAAAATACATAAAATCTTCTATAGTTTATGTAAATTCTTCTACAATTTTGTAGTAAATCTTTCATATTTCAAAAATTATGAATTGGCAGTTATGCATTTTTCATCCTTACTAAAAAAAATTTATTCTAAATATTTTATATATTTTAGTTCTTGAAAAGAATAAACCTGAAAAAGTGGAAGCTCCTAGAAATAAATGGTTCATGACGAAAGAAGGTACTCTATTGCATTTCTTTCTAACATTTTTATAATTCTGTTTTCTCTCTCTTTCTTTACTCTTCCCCCCCCCTTTTTTTTTTTTTTGCCATTTCCCATTTTTAAAAAAATCAATATGAAGTCAGCCTTTGTTTATGCAAACAATGTATATCAATATCTATGCAGCATTTGCACAAGGATTGAACCAGGGTTGCAGGAATACAAATTGGCTTTAGGAGAGTGAAATGAACCTGTTTTTAACTCAATTGATAGTTAATTATCCTGTGGTGCATTATGAAAATTTCAGAGAGTTTCTATAATATTCTTGAATTATATTTTCTAATAAAATTATTGTAAATTATCTCTTTCTGCTTTAATTTTGAAACTTGGACTTAATAAAAATATTTTAAAGGACTAGGTAATATAGAAAATTATGTTAGTACAATACAGTCTTTCCCTGATCAGAAGCCCTGAATCAAACACATAAGAGTAGCATGCTGATTTGGTTTTTTGCTACAATAACAGAAAGTGGGATGAAAACTATTAGAAAAATACATTGTTATTCTATGCTATTTAAATAAATGTAGTGTGAAGGAAACCATAAAATTTTTCAAGATTTTTCTTGATTTTATGTTTTGAGAAAGAATAAGAAAAGTTGATAAGTTTAATGAAAACAAAGATAAAACAGAAGGGCTGGTGAAAGGGGTTGACTGCCAATAGTTCTGAAGATAATTTAGTTATCCAAAGAAAAAAAAATTAAAAACGATTTTTATTTATAAGTCGAAAAAATTGGATTGTAGGATATGCAAATTTTAGTATCATTTTAAAGAATGTAATTTTGTTTGACAAAAAAAAATATATATATGAACAAAGTTGGTCTAATAGTTGTTGATAAATCAAATCTTAAAGATATTAAATTTTTTTTTTAATTGGTTGGATTGATTTCATTCAAAAAATTTTGTTTGTCATTTAAATTTAGAATGCATACTTTAAAATAATCCATACTATACAATTCATAATTATTTAGTTATTTTTATATTAAATAATAATGTCTGTACATGTATAATCTGATGAAAATTTTTATTTTAGAGGAAGAAATGGCAAAAAAATTGGATGAGGATCAGCGTAAATACAGAGAAAGAGATCTCGATAATTGTAAACAGCAATGATCGGTGCTGTTAATTTTTAGTTCTTTCAAGTTCATTTAAAAACATTTATATTGATTTTTTTTTAAAATTAATTATATTTTTATAAATTGTATATATGATTGTATTGTTTATTTGCTATTGTCTTGCATATATGTTTACTTGCATGAGTGCCACTCTTCCATCCTGAGTACTGAAATCAGTCTTGTGAATTCTATACTACAATTAATCTCTTTCCAATTTGTTTTTTGAATTTTTCAAAAAAATTCTTATTCTTAAAAAGTAACAAATATTTTTGGTTAAAAATAATTTTAAAAAGTATTACTTTTTAGTGAAAACATTATTTTTCGTAATTATTGCAATATAATCAAATGGTGTCACGCCACAATTTAAGAATTGGAATGATGAAACTTCAAATAATATATGCGCCATTCTCATGAAAAGATGCCTCTTGCAGTTATTGAGCTATATTTTTCTGGAAATTCTGTCAAGCAAACAACCTTAAACTGTATTAATTAATTTAAAAAAATGAGTTCAGTCTTGAATATTTTTTGGGGTGGCACCCATGTTAAATGTTTTTATGCGTTTTAGATGTATTTTATTATAGTGTTAGTGTATTTATTCAAGCTATATTATAAAATACAATACACTGTTCTCTTCTGTCTTGCCTTTAATGCATATTTCATACTTATAGTTTCTAACTTGTACTGCTGTTGGAAAAAATATTTGCGAAGTAATAACAGTTCAAGTACAAAACTTTGTTCTAAAAATTGAGCTACTTCCCCAACACTTATAAGCATAATTGCTTATTAATAGATTTTATATTCATATGTTAGAAAACTTTTCATAGTTTGTAATTTTTTTTAACTTAAACTAATTTTTTACATTATTATTAGAACATAAATGTTGCCATAACTAAGAGAAATTTTCTTCAAGATCCATAAAAGTTGGCAGCTAAGCTAATATTATAGGGGTGCTAACTATTACGATTAATCGGTATTGATTACGATTTCGTAGCAAGATTACATTTCAGTATTAAAAATTAAGGTTTTAATAATTTTCATAATAATTAAAATATTTTTTCCTCCTAAATATTCTAACAATAAATAAAACGAAAACTATTTGATAGAAACAAATAAAAATAAAAAAAGATTAAAGAAATCTCCTTTCCCCTTCTATAACAAACTATTTTGAAAACTTAATCTCTTCGTACAGAAAAGCAAACAACTGAACATCTACTTGAATCTGAAATGGGAGGAAAAAATTTTAGGGTAAAATACAGGATGATGAAAAGACAATAAGGGATAGTTCTAATTTAACCAAAAAACATTGATTCCAATTAATCAATTTTATTTAATAATAAAGTATAGAATTTCAGTGTTGTATCAGTTTTAATTTAGTACCATTATCTGAGTATTGCTTTTTTATTCAACAGTAAATTTATACATAATTTTGTAAATATTATATATTGATGAAGAGTTTAAGTGGTATATATACCTTATTTTAGAGCTAATTTGGAAAGTTGGCACCCTTGCATGGGGCAATAATTTTAATTAAATGTCTTTTTAAACTGATGTCAATTTTTTTTTCCTTCAATGAATAAAGTTCTTAAGAATATACTTTTAAAGTCTATTTTAAAAAAAGTTCTAGCTATTTTAGTTTTCATTTCTTCAAAACGAGAAAATAAATAAACTATATGCAGTCATATTGGAACCATTATACACAGGCAATCTGATTTACAAATATGGTTGAGAGAATGCAGTACGCCAAAAAACGGACCATCCTGAATAACTTCTGATTTAATGATTGGATTTTTACGTTCTAAAACTCAATCTTAATGACTTAAAGGGGTGACCTCAAATATGCAATTAATAAGTGTAGACGATATATTAAGTTATAAAATCAAACACAAAAAAGTCAAGTTCCTAATTTTGGACCCCTTAATGTTAATTTTACTTTTTGCTGTACCTTGAGAACTTAAGCGAATTGAAAATATTTTGCACACAATTATAAATTTCGTTTATCCAAAGATAATTCAGTTATTCAAAGATCCATGCAAAAAATAGCATCAGTCAATATTTTTTTTATTATTATTATTTAAAGAATGGTAAAAAAAAGTTTTTGTAAGGTATACAATTTTTTGCAGTATTTCAAAGAATGTAATTTTAAATAGCAAAATATGAGCAAATAGTTCTTAAGTAATTAAATTTTTTTTTAAGTAATCAGATACTTAAAATTAGGTTTCGCAGGAACTATTTGACCCATTTAGCTGAATTTTTGTATTTTGCCTTATAAAATTATATTCTTTAAAATGATGCATAAAATTGCATACCTTACAATTCCAAATTTTTTTGGCCGTTCTTAAATGAAATAATAAATATTTGCTAAAAGTTATTTTTTGCATGAGATTATCTTTAGCTAAACAAATTTTATCATTGTGTGTATTTGAGATCAAACCTCGAGATATTGAAATTGAGTCCTAGAACGTGTAAAAATGGATCATTAGATCAAAAGTTAATCAGTGTAGACTGGTGGTTTTTTTTTTTTTTTTTGTACATGTGCCAATAAGATGTATTGGTAGATATTCCGTTGAGCAATGAAATCTTTTATGTTATTTACAAGAAATCTGATTGAGATAAAACTACTGCCCAGCTTAAGCCATTGTGAAATTTAAAGAAAAGAAATCTGTGTAATAAAACTTAACAATTATTTTACATTTTGAAAATGTATAAAGAAACTATCATATAACATTTATATTATGTAAAGAGAAATAGAATACCTAATATATATATATATTTTAAAATTAAATTTAACTCATATTTGCATGAAACAAACAACAAGCCTGCATTAACATTAAAGATCCCGGACATCACAACGTCTTGAAGTGGGGAAACGAAATTAAATAGAACAAAAATAGTTCACTAAATCTCACTTATTCAAATTATCAAGTTTAGGGGGACATAAACTTATGGTCCACTCTAATGACTATGTAGAGACGTTCCTTTTTGAATTTTGCAATGGCTTGGATGAGAGATTGAACTGCTTCTTTATTTGCAAAACGTCTGGAAGTATGATAAACTTTTCATTGATTTTTCTTACTACACAAATGTACGAAAATTCACTTATTTAGTATAATAGAAACATAGTAAATGAATAAGTATTGAATCTCTTGATCTGTGAGTAAGTGGCCTTAGTAACATCGCTTATTTAGAAATTTTCGACATTAAATCATCAGAAATTTCAGGTTAAAATATTTTACCAAGCTTCTCTGGCTTCAAAAACTGATCCTGACTTCCCCATTAGAAACCATCATGTAGAGCAGTGTGGTGCGGAAACTTTTTTCGACTGCGACCCCTTTTGTAGAGAAAATTTTCGGCGACCCCTAGAGATAAATGTTCACAAATACGATGTATATTTCGCTCATTTCTTTCGTTTCATCGAATAAAAACATCATCATATTTAACTCATATTAATTTTTATTTATAATTTTAAGAAAATACTTTTTGTATAACTCAAAAATCAGTAATTGCCCTTTAATGAGATGTATGTGGCTGCAAGTTTCTAATTATCTCATCGATGTTTGGATGTATGTTACTAATTGCAATTCGCATACCATCTTCAGGGTTTAAACGCGAGCGGTATTTAGTTTTTATTGAAACTAGTTTGCTAAATCCAGTTTCACATAAATACATTGATGCAAATTGTATTAACACTCTGATGGCATTCTTGCATAAAACGGGATATTGTTTTTCCACGGATAGCCAGATAGAGAATACATTACGGTCAAAGAAAGAGTGGACAGCATGAAATTGCAATTAAACAGTTAGTGGCGGCGCTTTACTCTTTATATGTACACTGTATAGTATGCAGCATGCAGGGATAATGCATTTCATAAAAATTTGGCGACCCCTAGTTTGCGCACCACTGATGTAGAGGATTCGTAGTTGCTCTGATATTCCTGAAATATACTTTTGGTCATGTTTTTTTTTTTTCTGTCCCATTTTGTAGGAATGCAAATTAATAACTATATAGTTTATTATATAAATAAGAATTACTTAATTTGCTAAGATTAACATTCTAAAATTTCAAAAATCACAATTTTAAATTTTTTGTTTAAAAAAAAAAGCTTTTTGCTCCGTTTTGAGATTCTTTATTAAATAGTAGCCAAATTATTCTAAAGATATTCAGTAATATTCATTTTTATTATTAAGCTAGCGTTATTTAGCTTTATTTAAATAATATTTTAGATAATCCTGATGAATACGTTTGATTCTATTTCAAAGAGTTTTTAATGAATTTATGCCTCGTGTGAAAATGAGGAATTCTTTCTAATGACTTTTGCATAATTTATTTGCATACATTGTAAATCATAATAAAAAAAAATCAGGTGTCAAAATGAAAAACAATGGACAATTACAGTAATTTTTTGTTAAAATTTTTTGTAATCCTGATGAATACGTTTGATTCTATTTCAAAGAGTTTTTAATGAATTTATGCCTCGTGTGAAAATGAGGAATTCTTTCTAATGACTTTTGCATAATTTATTTGCATACATTGTAAATCATAATAAAAAAAAAATCAGGTGTCAAAATGAAAAACAATGGACAATTACAGTAATTTTTTGTTAAAATTTTAATACATACAGAAATGTTAAAATTTTAATACATACCTAAGAAGGCACCATCCATAAAAGAGAAAAAAAAGACGATTATTTATGTTTATTTTGTAAAATGCAAAAAATAGAAATGTCACGACAATCATGACCAAAAAAATGGAAAAAGCATTTTTTTAAAATTGTTATGTAAATCTTTTTTTTTTTTTTAAATTTTTTTTTTCATATGTGAACTAACAAGCATTTCAAAAAAATACTACTACTTAATTTATGAGCTATTTAACGAAACAAAGCGAAAATCTAAATCAGAAAATTTGAGGTTTATTTCGTGCATTCTACCTTCGTATTAAAGTTTATTTATTACACATTATTTTGATACTTATTGTGACTTTCAAGCTAAAAGATTTTAGTAGTATAAAGTTACGCATTTAGTCAATTGCAAATATAAAATAAACAATTATAAATTATAGAAAATAATTAAGTGATCATAAATATAAGAATATAAAATAGTGTTAAATAGTAAGTTATAAAATTTTGACAAATTAAATAACCCTTATTTTGGAAACATTTCTGAGTACTGATGATTTGTTAATTGTTGTATGCACAAATTAGGTAAATTTAAAGAACAGATAGCTTAAATTAGAGCTTTAAGGAAGGTACATACAGAAACAGAATTAAAAGTTATTTCGAACTCCAGCCGTGCTGATCAGGGAAATCTCTTTGACAAGCTAGGCAAAGGGAATTGGATTGGATTCAAGAAGATAAAAATTAGAATCTTTTTACGCATTCATGTACTATTCCAACTGTATTTTATGTACAAGATAAGTTAAATTTATGAAAAATATCGTATGGAAACTCTCTGATCGCTTAGACACGGTTCCCTGCAGATCACCGAAGTCAAGCATCAGTGTGCGGGTGGATGACCACTTGGATCAGTCTGCGTAGGGGCCGAGGGTGTGCGGTATTGGCCATCGTTAAACTGTTCTACCGTAAAGTGCTCGACTTCGCGTGCAGATCGTTGGGCTACCGAAGCGGGGGTGCATCCCCTCTGCAGAAGATCGAAATTGTGATGGCATGTCTTCAGATCATCCTCAGGGATGTTTCCCAGACTATTGCCAATAGCTCATTGTACAGCTCTAGTGTGACGCAAATGAACTACAACAACAAAGTATGCCCAGTTTTCACCTACGGAGAATGGAGAGTTGTAAGAGAAGGAAGCATGTTAGTTCCTGTTTTGATTTTCAAATAGATTAAAAACGAAGTTAAGAAACTATATGGAACTGAAAACTACTTTGAGCATAGATCTAATAGAAAACGTATTGTAAATTTAAAAAAATATTTCTGGCAAGTAAATATGAAAAATATTAATAGGGGAAGAAATGTCCTAGTATATTCCTACACAACTGAAAAAAGAGGAGGAGAGGAAAGGGGGGAGGGTCAAAACATGGATCCGGTCTTCTCCCAGACGGCGTATTCGAGTGATACAATTGACTGATACGAATTACAGTAAAGCTACAAGCAAAGCTGAGGTAATTTATGTCATATATAACAGCAGTACAAAGGTAGGCAATCGAAAGCTTTTGCAGTGCAATATCATCGTAATCAAAATAAAAGCGATAACTCGTCAGTAGGAATCCAAGTTTCTTGATGTTAAATATGTTAACAGATTGCAGGTAACTTAATGACCAAAACTTATCTTCCCATAAATCTCCTACGATGTCTGGCTCTCATTTTATTTCCAACAAAAAGTTATATAATTGTTTTGAATGCAATAAAAATTTTATTAAAGAGAAAGATTTAAAGACGCATCGTTTAATTCATAGTGGTGAGAAACCTCATTCGTGCAATGTGTGCAATAAAAGTTTCCGACAAAAAAGTCAATTATTTGAGCATTATCTCGTTCACACTAAAGAAAAATCTCATTCATGTACAATTTGCAATAAATCTTTTGCTCTAAAACGCACTTTAAAAAGACATTATCTTGTCCATTCTGAAGTAAAATCTCATTGGTGCCAGGTTTGCAATGCAGGTTTCAAGCAAAAGAATCATTTGATGATTCATTATCGGATTCATACCGATGAAAAACCTTATTCATGTGACGTGTGTAGCAAGTGCTTCAGAACTAAAGTTGAATTACACTCGCATTCAATTTCTCATTCAGACACAAAGCCGCATTCATGTGATATTTGTGGCAAAAGTTTTAACTTCAAAAGCAATCTAAATCGACACCATCGATCTCATTCTACTGCAAAACCTTATACATGTGTTGTGTGCAACCATAGCTACAAAGACAAGAATCGATTAACTATTCATTTTTGCAAACATACAGGGGAGAAACCTTATATATGTGTTGTCTGTTCTGAAAGTTTTACATCCAAATGTTCTTTAAAAAGACATTCTTTTAAGCATTCTTCAGTTAAACCTTACTCTTGTAATCTGTGTGATAAATCCTTCATTGATAAATGTAATTTAAATAGACATATGCGTTCTCATGCAAAGAGAAATATTCATAGTGTGTGTCAAAATGCCCCCCAAGAGAATAAATAAGTTAAACTTTCATTTCTAAAGAGATTTTTAAATGCATCATTATTTATCTTGTTTGTTTATTTATTTTTAAAGTTTTTTTTTTTTTGGGGGGGGGGGGGGCTTGTCAATTTGTCTGAAGAAACCTATTTCTTCTAGGACAGTGGAAGAAGCCAAGCAAAATGAAAGAAACGAAAAAAGTAATGTTAATAAAAAAAATTATGCATTATGGATATAGTTTAAATTCGAATTAAAGTAAATATGGTCCAAGAAAATTTAATGTTTTTTATATCAATTAAATAAAAAAATTTTAGTAAGAAAATTATGCATTATGGAAATAGTTCAAATTAAATTAAATATAGTCAAAGAAAATGTAATGTTTTTTATGTCAATTAAAAAAAAATTTTTTTAACTTGTTTTAATTTTATACAGAATTTTGAAATCTATATATATCATTTCAGATTTGGTTTGAGTATTCATACTTGATAGTATTCTATTTGGTAATAAAAATTAATATGCTATTTGTAATTGAGAATTCAATATGTGATTTGTAGTAGTGTATTAATTACATTGTAATAATATATTTTTAATGAAATTTCATATAATTATAAATTGTGATTTTATAATTGCTTGCTGGAATAAAATATTGAAGGATTACAGTCAATTTCATTAAATTTATTCTTTCTTATTATTGATTTTTAGTTTTCATGCTCTAAGAATGATAAATGGTTTAGAAATTAATTTTATAATTTAGGCAGGCTGAAATTTTTTTTTGATATTTATTAAATAATTTTGTTTATTTTCCTCTCAGATTGAAAAAATATTTTTTTCAAGTCAGTTTTTCTACTGTGAAAGAAACTTTTTATCCATATTATAATGTTAATTACAACAATCAAGGTGTTTTTCAGGGTGCATAGCATTTTTTAAAAGCCCTTAAAGTTGCTTTTTTCAATTGGGTGTTTTTAAAAAGCGCTTAATTTTCCCTTTTCCATAATGAGATTTTTTTTCTTTACCATATCAATTTTTGCCTTGAATTATGCAAAAAGCGTAGTTTTCACATTGTTCTATTAAACATATTCATAATTCATTCAACCACAATCTATTTCGACATACCACTGGTTCGTATTGTATGAAAGGGCCAATCGTTTTACGAAATACATGCGGGTTCGAATACTGAGCTGGATTCGGTGGGAAGGATTCATGCATTCGAATGAGCAACTCTGCTGCATTTTGCAAGAGAGATAATCTTTTAAATAATAGTTACAGGGGTCGCATTCCCCCTAAAATTCCTAAAACTATGTACAAACCCTAAAATTCCTAAAAATCTGCTAAAATTTTGTTGGTGTTCCTAAAAAATTTGAGTTATAGGAATAAATCACAGAGAAAACGAAAATGCTGCACCTCTTTCTTTTTGTACCGAATTTGTTTACGTCATCGCTTCTCTGCAAGGAGAGGAGGGTGGGAGGAGACGCGGGACGGCGGTTGGGGAAGAAAGACGACGATCGGCGGTGTGACGACATTCAGGCGAGTGATTGGTTTTTTTTATCACATGGTTATTTTCACTCTTAAGGCGTCACGGGCCTCTCCTCTCCCCCCTCTCCACCTGTCTCTCTTTTTGTTCAGCGTGGTTCTGAAATCCTTCGCCATCTTGGTTGATTTGTTATTTATAAATTGATGCTATGGGAAAAGGACGAACAAAATTCCAGACGGATTGGTTTGAAAAAGAACTAGATGGTGTTTTGCTTAAAGAATGGTTGGAATCTGTGACTGGAAATGACTATTCCGCGAAATGTAGTTTATGCTGTGAAACATTCGAAGTATCTGGAAGTGGATTCGCATCATAAAGGGAAAAAACATCATCGGAAATTTGATGAAAGATTTAAAGGAAATGGTCAATCAACAATATTCAATTGGGTGCAAAATAAAAACAGTGATACAGCTGTTCTTAGCCAGCAAAACCAAATTTTGAAAGCTGAAACTTTATGGTGTTTACATGTGGCTGAAAAGAATATTTCTTTTAAATCTTGTACGGATACAGTGGATTTATTCAAGGTAATGTTTCCAGATTCTCCCATAGCGTCGGCGATGCAACTTAAAGAGAAAAAAACTGCCTATGTATTAAACCATGGTGTATCTAAATATTTTGAAGATCTTTTAATGAAGGATATTGAGAGTGCAACAAAAATAACATTAGCATTTGATGAGAGTACAAATGTACAGAACAAGCGGCAACTAGATGTATATGCCAGATATTGGTCTACCGACTTTAATTTGGTATTATGTCGATATTTAAAAAGTGTATTTTTAGGCCATGCTACGGCCGATATTATTTTAAATGAACTTTTGGATGTTTTGTCTACTTATAAGATTCCATTGAATAAAGTAATATGTCTTTCAATGGACAATCCTAATGTCAACAAAAGTGTCATGAGGAAATTTTCAGATCAAATTGGTTCGAATACGTTATTGCCAATTGGCACCTGCAATTTGCATGTGGCAAATAATGCGTTTAAAGTTTTTCTGAATTCTTTAGAAGTCAACTTTGATGAGTTCGCCAATGATATATATTTTTTTCTAAAGAACAGTGCTGTACGCAGGGAGGATTTTAAACACATGGAAGAAATAACGGAAGTGACGGCTCAGTTTTTATTGAGACATGTAAATAGTACATGGCTTACAGCCGGCCCTGTAGCTCAGAGGCTAGTTGAGCAATGGGCAAATATCTCTGAATATTTTTTATGTTTTTTACCTAAGCAAAAATTGCTCACTAAGCAACTAAGTTCTTCAAGCAAATATAAACGTATTTGTGATAATTTAAAAGAGTCAACAACCTTGTGCTTTCTAGCTTTTATTGCTTATACCCATAAGCACTTTGAAACCTTTTCGTTGTGTTTTCAAAGCAAATCCCCAAAAATACACTTGCTGTTTAGTGAAATGAATAAGCTAATCAGACAAGTTATGATGCTGTTCATTAAAGATGATATTGTTGCAGCTAAGGAAGGCACAGATTTAAGGGACATTGAACTTGATAATGGTAAAAATTGGAAGAAATCGTCTTCGATCGAAATAGGCATGTCAGCAAAAGGTTTTTTAAGTAAATTAGCACAAAGTGAAAAGAATAATTTTCTTCTAAATGCTCGTTCTGCATTGATTAAAACTGTTAATTATTTGAAATCAAATTTACCCTTTTTTGACCAGTTTTTTAAAGACTTAGAAATTTTTCAGCCAAGAGTTGAATCAAATGATAACTCAAAAGGTTTCCATGCAATTACAAGAATAGCTCGTTATTTAAACTTTTCCAATTAATTTATTGATAATGTCAGGGAAGAATGGAAACTTCTTACTTTTGACGTGACTGCCCATGAAAAATTATCGGATTTATCTGAAATAAAGCGAGTAGATGGATATTGGAGAGAATTGTTTCTTTTGAAAGACAAAAGCAATAATTTAAAATATAAAAATTTAACTGCATTAATCAAAACTGTTTTTATTTTGCCACATGGGAATTCTGATCCTGAGAGAGGTTTTTCGATAAATAAAGCAATGCTTAATGTGAGTCACCATGAGAATACTATTGTGTCTCTTAGACTAATCAAAGATACTATTCGAAATTATGGAGGAGTGTTGAAGGTGCCTATCACAACAACATTATTGAGGGCAGTAAAGGAATCTCACAAATCATATCAAGAGTATATGAGCAAATTAAAAGAAGAGGAAGATAAGCATAAAAAAGAAAATGAAAAGATTGGAAAGGGAAGAAAATAGAAAAAGAAAAAATGATTTCGATTTGCAGATTAGCGAAAATAATCAAAAAATCAATGAATTGAAAAAAAATAAAGAATTAGCTTTAGGTCTCATAAAAGAAGGTACAGACAGATTGAAGAAAGCTGCAGGAATGCAAAACATTGTGGAGATGACTGTTGCACAAAACTTGATATCTGAAGGAACTGATCAGCTAACAAAATTAGAGTCGGAGTTGACTGTTTTTGAAACTGGAAGAGACCAACTTTTGTCAAAGAGACTCAAAATTAAATGATCATCCTAATTAGTGTTTCTCTAACTTCTAATATAAATTGCTGATTTGAAATCTAATAATATCAAGCAATATTTTTTTTTTAATAAAGTAAAGGATAATAAATTAAAGTTTTGATTAAGAAGGTAAACATTAAAGCTTGTCTTTATAAAATAAAAAAGTATTCTTTTTTCGAGAGAAAGGTTCTTTTTTTTTTTTTATTATTATAGAATCAATAGAACTTTAATTTATAAAGGTATGCAGATTATTTGTTCTGATTTTTTGAACTATTTTTTTTATACTTTTATTGTTTGTATAAACATCACAGAGGATGAGAAAGTGAATTGTTTACCGTATATGTAACTTTAGTTGGCAATATTTTTGTCATGATTTCTTTCAATTTTATTTGACATTAAATTTATTTTTTTATAAATGATTTTGGAAACTTTTCTGAGTACTTTAATTGTACTTATAAATATCAGAAATATGAGAATTTGAATTGTTTAAAGTATATACAATTTAAGACAGTATTTTTGTTAATATTTAAGTTGATACAGCTTTTATCTGGCATATTTTTACTTCATAAGTGATTAAATCATTTTTTGTGTACTTAATCTAATCTTTTAAGGATAGGAAAGAAATGAAATTGTGAATTTTTTTAACATATATATATATATCGCTTATAATAATTTTAAGTTCGTATTGTTTTAGTCAAATTTTCCTTAATTTTTTATTTGGCCTTGCATTTTAGTTTACAAATTGTTTTGGATTTAATAAAGTATTTTTAATTTTTCCAAGTTGGTGTTAATTTATTTTTTCTCTTGATTTATTCTCATTTTTGCCTGTTCCTGAATTATGCACTTAATTTTTGATAGGTAATATGTAAAGTTGAAACTTCATTTTTACACTTTAGAGATTTCATCCTTGACTTAATAAATTTCAGAAATTTATTTTATGGTTTGCAATTATTTATGATTTGTATAGATGAATAAGAATAATCTTCTGTTATGTAATAAACTACGGTGTGACCTGTTTTTATCCTAGCATATTACCCCTAAAATTTTTTGAAAAAGTTCCTAAAATTACCCTAAAATTTAAAAAAAACTTTGCTGCTACCCCTATAGTTAAATAAATTTTTTATATTTTGAATAATGTTTTTTTTTTGCTTATTTGTGTTAAGTAATTATTAATTTAAAAAATTGAATGATTCACTCACAATTGAATATATTTAAAATTGTGCATAAATCGTTTTTATGGTGCCTAAATTGTTTAAAAATATTTTTTGAGTGCTTAAAAAGCACTTAAAAGGTGCTTATTTTTTGTTGAAAACTTTGGCTACGCACCCTGTTTTGAAAAGTTGTTATTTATCATATTAGTTATGGAACAGGTATCTTGTGCATCTGCACCTTTTTCGGTATTTGTTTTATGCTCCAACTTTTGCGCTACAATTGTTTGTTTGCATGCAGATAAGAGTGATGAAATAATCATGAAAGTTCGACTGAAATTTTAAGTTAAATTTTTAGGTATGAAACTGTTCAGAAATTTACTATAATTTTTTTTTAAAGGTTAATGAATTTTTCAGATGTTTTCTTCATTTCAATCTATTTACTTTATGCTGATTAACTAAGAATGTAATTCTGAAGTGATACACAAAGTCAGCTTGAAGTTATGCTCAGTACATCTTAGTGCAAAATTAATTTTACTTAAGCGTTTGTTAAGCGCAGGGTTGGGTTTTTGAAGTCAAAAAGTGGTTTTTGACATGACAAGGGAATAATACTGGTTTAAACCATCAAAACCCGTCAAAAATGTCAAAAATTGAAGTTTGCCAAGAAAATATATAAACTTCAAAACTACCAACAGTTGCCATGCATTATATTGAAATTTAATTATACTATAGGTAATCAGCAGGTTTTAAAATATTTTTTAATTAAAATTAAGGTAAAATAACAGATTTAAAATCTCAGAAATTTATATTCAAATACATGTGCAGAAAAATTTTGCACAAAAATTGTTTAAATATTTATATTTAAAAAAAATTTTTTTTCTTCTTTTTGATACTTAAGAAAATTAAAAGTTTATTACTATGCATTTTTGACATATAAGGAACATATATCTAATATTTATAAGGAACTTACAAGTTATGTTGTATAAATACAAACTTGATACAACATACAAGTGTATAAAAAATTTTTTTTAATGTTATACCGAATATCTTTGTTATCCAGTATGTTAATTTGAATTTAAAAGTAGTTATATTTATGAATAATGATAAATATAATTCATATTGTTTATTATAATTATTACACTTATTTTAAAACAATGGACAATTACAGTCAAATTTTTTTTAAATTTTAATGCATTCAGAATCCCTCAAAACTCCCAGAAAACATTTTATTACTTTTCTAAGAAGGCTATTTATTTAGTTATTTTCAATCAAAAAACGCTTACTTTCGTTTCCGCCTGAAACGGGGAGTCACGTGATTATTCACGAACTGACGTCACACGTGTCCATCTGTCGTTCACTTACAATAGCTGTGCTGTGAAAACCAATACGTTCTTGCTTTCGTTTGAATTTTCTAATTAAATCCAACCATTTTAGATGGTCTAAAGCAGTGGTTTCCAACCTGGGGGCGATCGCCCCAAAGGGGGCGATAGAGCTTCTCAAGGGGGCGATAATCCTTAGGGGGGCGACG
Organism: Parasteatoda tepidariorum; assembly: GCF_982258835.1. NCBI lineage: Eukaryota > Metazoa > Arthropoda > Arachnida > Araneae > Theridiidae > Parasteatoda > Parasteatoda tepidariorum. The sequence continues at coordinate 25,721,468 of NC_141756.1, forward strand.
AGTATTCAAAAGATAAAAATTGTTAATAATATCAATAATAAAAGCTATTTGAGATTGGAATTGAAAATATGTATGAAACCTATGGTTCTGGTGTAAACAAAGAATTAGGATAGTTAAAAATTTAAAAAAAAAAAAAAACAAGTGCAGGATCGTTTTCGTCATACGTTTTGGTATCGCAGGCGGAAATCTGATAAGTCACTCTGTTCCTCTGAGCAGAGCAATAATACTGTTTCCAGGCGTATTGATGAGATGGCCACCGATGTTGAATCAAAACTCATCAAATTTCTGAAAGAAGGTAAATTTGCGTTGCAGATTGATGAATCAACTGTGATAGATAACAAAGCTGTTTTAGCTTACGTGAGATTCATAAATGAGAGTAAGGAGATTAACGAGGAAAGGTTGTTTACAAGAACTTTGAACACAGATACAAAAGGATCGTCGATTTTTAAATTGGTCAAAGATTATTTTGAGGTAAAAGAAATTCCTCTCACAAATGTAAGTGCTTGTGCAACAGATGGTGCTCCAACCATGTCTGGTTGTCATACTGGGTTTCTGGGTCACCTTAAAAAAGAAGTACCGGAAGTTATCTCACCATTCATTATGTCATTCATCGTCCACTTTTGGCTGCGAAAAATTGGTTACTTCTGGCATCAATAAAATAAAAGCTAATTCTCCTAATAACCGTTTGTTCTGAGAACTTTGCCATGAAAATTATGAAGATTTCGAATTCCTGCTCCTACATACAACTGTGAGATGGCTTTCAAAAGGAAACTGAGCCGTTTCTTCGAATTGCTGGATTCGGTTACTGAGTTTCTCGACACCACTGATCCTGTTTTAAGTCAGAGTTTGAAGCAACGCAAGTTGGAAACTGCGTACCTCACGGATATTTTTGAAAAAATGAAGGAAATCAACGTAAACTTCAAGGAAATAAAATGAACATTATCAAGGCTAAGGGAATCATATCTTCATTCATCGCCAAATTTGATATCTACAAGTCAAACATTGGTCGCAAAGAGCTAATGCAATTTCCAACTCTTAAAAAGTGTTCAATGGCAGATATCGAGATTCTCGAAAATAAAATCTTAATTTTTACTGATCACCTTGATCAGTTATGGAATCAAGATTTAAAGATTTGATGAAATTAGAAATTTCGGATTGGATTTTCGATCCTTTCTCTTTTGAAGTTGTGGATAAGCTCACTTCCTCTTTGTAGACTAAGATTTTAGAATTGAAGTATGACTGTGAGGCTGAAGTCGTCTTTAAAAATACGGTTACGAGTTAGCTTGGGTAAAGCTTATCGACACTTATCCACAATTGTGGAAACAAACTGAGCCGCTTCTCATCTCGTTCCCGTCAACATATTTAGTGGAGAGATGATTTAGTTCTGTCTTCCAGCTGCTCACAAAGCAAAGAGAAATGTTGGACATTTGTTTCAAAGGAGACCCGCGTTTAAATTTGACGAGCATAAAACCTGATATCCATGCTTTAACTTGAAATACACCAAGCACAGGGCAGTCATTGAAGTAGTAAAAATGTACTTTCTCCCTCTTCATTTTTTTTCTTAAATTTTAGTTGCTAACGCTTTAACTTTTTCTTGATTACATTAAAATATGAATTTAAAAAAATGTACTTTTGTTTCAATTATTCCGTTTTAAATATCATTTCTTTTTGAAAAAAAAACATGCAAATTTTTTTTTAATTAATAAAAATGGCGGGATAAATGTGCCTCCTTATTTGCATTACAATTTAAATTAAAATCAAATAACATAGTATATTTTCAGTGTTTTGTTGCTCACAAGCTACAATGAATGGTTTTTTGAGCAAGAAGAGAAAGGGGCGATATGTGTCAGCCAACCCCAAGAGGGGGGCGATGGTCCACAAAAGGTTGGGAACCACTGGTCTAAATCTACCTGTATAAAAAATAGCGCCATAATATCGCTTAATAAAAATGTGGATTTGATATAACGTATTTTTATAATGTTAAATTTCAATGGTACCCACTGAAACATTGTTAATACTTGACGAAATTTTCTAGCTCGGAATATTTAGGATTTTTTAGTTCAATAAAAAAAGTGTATGGTATTGCTTATAAATGATGCGTTACAAATACAAAATAACTTCGTTTTTTCATTTTTCAACTATAATCTTAATTTTAATGTATACTTTAAGTTCATTTGGAAGATTTATTTTCATCTTAAGTGAAAGAAATGTTTAAGAATTTCTTATGTAGAATAAATAGTTTTAGATTTTAAAATATAGGACAGCTTAAGTTATTGATAATTTTTATCTATTTATTCTAGCGTGAATTTAAAGCGCATGTAATTGTCTTCATAGCAGTAGCCTCTTAAAAAAATTGTGATCCCAGCAAAACTTTAAATTTATATATATATATATATATATATATATATATATATATATATATATATATATATATATATATATATATATATATATATAAGTAAATACAAGAAAACACGAAGAAAGTTAAGAAAAACAATAAGTTTCATTTATTGCGCTTAAGCTGCAAGTAAACAGAACTTATTAGATAAGTTCAAAATGAAGAATAAAACAAAGAAAAATTATAGACATATGAAAAAAAAGGGGGGGATAGTAAGTAAAAAATAAAAAAACAACAGATTATATTATATATACAATAATAATTAAAAAAAAAAAAAAAAAAAAAGGATGAAATTTTATTTAAAAAACCGGAAAAATAAAACCGGGAAAAAAAAAGATATAATCTTTTCTTCAGCCCACACGATTATATCCGCAAAACAGAGTGCTTTCTGATATTGTATCAATAAAGCCAAAGCAAAATATATTAATACAAAAGTGTGAGGAGCACTCAAAAATTTTTTTTATAAAAATAACAACAAATAAAATAGATCACAAAAAGTAAAAATAGCATGTAAAAACAGAAATAAAATAAAAAACATTTAAAAGGGACTATAAAGCGAGTAGCAAAATCAGATCAACTTACAAGGACAGAAAATTTTTCAAGAATGATTTAAAAATGTTTTCTCAGAAAGATTGCCAGATTACAAAAGATGAAAACAAAAGCGCAAATTGAGTGTAACAAGATGGTTTTAAAGTGTCGTTCTTACTGCACTGCTGAAGTGATTTGTTATTCTGAGCTTTGATTTGTTAGTTACCAAGGATGGGCCCGAAATGGATGTGCGCAAGGTAATATTATACTGGATAATTTTAAAAATTGATCATAAATAGTTTTAAAAGATAGATGTTTATTTAAGAAAAAATATAAAAAAGAAAAGAGAAACATAAATTGCCTGTTTTGCAAATAATTTTAGCCACAGATTTACACAATATGGATTAGCACATAGAAAAATTATTTAAATTATCAAAGAAAAAAATTTTCAATAGATAATTTTAACACGGATTTGCCCGAAATGGATTTGCACATGGAAAAATTGTATAAATTAATAAAGAACTTTTTAGCAATCAATTTTATCCACGGATTTGCCCGAAATGGATTTGCACATGGAAAAACTGTATAGATTAACAAAGGAAATAATTTAGTAAAGGAATTTTTAGTAAATAATTCTAACCACGGATTTGCCCGAAATGGATTTGCACATGGAAAAATTATACAAATTAACAAAGAAATTATTTAGTAAATAATTTTGGCAATGGATTTACCTGAAATGGATTTGCACATGGGAAAATTATAAAAATTAACAACCAAAAAAAATTTTTTATTAAATATATCCACAAAAATATACGATTAATTCAGTGATTTTATATAAAATTTTATTATTTTAGTTGGGTATTCATTGTTTTTTATCAAATTTTGAAATAGTTTATCGATTTGTTTTTTGGATAAATAAATATTACTACATATTCTTTTAATTCTATTCATTTCATTAAAAGTGGTATTTAAATAGATGCTCCTAGAAACATTAGAATTCCAAGTAACTAGTTTATTAATATTAAAATTAAAATCATTTCTTTTATCGTATAAATTAACATAGCAGATATTTTCAACTTTCATAATACCCAAATCCAAAAAATTGAAATTAATATTATCATCATGATTACGAAGTAAGATTAATTCCTCAGGGTATATATCACTCAATAAAATAGTAAAGTCTTGGAAATTAAAGATAATTAAGTCATCAATATATCTAAAAACAAATTTAATACTAAGAGTAAAATTTTTTTCATAATAATGCAAAAATAAGTTAGCTAAGAGAGATGAATAATTAGATCCTTGTGGTATTCCATTAATTTGAAGAAAAATATCCTTTCCATTGTAAAGATAATTACTAAAAAGACAAAAATTGATCAAAATTTCCCAATAATCAAAATCGCAACAAAGGATATTTTTAAAATCATAGTAATAATTCAAAAGGACATCTTTTAGTTTAGAAAGGGGAATGCTATTGAAAAGATCCTGGAAATCAAAAGTCGCAATAGAATTAATTTTATTATGTTTAATGAAATCTAAAATCGGTTGATTATTGGTTATAATCCAAGAGAAACCTTCTTTAGTAATATAGTTAATAATCTTATTTAAGTAGTTAGAGAAAATGGTGCCAGGTTTAGTTAAATAAGTATTAGACCCACATGTGATAGTTCTAAATTTTACTGGAATTTTATGAAATTTAGGACTGATAATTAAGTAAGGAAATTGTATATTGCTAATTTTAATTTTTAATCTCTTGTAAAAGGCTAAAAAATTTTTAATGACAATATTATTATTAAAATTACTAAGTTCAAAATTTTTACTATTTTTTAATTCCGTATTTAAAAGTTCAGCATAGAATTTTTTACAGAATATAGCGTAATTATTGTTAGCTTTGTCTATGGGGGCATATTTTTTTCTTTGATAATTTAAATAATTTTTCTATGTGCTAATCCATATTGTGTAAATCCGCGGCTAAAATTATTTGCAAAACAGGCAATTTATGTTTCTCTTTTCTTTTTTATATTTTTTCTTAAATAAACATCTATCTTTTAAAACTATTTATGATCAATTTTTAAAATTATCCAGTATAATATTACCTTGCGCACATCCATTTCGGGCCTATCCTTGGTAACTAACAAATCAAAGCTCAGAATAACAAATCACTTCAGCAGTGCAGTAAGAACGACACTTTAAAACCATCTTGTTACACTCAATTTGCGCTTTTGTTTTCATCTTTTGTTTTCATATTTTGTAATCTGGCAATCTTTCTGCGAAAACATTTTTAAATCATTCTTGAAAAATTTTCTGTCCTTGTAAGTTGATCTGATTTTGCTACTCGCTTTATAGTCCCTTTTAAATGTTTTTTATTTTATTTCTGTTTTTACATGCTATTTTTACTTTTTGTGATCTATTTTATTTGTTGTTATTTTTATAAAAAAAATTTTTGAGTGCTCCTCACACTATTGTATTAATATATTTTGCTTTGACTTTATTGATACAATATCAGAAGCACTCTGTTTTGCGGATATAATCGTGTGGGCTGAAGAAAAGATTATATCTTTTTTTTCCCGGTTTTATTTTTCCGGTTTTTTAAATAAAATTTCATCCCTTTTTTTATTTTTTTTTTTTTATTATAATATAATCTGTTGTTTGTTATTTTTTACTTATTATCCCCCCCCCCCCTTTTTTTTCATATGTCTATAATTTTTCTTTGTTTTATTCTTCATTTTGAACTTATATATATATATATATATATATATATATATATATATATATATATATATATATATATATATATATATATATATATATATATATATATATATATATATATATATATATATATATATATATATATATATATATGTAATATAGAATTTCTCATGCGAGTCTTTCTATATTAACTGGTAAGCTTAAAACATATGTTTCTTATCAAGTTTAAGATGTAGAAGTCGGTCTCTCACAAAGAGCCATAAAAAGTCAAGATGAACCAGATAAGGCCAGATAAAAGATTATTTTCTGAAGTTAATGGGCTATAATTCATCAATGAAGATAGTCCCAGAAAGTTCCCACCGTCAGAGTGGCGAGATACTTTTAGCGAATCAAAACCTCTAAATTTTATAAATTGAATGACGTTTCATTCAGATAAGAAGATACTTGCAACCACGCCCTCTCAGAATCTCACTTTAAAAAGCTCAGGACAGGCAAAATTGTGTGTCTTTTCCATATTTTCAATGGCTAGATAAAGCTGGGCCAATTCCAAACAATCCCTGCAAAGGGGGAAACCTGATGTAAATATCCCACTCATAATGTTTGCAATACTCCATCTAATGAAATAAAATGCCTTTTTAACAGAAGCCGCCTAAGTCTCTTCAGTTATCTAGCCTTTAAAGACATAACATTATATATATATATATATATATATATATATATATATATATATATATATATATATATATATATATATATATATATATATATATATATATATATATATATATATATATATATATATATATATATATATTCCTGCAGATTTTATTAACTTTACTTTCATTGCCTTAATCTATGTTATAAGAGTATTTGAAATCAAGCATATGCATTTATTTAGTTCTTTATTGCAGAAACAGGAATAAAATTTTATAAATGCATATAAAAATAATTTTTCGCCGTAGCAAAGTTCCTATTTACTCAAATAATAAAAATATTGAGAAAAAATACTGTTTATTTTTTAATTTAATAAATAATAAAGAATGTGCATTAGAATTTCTTTCCATTTTGTATAAGTTAATTTTTTATTTTTGTTCTCTAGCTTTAGTGAAACAAAAACTTCCAGCTTAATGATATTCGCTGAAATTTTGTGGATAAATAAGTTAATTAGATATGGATAAATGAGAAATTAAGTGAAATTTTTAGTATAACTAGATTATGGTGATGATGATGGTCAGATATATTTCAATGGTCTAGATTCTTGAAAGTGTTGATACGTTTTCGGCTATACCGTATGCATAACCTAAGATTTTTTTAAAACTATTTTAATAATTTTTTTTTTAATTAAAAATGTATAATGTACTAATTTTACTATTTTAGAATTCTTCATTGCAAGCACTGACAAATAGCTTGCAAAAATAAGGAGAGAAATTAACAATAACCATACTTTATTAATACTATACATATTGCAGAAAAAGGAATTAAAATTTATAAATTTAAAAATAAAAATAATTTCGAACTGTAACGGAATTCCTATTTAATTTAGGAATAATAAATATAAGCGTTAATGTGTATTTAAATATTTAATACTTAGTGAAACAAAAAAAAAGGATAACATAAACTGCATTAGTAAATATTTACTTAAGAAGAAAATCCTTCAACTCTAGTAATAAATAAATAAATTAAAGAAGCAACATTAAATTACATTATTTGAATTTTTGATCATTAGCACATAGAGTTTAACGATGGACTGATATTTTTCAATGGACTAGATTTATGAAAATACTGATTTGTTTTAATGCAATAACTAATTATAAAATCATCCATCCTATATCAAAATGTATAAAATTTCTATCGAATCTGCGACTTATTTTAATTAAGTAATTAGGTTGTAATAAAGCATTATTTTAATTTAAAAGTAAGTGGAATAAAATAGTATTTTCTATGAACTTTAGCACCACTGATTTCCGCCGAAAAGAAATGTTGATTCGCTGTTAAGAGCTACATAATCATTTCTTCAGATATTTTAATGATAAATAACAACGTTTGAAGTTTTAAAATCTTTCCTTCATTTTGCATACACTCTCAGAACCGTAAATTTAATTCACAAAATTTTTACTGATAATTTACAAAGGATGTTCATACGATATACGTGATATCAAAACTAAAAGAGCATTGAAATAGCCTTAGCTGATGGAGACGGCACGTTTCCCTTCGGCACATTTGACGTCATAACCAATCAGGAATCGTTTTTGATTGCATCACTTACGGAGGCCTTTTGAGGCAATTTAAATGTTGAATAACTAAATAAATTAACATTTGTCGAAGAAAACAATCAGGTTTTCGGTTTCAGGAGAGATGTATTAAGAATACAAATAATGCATATCTTGAAAGCAAGAAGTAATTATTCAACAGCTGAATATTTAGATATTCAACAAAACTATATCATATTCAGCAAAATGAAATTCACAAGTATTTAGATAAACTAAATTTTCAGCATAGTAAATGAATAGGCTGAATATACTGTAAATCGACACTAACTACTCTGTGTATTTAACAGAAAGCACTTAAATTTGTATTGTCTTATGTTAAAAAGATTATTAAGAAGATTTAAAAAAATATTAAAAAGATTTTTCTTTAAAAGAAGATGTCTAATGTACAAAACTGCTAATGTTTGTCTTTAAAAATGTCTAATTTTTAGTTTAATCTATACCAGTGGTGCGCAAACTTTTTTCGACCGCGACCCCTTATGTGGAGAGAAAATTTTTGGCGTATGTTCACAAATACGATGATTATTTCGAGCATTTCTTTCGTTTCATCGAATAAAAACATCATCATATTTGACTCATATTAATTTTATTTATAATTTTAAGAAAATACTTTTTGTATAACACAAAAATCAGTAAATTGCCCTTTAATGAGATGTATGTGGCTGCAAGTTTCTAATTAGCTCATCGATGTTTGGATGTATGTTGCTAATTGCAATTCGCATATCATCTTCAGGTTTTAAACGCGAGTGGTATTTAGTTTTTATTGAAACTAGTTTGCTAAATCCAGTTTCACATAAATACGTTTATGCAAATTGTATTAACACTGTGATGGCATTCTTGCATAAAAACGGGATATTGTTTTTCCACGGATAGCCAAAATGTTTGGCAAGGCTGAGTCTTAAATTGATTTCGAAGAGTATGGATGGGTGATCGTGTAAAGCTAAGGGTGGTGGCGCTAGTGGTAAAATTGCTCTTTCAAGACTTCCGGGTTACTGCTTCCGATATATTTTTACGCCGCAGATTGAAAAAACGAGCCATCATATTATTGCATCATATCTTTTGCAGTATTTCACATGTACCGAGTTCTTTCTTTCAGCCTTTAAACTTCAGCATTATCATATTAATATTATAATCATTAGAATATTGTCTAATTAGGCTATCTTAAAAAGATATTTTTTGCGACATTTTATTCAAATGTAGCCAAATAAGGGATAAAATACAAAACATGGCAAACCTTAAGAATTATTCACAATGAGTTATTAACTTTCCGAAATTTTTTTTGGCCTTACGACCTCTGAGAATCAATACATTTCTAAAAGCTCTTATGAATGGTACAATTATGTTTAGATTTGAACCCAAATTACAATAACAAAACTGCATAGAATATTTGGCTTGTTCACACATCGCCTCGTAGTCATAACATAAGCGGAGGGATACACCGGAAATTTTCTAAATTTCTTCCGGTTTAAGGACGCTTGTTATTGTTTACATTAGACCACCCATCCATAATCACTAATCAGATCTATCAATTGCTCTTTCTCACTAATTTGAAGCGTTGAACTGCATATGTCAGAGGAAAATGGATCACGAATCCAACCAAGATCGTTTTCAGGAAAATCCTCGAATCGTCTCGAAAAATTTTTCTTTAACTTTTCAATGTGATTGGAAATGATGTTTTTAAATGTAAATATATCTATATTATTTTCCTTGATAAAATCGTTAAAGCAAGGGAACATGTTGGTGTTGTTTTTATTCAGTTCAATTTGCCAGAGACTAAACTTATTCTTAAAAGCTTGAATTTTACTGGCTGTAGTTATGATAGTTGAATTCTCATTCTGCAAGCTCAAATTTAAGTCGTTAAGTTTTTCGAAAATATCAACTAAATAGCTCAGCTTCCCTAGTCAAACTTCATTGATATAATAACTTGCCAATCTATGTTTCTTTTCGATTTAGAACATGTACACTTCATTTCTCAAATCAAATATCCGTCGTAGTATTTTCCCACGTGAAAGCCATCTGACTTCGGTGTGTAACAGTAATTTCTCATACGTTGAGCCCATCTCATTGCAAAGTATTGAAAAGAGACGGCTGTTGCATTTAATGTAGTTAATTGAACTAACAGCGTCTTGTAATACGTTGTGCAACTCTTCATCCATATCTTTTGCAACAAGAGCTTGCCGATGAATCATACAGTGATTAAATACCATATGAGGTGCCACCTTCTGAATTAAGCCTCTGAGCCCTTTATTCGAACCTGTTAATGCTGCAGCACCATCAGTACAAACCGCAGCGCAGTTTGCCCAGGTAAGGGACTTTGTTTCAAAATATTCATTTATTACTTCGAATATTTTTTCTCCAGTTGTTTTTCCTTCCAAATTTTTGCAACATAAAAACGTTTCTGTTATATCTTCATTAAAAATAAACCTAACGTAAATAATTAGTTGTGACATTTTAGTAGTATCGGTAGTCTCGTCCAGTTGTAAAGCAAATACAGATGAATTTTGTATGCGTTTTATGACTTCTAACTCGATATTTCGTGACATTTCGGAAATCCAATTGCAATTAAACAGTGAGTGATGGCGCTTCACTCTTTATATGTACACTGTCTGTATGGTATGCAGCATGCAGGGATAATGCATTTCATAAAAATTTGGCGACCCCCAAAAAACTTCTGGCGACCCCTAGTTTGCGCACCACTGATCTATACTATACACTAAATTTGGTTATAAATAAATTTCTTAATAATATCACTGCAGATTTTCAATAACACATGAAAATGAATACATAATATTACAAAAGATGTGAGTTTTCAAAAGTACAAGATTTTGGTTACTATTCAAAATATAAGTGTTTCTTCAAAATTTTAAATTTATTTTTTCTATAACATATTTAGAAACACTATCCTTTAAAAAATATAAAAATTTTATGTATTAATTAAATTTCACATATGAATATAGGTTTTTGACATTTTCGACAGTGAGGTTTTTGACGTGACGGTTTAAACCATGGTTTAAACTGTCAAAAACTGTCACATGTCAAAAACCTGCCAACCCTGGTTAAGCGTAATTTATTTTAAGCATTTGAATAGTACAGGAAATCTAAATGAGTTAAGAAATAAATTTATTATTTATGAAAAAATTGAATATTACTGTGGAGTTAATTTTTTACTATTGTGTATTTACTAAAACAAGTATTAAAGATTGGTATAGTCACTGCATTTTCAAGAAGAAAAAATGGGATGCGTGTTTTATAAGTGAGTAACTTCAATGGTTTCAATATTGTATCTTTTTATTTGCTTGTTAAGCATCAGTAAATATTAGTTTTATGTTTTTAAATTGCTCTTTTATAAAACTTACAACAGAGATATAACAAAACATGTTTATTATCGTAAATTAATATCTTGGTATTATCTCAGTTTGTGATCTAGCTGGGTAATAGATATTAATTTTTTTAATAGTTGAGTTTTAGTTTTGCCTTTTTAAAGCCATGGTCATATGTTTGCCCAGTATACCCTACACCAGGGGTGGCGAACCTTTATGCACCGACGTGCCAATTTTTCCAAAAAATTGTTTCATGAGGTCATAGACGTGCCGTCAAATAATTTTGCCTTCGTGTTTATTGAGAAAATAATAATGCTAAATACTATCAAATCAAAACTCTTTAATTACATTGAAAAAAAAAAATATTTTGCAATGTCTCAGTTATACGCGTAATTCAACTTAAAGTAACATCAGTGTGACTTCTGTTGTTGCAGATTAGATGACAAATAAATTATATGAGGTTGTAAGATGTTAGTTTAAGCAGGACCGTTTATTTTTTTGATAGTTATTTATTGTTAGCTTGTTTTTTATGGTTATTAATTGCTTATTTAGCTTTAATTGTAAATTTTTTTTCATTAATAATTGTTTATTATTTTGCGTGCTTTTTGTGAATTTTAATTTAATTGTTACATATGCTTCATAGTGCAATAGCATTTGTGTAATAACAATTCATAGTGTAAAAACAAATGTGATCGGTGGCGTGCCCAAAATATTGTGTCGGGTGCCATAAATGGCACGCGTGCCATTGGTTCGCCATCCCTGCCCTACACTAATGTTTTATTTAGGTTAAGTGTCACTCTTGGTAAAGCGTTCACTGATTTTCTTAAGGTTACAAACCAGTGCCATGCATATTCTATGCTACTGCTGAAAATTATCGGGTGTACTTAAAATTTCATAGGGTTGCGATATATTTTATTTCACTTTTGGCTTCGAGTGCTTTTCATATAGATCTGCAGTTATGTTTGAATTTGAAATACATGTTTTGTGTTTAAGAAACAACTTAATTTTAATAAAGTTACTGTATTTAGTTTCAAAATATGTAATTTGATTTGCAGAACTTTATTTTAATATAGTTAACAGATTTAGTTAGTTTATAGTATTTAATTTTGTTTCCGGCATGTTCCAAAAGTAGTTCCGATAAAAATGCACCAAAAGTGGTTGGCAGGAAGAAAAAAAATTACCAAGCATCGAGTGCAAATGCACAAGAATCTGTTCCATAGCAACTCTTCGATTTTAATGAGTGATACAGTAAATACGGTTTGATATTCCATAGACGAATTGTTTATTTAATAATATTAGATTGTCCGTATTTGCCTTTCATTTCAATATACCAACCAAACTTATGTCTTTGTTCTTTTTTTCTCAGTATCCACTTTTTGGTACAAGTTTTTTGCCTCTTTTGAAAAAAGTATATTTCTCATTATTCTGACTTTTGATAGGGAACTTCGATAAATATAAAGTAAAGGCAAGTTTTTGTCACAAATGAAAAAAAAAGTCTGATATTTAATTGTGAGTAAAGTGTTAAGAGTGACCAAGTGAATATGTGATAAGAATGAAATGTTCAGCCTAAATTATTCAAGGCATGTTGCATTTTAAAAGAAGAAGTTCAAGTAAATGTATATTTTTAAATTATGCTGAGTAAAGTTATGCATGTCAGTTTCAGCTTTTTTTTTTCCTTGAGAAAGGTAAGTATTCAAATGAGTTGAATGCATTATCTCATTTTTACGAAAAGTGACTTGGTCACTTTTGTCTGCCAGTGTACCTGAAATTTGATTAAAAAAAATTTATTTAGGTACTCTGACTTCTATTCTTTTTTGTTCCCCTGTATTCTTTTATTTGTTGGTTGAAAAATATATCTCTGTTCTTTTATTTATTGAAAGCTGTTTTATTTATATAAAGTTGTTGTTTTGTTCTACCTTCTGCATGTATGCAGTTTTTAACTGCTTTTGTAATCAATTCCAGTTTTTTTCCCCTTTTTTTTAATATTTACCTTTATTTCAGTTCTATTTTAGTGCATTATTCTATTATTAGACAAGGAATTTTTTTTTCTTTAGTTATTGAGAAATAAGCTAGTTCAAATAATAAAATTCTATGCGGTTTTATTAAAAATTTGAAAATACAGTAGTTGTATTAATGGTACTGTAAAAGCGAGATATAAATTATGACAGACTATAAAATTTCAGTTTTAAAGATATTACCGAGATTTAAATTTTTGCTCCACACTATTTCTATGAGAAATAAGAACAATTTTTAAAATTTTAGCAGACATAGTATAAAGAACTTTGTGGTTTTCTAAACTGCAGAAAAAAAAATTATAAATACATAAATAAAAATGTCGAATCTAGAAAATGGAAAACTTATTGCAAAGCGATAGCAGTATGAAGTTTCTAAGACTTGTAATTTAGTCTTAGAATTATTCTTTGTTATTCGTAATTATGGAAATATATTACAACTTAGTCTTGTTTGCCCAACATGCATGTACCTGTATACTTTACACTACTTGATGACAAAATAGTTCGTCGGTTAGCATTTTATTTTAGACATAGCTCAAAATGTTTGCTTTAGAAAAATGGGCATCGCTCAAAATGTCCATTTTCTTAATCACTCATTTTATTTTTAGCTATATCCCTTTATCTTAATAAGAAATTAAAAGCTCACCAACCTGTTGATAACTTGTTACAATAGGTTGGACCTTTTTTATACCCTATACCTATTATGTCATACCTATACTATAACTATGATGCCATAATAGGCATTACATATTTCCTAGCTTTTAAAATTTCCTTAATTTTATAAATTTATTTTTTAATCATTCCTAATTGAATTTTAATTAAATTAAACCAATTATTTCATTTTTATTACTCTTTATATAAAAGTTGTCATAAATATTTTATTATTTTTTTAACAATCAATGTAGCAGCTTTATCTCAAGTACAAATATAAAGCTAATTAATTCACTGTCGTGACTAAATCGAAAACAAAATCTATTTATAACTCTTGATTCTACATTTCTTACCACAAAAATGTTTCAGTTACATGGTTATACTAATTCTCACAATCCTTTTTGGTGATTAACTATAACCAAATTATTTTAGCTTTAATATTGATAATGGGGATTGACTTTGTTTTTGACTATTTATTCTTTCTATATAGCGCCAACCACAGAACTCTTCCCAGGCTCCTAACTGTCTGTTAGGAGCAATTCAATACTTTTTAAGTTGGCTTTAGATTAGACTGGTCATGGGGGATTTATCTCCAATGGCCTGTCCTTATTGATATTATTATGTAAAAATCATTATTTCATTCAGAAAGTCTTATGGATAAAATTTACTTTTAATTTTGTTAACTGTTACTGAATAAAATTTTTATTATGATCATGATCCTAATTTCGTCATAATCATCAGTTATACAATGCAACTATGACCGCACAAAATTTCGTCATTATATTAGCATAATATTATTACAGCCTAATTTATACAAAAATTTAAGTTAGCTTCCATATCTAAAAAAATCCTTTTGTGGTAATATTATGTTGTGATTTTGAATTAATATAAAAATAATCATTTGATTCATTTCTTGAATTTGCTTGTATTGTACTATTTATACTATTTATTTGAATAAAATTATTGTAAACATTTTTCAGCTTTTATTAATTTAAGTTTTAATCATTTATGGATATGGTTGTCCCGAAAAAAAAAAGAATCACCTTTATTATTAAATCTTTTGAGATAATGATTTGATTTAAAATTTTTAAAAAGGAGAAGAGAAATTTTAAATCATTCTTTTATCAATTGAGTGGTGCCAAATTCGTCTGAAAATATAAACTTCTGAATAATTATTGTACACTGTGTTTTCTAATTTTTAGTTACCCCCTATACCAGGGGTGGCGAACCTTTATACACCAACGTGCCATTTTCTCTAAAAAATTGCTCAATGAGATCATAGACGTGACGTCAAATAATTTTGACTTCGTGATTATTGGGAAAATAATAATACTAAATACTATCAACTCAAAACTCTTTATTTACATTGAAAAAAAAAACATTTTGCAATGTCTCAGTTATACAAGTAATTCAACTTAAAGTAACCTCAATGTGACTTCTGTTGTTGCAGATTAGATGACCAATAACTTATATTAGGTTCTAAGATGTTAGTTAAGCAGGACTGTTGATTTTTTCTGCTAGTTATTTATTGTTAGCTTGTTTTTTTACGGTTATTAATTGTTTTTTAGTATTAATTTTTAATTTTTTTTATTAATAATTGTTTACTATTTTGTTTCTTTTTTGTGAATTTTAATTTAATTGTTACATATGCTTCATAGCGTAATAACATTTGTGTAATAACAATTCATAGTGTAACAACAATTGTGATCGGTGGAGTGCTCAAAATATTGTGTCATGCAACGTGCCATAAATGGCACGGGTGCCATTGGTTCGCCATCCCTGCTATACCAGTTATTTCGAGTTCTAAAAATCTGAATTTTTCAAGAAAAAGTGCAATTTCGTGTCTTAAAACTTTACATAAGTCATGGCTATTAACTACCAATTAACATTCATTATTTTCATTTACTGTTGGAAGGTAGCTTATCTTCGAAGTGGCCACCTTTTTTGAGTGAAAGGGCGACTTGCACAGCAGGTTCAGTATCAAAGAGCCGCACTTATATTTAATACGTTGGTGTCAAATATAATTTTTATTTAAACATTAGTGTTTTAAGTATTAATTTTTTTTATCAGTAAACTTGGAAGGAAATTAAATTCTTTTAATTATTGAAATTCATTAAAAAAGGAAAAAACGAATACTTTTTTTCCAAATTTTTTTCTCTTTTTGCCAATAATTGATTTATTATATATATATATATATATATATATATATATATATATATATATATATATATATATATATATATATATATATATATATATATATATATATATATATATATATATATATATATATATATATATATTATATGTATATAGAGAGAGCACATTAAGAGAAAAATGAAGAAAATTATTAAGTTAATTTACAGCACATATACTGCAAGTATATAAAACTCATAAAATAATTAAAAAATGTAGAGAAAATAATAGATTAATATATATATCAACATTGATATTCATAGTTTACACAATTTAAATAAATAAATAAAATCTCTTAGAGATATTTTTATTAAAACGTTGATAACATTCTGCAGATAAATGCTTTTTACATAACACCTTTTTCTTGCTCAAATTTCAGGTATTTTTTTAATTATTTAAAAAGTGTTTTTGTGCATAACATTTTTGAATTTCTATTTTCAGCTTTTTACTTGTTTTTTACAAAACTCATCACTGTGGTATAAATCAATACAAAGTTTTATAAAAATTAAAACATTTATAAAAAAATCCGTACATTTTTAAACGAATTTCGCTAAAATGAGGTGGTGAGGAAAGGGTTGAAACTAGTTACAAGAGTTAGTCAATTACTTGTAGAAAGTTATTTAACTGAGATTTTGTTTTCGCAGAAAGTTTTTCATTTTATCTAAGTCTGCTAATGGTTGCAAACTCTTATGACCGATAACAATTCCGATCAATTTCCTACTAGCTAGAGAGCTTAAGGAGTTCAACGGGAAGGTTCATCCCGAACTATCAAAATGAAAAAAAAGGATGGGGTCGAGCAGGTCAAAAGCTTCGAAAATAATCTTGTCCTTTTTCCAACGGGGAAACACATGAAGGGAAAGAGTGTGTTAAGGATAAAACTGGGGATTTTCATCTGCTTTGGAATACTAAAAAATGTAATGTTAAACAGCATCAATAAGGATCCGTTTAATTATTTATTTCTATTTTATTTACCTTTTCACGAGCTTGATAACGTGTTCAGCTTAAAAAAAGTTAAGTGTCTTTGAAATTAATTAACAATATTATTTTACGCTAATTCATTTATCATTTTTATTTCTGGTGTTTCTTTTGTCTTTTTCTCTTAAAAAATATTTGTATTGTTTAATCTTTTTTTCTTTCGCTTTTGAACATCGCGTGATTCTAAAGTTGAAACATATATATATAATACAAGAAATAAAATATAATACTGTGATAACATAGAAAATGTTTTAGCCTAAATTAATCATAGTTTAAAAAGAAATAAATACATTGATATTTAGTGTGAAAATATGCAGAATTTTATTTATTTAATTTTTGAGCTTTAAAATAAGCACAAAAAACTTGTAGTTTCAAGCAACGAGCTTAGACTTCATTTATTACTTCATTTAATAGTATATTTTTCATTCCCCACCGCATACTTAAACATATATTCTTCTGTACAAAATTATATTTTAACATTGCATAATAACACAATTAAATGTTGAAATGGTGTGTTGTATATCTAAATAAAATTTTATTTTATTGAAAGTGGTGATTTTTCAAAACTTTTGTTGTAATAAAAAGTTTTCTTAAAATAACATAAAATTCAATAGGCAAATAGGCAGCAGTAATGCAACTATACAGAGTTGAAATTTGGCATGCTGAACTGTCCATATTTGTTTAGGAACTTGACATCGATATTTTTCTATATTCTAATTTGTTCGAAAATTATTGCAATTTTAAGAGCTTCTTTTATGAATTTTTTACTATTTTTAAGTTTACGTTACATTTTGATTTGCTACATAAATTCAATAAGATTTAGAAACTTATAATTGTGAAGGAATGTAGAAAAAAGTACAGAGAGTACGAACGAATAAAATTAAAAAAGAAATTAAAATTAGACAATTAGTTCAAGAATTGTTAAACTTGTAGCTACCATTTTAATTAAATTTTTCAAAGTTAAAAAAAGCTACATAATAGTGAAATGTTACAGGATTTCTCTATATAAGAAAAAAAAACTATTTTAGTTATAAGCCTTTAGTTTTGAATAATAGTAGAGAATAATAATAGTAGAGAATAACATTTAGAAAGGACGGTAAATAATTATTCCAAGTAAATAACTGTAAAAAGGATTAAATAAATAATTTATAAGTTGAATTAACTTTTCGATATATTTTACCCTCAAAACTACTTTCTTAAAGCTTTTATTTTTTTCTATTTTTCATAATAAAATATGAAGAAAAAAAATGTGAATTTCAATTCATGCATTTAACTGCGCTACTCAGAAAACAATTTCTAATAGATTAAATGCTAATACAGGCATAAAAAATTGAATACCATTTAGTTTCATAGATATAATTAAAATTTATAAAAAAAACAGTTTTTATGTCTAATAATAATACATAACTTCATTAATACATTATATATCTTACAGTTTGCTTTAGAAATTTCAGTAATATTTACAAGACACATAAATAATTTTATTTCTTAAGAACTGACAGTTTTTCTTTTTTTGTGAATGAAGTAAATTTAAATCACTACAAACTGTTAAGATATTCAAAAAAATAAAAATTTATATCAAAAATTAAGAAAATGTGCTTTTACTAATGAACTAGAAAGGAAAAACAATTCAACTTTTGTGACACCTAAAACAGAACGAAAAAAAAAAAATTAAATGCATGCGCACGATAATAAAATTTTTTTCTCCTTTCTTAATTCACTATAAAACTTAGTTCTTCGAACATTTATTTAATTTATTTACACTTTTCTCAGTTAAAACAAAATAAATCACCATAATGTAAATAAAATTCTATTAAAAGACTTCTGATGTTTCTATACAATCTAGCACTCAGATCAGTCTGCTTAGGGACCGAGGGTGTGCGGTATTGGTCCTCGTGAAACTGTCCGTAAAGTGCTCGACTTCGCTTGCAGGTCGTTGGGCTACCGAAGCGGGGGTGCCATCCCCTCTGCAGAGAATCAAAATTGTGATGGAATGTCTTCGGATCATCCTCAAGGATGTTTCCCAGACCGTCACCAATAGCTCATAGTGCAGCTCTAGTGCGACATAAATGAACTACAACAACAACTATGCATCCTAGAGTTGATTTTCTTTACCTGTCACTTACCATATCTTTCCTCTAACGTCTTCAATGAGGAACTACTTTCTTTCTATTTAAAGAATTTCTCTCGCCATTTATCTGGAGCACTGTCGGTAACTATGGTTACGAAATTGAACTATTTCAGGAAGGAGTGTGGTGTAAACATTCAGAGCAACTTTTTACGGGGATCGGTTTGAGAAATATCAAAAATTCCCGTCTCTGATAAAGGTAGAATCTAAGGAATAATGAATAAGACTGAATCTAAGGAATCAAGTGCCCACCACGTGTTGTCCATAATGCGATGAAAAATGTATTAATAGGAAAAACGGCTGTTTTTTTAAAAAAAAATTATGAACTTTATTTTTAATGTACAATAAACAATCTAAAAACAATTCATTGTTTTAACTGACACGGCATGTATTCCACGTTGTTTTTTCTCTTCTCACGAAAACAGGTTCGACAGGAGTCCATAAGTCGCAATGTAAGCAACAAGCAACGTTATTCATTGCTTTGGTAGGAATGCAATAAGAGACACCACATTTTGTACATTCATAAACATAAGATTTCTTGGATTTGGTTCTTTTTCTGCTTCGTTTACGGTGGCGCCTAGAAAATTTCCGTTTTGCTGGCATGGCAGATGGTTCATCATGTTTGGCGACTTCGATTTCGCTCTCACTTTGTTCGACAATGTTGAGGTCTCTTTCGGTTAACGATGATTTACAGTTGGTTATAGGCTGCTCACTTGAAAACAATGGATTTACCTCTGATTTTTCCTCGCTCACAACATGAGTAAAGAATGTATCGCATAAGGCAGTATGGTCTTCAACATGTTCATTAAGATTTGCAGAACCGGTGTGTATGTTATTCTTATCGGAACAAATTGGTAAATAGTCTTCTGAAGAACAAAGTGAGATACTGTCTGTTGTTGAATACGAATGAACATAAGAACTATTGTTCTGAGAATTGCTTAGCTGGGAACATTTATCATTGACTTCGTTCAAATGAGCAGTAGGACACGTGATATCGTAAGTAGAACAGTCTTGAAAAATGCTGTTGTTGAACTTACGACGCGCCAAGATGAAATTGTTCATTTCAGTGCCTTTCTGATCATCAGTAACCTCTTTTTTATCTGTTATCACCAACCAATCATCTGTTAACTTTTCTTCATTCGAGTTTTGGAAGCTCGATTTGTCTGAATTAATGCTCAGAGATTTTTCAGGTTCGTCGGAAGTATTACTATTCGGAACGTTTCGTTCAGAACTATTCGTTCGTTGTATTAATTGAGTATTTTCTTCGTTCGTTGCATCTTTTCTCTCTGTGTCAGATAAATCTGACTCGGCGTCATCGATAGTTTGCGAAGGAGAAACTTCAACTACCGTGTATTTTGGACCAGAATACTGAGCAGGTTTATTGTCTGATCCATCAAATTTTCTCTCCAGAAAACCCTAAAATAAAAATAAAGTTTTAATCAAAATGCAAATGAGAGATTATTCATTCAGCAAGCAAAAGGGCCTTAACTTCTCTTGTAGTCAATGTTACAAGAAAAATTAAGTTAGAAATTATCGTTGTTATAAACTTTGAAACGTAAACGTTGAAATTAAGTTTGAAACTTGATCATTTTGTAAGCTAGAAAATTTTGCTAGATAAATACGAGAGTGAGTCAAAAAATAATAAGTTTTCTTTAGGGACAGTCGACAGAGATGTATATGAAAGATGAAAATGGAATGAGATATTTAAGATAAGATGTGAGTTTATTTTTCCACATGATGAACAACAAGTCAAATTTTCATTTTGTGAATGATAAAATTTTTTGTAAACCGATCATAAATTACCCTTTTTTGTTCTAAACATAACAAATAACAAGTTTTGCGGGTTCGAATCCCGTTGTAACCCTGGCTGTATTTTTTGTGATGTCCTTCTCTAAATTGTTCTATCTGTCCTTCTACTTGACAAAGGTTTATAAGCCTAAATTGAGCAAACAAGCCTGCAAATGTATGTAATTTCAATAAAGCAATAACAAATTTCGAAGCGTGTGAAGAGGCTTTACCCTTTTCAAAAATACAAATAGCAGAGCTTGTTACGAAATAGAACTGATTGAACCGCTTTCCTTGCTTCGGATATCCCCTTTCTTATAAGCAAACAGAACCATTGAAACGTAAACCATTGAGGGTTACCGCTTCATTCGCGTTGTGTATTACTAAGTACGTTGAGACATTTTTCATACTGCTTTATAAGCTTCAAAAACTCTTACAAGAACAAATCAGGATTCTGCATTCGAAAGAAGCGTTGGTTCATTTGCCCCTTTCGCCGAGATTTTTTTTTCTTTTGGAAAACAGGAAACAGATGCATACCCTCCAACTTACGAGGATTTTGAAAATAATTCTTTCTAGTGGTAGCGAACCAAAGTAGAAATTTTTAAAGCAAATGGATCTCTCATAAAACTTTTATCAGAACTTAAGAATCTAGCCATATGGCCTGCACTTTTATAAGTAATAGTGGACAAGTTACGCTAAAATTAATTTTTTTAAAATATTAAGACATTAATTTTGCTACCGTTTGAAAAGAAGATTTCTGAAACTACGGAAATTCCGTAGCAGTTGGAGGGTATGCAGTTGTTACTTTCAAGTGGCGTCAGGACTTTATGACCGAGGTCCGTCCACCCAATAATTGCATAATGGTTTTTCGTTGCCGAGTGTGGTCTCGCATTGTCACCCAAACAACCTAGTGATCAGGTTACTTTTTCAAAATAGCCTCCTTCAATTTCGACAGGTTACAGCAATCTGCATATCATTGTTGTTTCAAACCTCCGATAAATCTAGCAAGAAAATTCCGGGATCAGACTTCGAGACTTGACTCCGTTGTACGCAATCACAACATCACCATCTGCTTAATTCCGGTAGTATGACACCCACCAGGGCCGGATTAAGTTTTCGCAGGGACCTAGGCCATTCAAATTTTTGGGGCCCTTAGGTTTAAAAAAAATTTCTCGTATATTTTTTATTTATTCAAATTTAAAAGTATTTATATATCTTTTCATTTAAGAAAGAATATTTAAAATTAAAATAAATAATAATAAATTAAATTTTATTAAATAAGAACTAAAAAACAATTATAACATTTTGAAAAATCATTATTTTTTTTAATTTTTTAAAATTTATTTTCAAAAAATCCATTTTAAGGGAGCCCCTAATCATTGGGGGGCCCAGGCCATGGCCTAATGGTTAATCCAGCCCTGACATCCACTAAAGTATAGCTGTTTATTGCGTTGCTGTTCTTTTTTCTGGGGAAAATCTATTTTAATATTCTTCCTCGTACATGAGGGCAAATCTGTGAACGAGAGAAATTTTGTGTTTTTGAGAACCAAGCGAATATCTGACGTGAATATTTGTTGTAAAGAATTTCCATCAGCGTCTCATTTAGTCGAGTATCTTAAAGTACGTATGGACTCACTCCTTCAGATTTGTCTTCTGTAGCCAAATCCTATAAAATAACGGAGACGTATAAAATAACGGAATCCTATAAAATAACGTTGAAAATAGGCCCACTATCCAGACTAAGACGAGTCTTGAATTCTATCGATAGTTGGCATTCTGTTTACTGACACTCTATGTCGTATAAAATCATATTTATGTATTTTAAACATGCAAAAGCTCTAATATATTATTCTATTTACCTAAGTATTTACTGAAGTTAATCATTCATGTTGGACATTTTGAATGATACTCATTAAAAGCAATGAATATTTTTGCATTGATTTACAAGTAATTTTTTTCTCTTATGCTTTAGTAAAACAAAATAGTTTTGACCCAATTGAGAGAATATGTCTATCGTAATATTACCTGATTGTCATAGACCCTTTTTCTGATAGATTTAACTATTGATGCTCGTAAAAGATCAACTGAGGACGGTATTTGTAAATCTCGATACGCCTCAAAACTCCCAATGGATTCTGATCTTGGCTTTTGATATCCTGAAAACAAAATTATTTTCAGATATGTTTCACATATTAAATTCACATATTAGATATTTTACACATGTTAAAAAAAAAAACATTTGGTAAAACGGTTGTGTAAAATATCCGTCAGCCATTTTCGGCAAAACTGAAAAATGGCGGCAAACAAAGCGATTTTTTGCCAACAATAGAAAAGTACAATCCATGGGTAAGTAACAACAGCGTATTTGGCATATAGTTTTCTATCATTGGCGTAAAATCGTGTTTAGCGCTTTTCTTTGAAATTGCCGAAAATGATCAACCAAATTTTGCTGATTTGTGAAACCTAATTTACAAAATCTTAACCAGTGTTTCCCAAACTGAGGGTCAGAACTCACCAGCAAATCATCAGTAAACTTTTGATGGGTCGCCACAGAGGATATTTGGATATATTGCCGCCACAGAGGATATATTGCCCGCGTCTTTCATAATATATTGAAAATTTTGATAAATGTGATAATATAAATTAATGAACATTACAAAGAAACTCATTATACATAATTAACCCTTTGCGGTCGTATGTTTACTCTCAGTCACCAACTCTTTTTTACATTCCTAGTCGTATGTTTGCTCTCAGTCACCACAGCAGAGATGTTAGCCACAGCTTAATGGCAAACTATTTGTATTGCGGCACCGTAAAGATGTAAAGATTGTTCTGTATGTTCAAACAGATAAACTAAAGGCGAAAGACGCCAAACTAATTATTTTTGCGACACATGTTCTAAAAAACCAGGGCTTTATATTGGAGACTGCTTTGAAAGATGCCACACAATGGAGAACTATAAAATATAATGTTTACGTAACATATTATTGTGTTTCATATGTCTAAAGTTTAAGAAAGAACTTATAAATTTTATTTTCCCCTCTAATCTTGCATATTATTTACTATTGTCCGTTCAACGAAAATTAATTTCGACCAGCATGATATCCATGTATAAACTTAATACGATCGCAAAGAGTTAAAGTGTGCAAAGTAATTCGTGACATTTTATTTCAGTTTTTTTGAAGTTATACTTCTTATGCGACTTTCAACAAGGTTGCGTTAAACGTTTAACGATACATTTTTATTGGCCGGGAAATCACGTGGAAGGATCCAGTTTTCCCTCATTCATTTCCATATTGTTTTGGTTCTCACTAGCATAAAAATAATAAAAGTCATAAATAAAAGTCATTTCTATAAATATTTTTTTTAGTTTGTTTTGATACACATATAATTGAGTATAATATAAAAAAAAACACAACTACTTCCACTTAGTAGGAATAACATTTACCATGACGCAATGCTAAATTCTATGCCACTATCCACATAAATCAATTATTAATTAAAAATCGAATATCAATTACTTTTCTTTATAATGCAATAAAATCTGGCGAGCAGCTATTTAAACGATCAAACATTTCGTTTGTTTATTTGTGGCTTGAAGTTAGGCTCGCAGAAAATGCCGTTCATGGGTTAAATTTAGTAGGAATAACACAACCTGTGACGTAGGCTATAGTATACCCAATTTAATAGGGTAGTATTTTTTATTTTCAAATTTAGTGGATAACAATTGTAAAAAATGAGTGAAAACAATCCCACAGACAATGCGACGGATTTAAGGTTATGTCAAGATACGTCTCTTGTGAATATCAATTGATTGTTTCTCTTCTGAAATTACATTATGACGCATTCACATACATTATTAATACAAATACATTTTCCAGGGCGAGACGATGAGACAACCACAAGCATTTCCACTGGTTCAAGAGGTCCACGAGGGAAAAATGCACAATATTACCGTGATTACAGAGCACGGAAGCGAGCGGAGCAGGAAAAAGAGTCGTTGAATAGAACTAGTGATCCTTCTACGACTGCTGATTTTTCTACAATTAACGTCGCAGGTTGCGAAGTTTTACTTCTTCCGCTCGGAGGGACTCCACGCACTATTTTTTTTTTCCCTGCAGACTTGCAACATTGTATGCGCGAAATTGTTATTAATTTCCATTATTAATTCATTAAAATACTTTTCTTAATTTTTCAAGTGGGTCCTTTACAAGAACATATGTTACAAAATATTACTAATTTTTAAAAATAATTTAGAATAGTTCCACCACTATTTCCTTAATGTTCGTGATAATATTTCCAAAGACGAACATATGCTATTCATCTCTAAAAATATTCAACGCCAAGTGGGTCGCTTTGCATTCTATAAAGTGGGTCGCAATGTTGAAAAATTTGAGAAATTCTGATCTAATCTAATTTAACGAAACTTCAATCCAGATGAACGAGAGGAATGGGTAAGTACATAAAATTAACAGCTCTATCCGGACATTTAAGTAGGCTTTAAAATAACATAACATCTGTGCGTGGCTGTCCTGTTTGAAGTGGGTTCGCTTAAGTTTCACTTTTTAAAAAGTAAGTCGCAATTCTCAAAAGCTTGGGAAACCATGATCTAAACCAGTGTTCCCCAAGCGGATCGGTAGGGGAGAGTGGGGTCAATTGTAACATTTTTTACTTAACTATTTTTAACTAACAAAAAATCCCATATATTATTAGTATTAATTGACAGGCGAGTCAAGTAGACTATCCTCTACTAGAAAAAAAAATAAATACCTGATTTTAAATGTTATTATATTAGTTATTAAAAATTTTTGACAGTCGTGCACTTGTTACAATTGTCCCCACTTACGGGGTCAATTGTAACAGTTCATAAATTCAACTAAAACATAGTTAATTATACATATTATCATAGTTGTGATATATTTTTTTATTGATCAAAATAGTAGTGATATTTTAGGAGTAAAAATAATAATGAGCAGAAACCTAAAGGGTTAAACTTTTAACTTTAAGGGGTTAAAAATTTTAATTTATGCTGTGAAGGTGACAAATAAAATAATGCACATGCAACATAATATGAATGATATAGGAAACTATTGGTGGTTCTTAAAGAGTTAAGTAATGGTTTGTAAACATAAGATTATTTATTTTCAGCTGTTACATTCGTCCCTTTACTTATTGTTACAATTGTCCCCAAGACGCCATTTCAGCTTCATTTGTTAAAAACAATGCTAGTTAATTAGCAAAACTAATCTTTTTTTTATTGAAATGTTAATTAAGGTGTCCACTTACATATTCGGTTACTAATTTTTATTTGTTTAAACAAAATTACTTTGTTACAATTTAATATTCTAATACCAAAAAAAGTACTTTCGGGGCGTGAAAATATCTTTTGTGATGTAACTCTTTCAAAAGTACATAAAAATGGTTGCCATCAGGGGTGTACATGTAGATTTATTAAATACACCTTGTGTGCCACCTAGGAACCAAATCTAGAACCCGATACTCGAAATTTTTGCTCTGTTACAATCGTACCCTGTTACAATTGACCCCACTCTCCCCTACTGGTCCGTGGATCAAATGGTACCGGGCCGCCTATTTTATTGTAACTGAAATGTAACTTCAGTATACCAAAATATATTTCTGATAAGGGCGCAATGTTGATGAAACATTGAACATTGAATTCGGTCTCTGAATTCTAAAAAAAAAAATTTCCATTTCAAGCGAGCTTTAACATTTCCATGGAGATAACTTCTATCAAATTATCCCTTACTCATTCCTATCATATATATATATTCATAGAAGAATTATAAAATAAAATAAATAGGATATTTTTTAATAAGAAAACGTTAAGGTTCTCTTCAGGACGCATTCCTTTACGATGGTAAATGCAGTATTTCGAAATAAAGAATAATTATCTTAAAATTCTTAAATAATTGTAATAAATAATAATTATTAATAATGATAATTATTAATAATAATTTATAATGAATAAATAAGATAATTATCCCAATTATATATGTACTTTCGTTGTCGCAGCCTAATACGCATTTCTTTGTACTATATAATTTCCTAAAGATTCTCATTAGAAATACCATATATTAAATTACATACATGATTTCATATGAATTGTATCAAACTAAGTTTTAAAGAAATAAAATAATAAAACTATTGAAACAAATAATAGAAATTATAGCTTAGTTTATTATTTTAGAAGTCATAGTTTTGAAATATCGATGCAAACAATACTTTCCCTTTAAATGTAGTGACGCAGAGAGAGCTTTAAGCTGCATAAAATCCAATCATAAGTGAAATTACAGAATAATGAATAAAATATCGATTTGGTTTCCACCATGATAATAATAAATACGAACTTATCATTATTTTTTGCAAACGCAGTATCCACCAAACATGCTGGTATTTCAAAATTTGTCATAAATGTCTATTATTTTATTCAATTCCGAAGCTGTAATTTCGAACATCGATAGAGGAAAGAGTTTTTATGGGAAATTGATTTGATCACGGAAAAAAAAAATTCTTTTTGTTTTAACATGTAATAAACTTAAATTACAATTTGTTTCCTCTTGATCTACAAACTATTTTATGCATTGCTATCCGGGTTGAATAAAAATCGCAATTTGAAAAATAAAAAATTTTTTTTTTTATAATTTAAAACCATTTTTTCTATTTAAATTAAATTCGTTAAATTTTATTTTATTTTACATTATCGAAGCAAATTGCATTAATAGTGTTCAATGCTATCTAAAAATATTATAACTAAAATTAAGTTTCTATCGGTTAAAGCTCTCAATATATTTTTAAGCTTAGAACATTTATGTTTAGTGAATTATGAGAGATTTTATGATTGTTAAATCTTAAAACAGTTTCGTTTAGCTCTTTTCTACGTTACAAAAAATTAGTAAAGTTCAAAAGCAGTAAACAGTTTAAGAAACCAACGTTCGAATTTTGCATGATATAATATTGTATTAAAAAAACAAGAAAGAAAGGAAAAAAAGCGATTGAAAAATAAATTTTATTGACGATGAAATCGGCACAACTAAAGCACATCAAAAGTGATGATTAAGTCGTTATATTATGACCTGGTTAAAAATATGAAGATTTTCAAAATCCCGTCAAAAAACTTAGAAAAAAAAAACAATAGAAAAATAAATACTTTGAAAAATGATACGTACTTAGGAGTATAGAAAAAGGAGTATAAGGCAAAGCATAGTTACGAGATAAACTTAGATATACTTACTTTGAGAAACGATACAGGAATAATACCTAGAGAAAGAGAGCACTTAGAAGAAAGTACGATAATATTGACAAAAAAGCACGTCAAAAGGGATATCTATTAGCACAATACGAAACTCGTGAGTGGTTATTATGTATTGTATTAAAAAGATCGATATTTTAAGAAACACGTGGAAATCCGTTAATAACCTACTAAAACGCAATCGAGAAGTCACTTAAATTAACTATGAACTGGACACAAAGAAAGAGCTTTAAAAGTGATAACTGAAATTCGAAATTCACGTATCATAATTTTGTTTAAATGAAAAATATTGAGATTTTTAAAACTTTGGAAATTCGTTGCGATAATAACTGAAAAAAAAGCGATAAAAAACATACATTGATTTGGGTTTGGCTCGTTAAAAAATGTGCAGGTCAAAATTTCCAATATTTCTTATTCTCTAAAATAATTTTTTTTTATTGCATTCAGGTGCTGCCGCGGGCCGCTCCTGATTCGATAATCTCTCATAAAATGTGTAAAATTTCTTTTCAAATGATACAATGGATTTATCAATCATGCTTTTTCTTGTTTGAAAATTGTATTCACTCTTTTTGTGAAATCTCAGTCTACTTGTGTGGTTTAATTTCGAGTTAAAACATGTCAGCCCAAGCAACAGAGCTTAAAAATGGTCGTAACCTTAAAAAATTGGGTTCTTTTTAATTTTTTTATTTGGCTCATGCTTTTTCTCATGTCAACGGAGAATATTTGATAGAGGCCTGAAATTCTATAGAACTTCTCTTCTAAGATCTAGTAATACATGGAACAGATATTTCCACGTTTAAAGGGGAGAATTTCCCTCATTAAAGATAGTTGATTTTTTTTTTCCTTCCCTTTTTTGTCTATCTTTTTTAATCATTACTCAATCAATAACTTGTAATAACACTCATATGAGTTTCCTAATCCCCTTTATAAAATTAGTACTACTTATATTTTTCTTGAAAAAAACAACACATTTCTCGGAGAAAATTTTGGTCGCAGACCTCACCAGACGGAAGAACAAAGAATCAAATAGATCATATTGCAATTAATAACAAGTTCAGGAGCTCACTAAGAGACGTAAGAGCGATGAGAGGTGCCGACGTTGGATCAGATCACTACTTGATTCTTGCAATATTAAAACTAAAATTAAGAAAATCACCAAAGAAGACGGGACATAAAAGAATAAGCTATGACATTGCTAAGTTAAAAGCCAAAGAGTGCAGACAAGAATTTTCAATCGCGTTGAAAAACAGATTTGAGCTGTTAAAGGAAGAAGAAAATCATGGCAACACTAAGCAATCAGAAAATGAGGTAAAAGAAAAAGTTGAAGAGACTTGGGAACATATCAAAAACATTTATTGCGACGTAGCAGAAAAAGTGTTGGGTAAAAAGAAAGGAAAGAAAAGCAAAGAATGGATTACGGGAGAAACATTAATACTAATTGAAAGCAGAAGGAAAAAGAAAATACAGATGGAAACTACAAAGTCTGAAAGATTATTTAATCGGTATAGACAGCAGTATAGTCAAATTGATAGAGAAGTAAAAAAGTCAGCCAGAAAAGACAAAAGGAAATATTTCACAGACCTTGCCACTGAGGCTCAAGATGCAGCGCAAAAAGGACAAATAAGTACTTTCTATCAGAAAGTGAAACAAATAAAAGGAAATAAACGAAATTCGCAATGTGCAGTACGAGACAAAAACAATAAGTTACTTACTACGGATAAGAGGATCGAAGAAAGATGGAGAAAATATTTCGAAGATACGCTTAACGCACACCATGTTGAAAATTCTGAGCAACTCCCAAATGTTACATTAAATGTAGCATCTACTGTAGATTTTTCTTTGGAAGATATCTCGCTGGATGAGGTACAGAGTGCCCTGAGGGCCACAAAACCAAAGAAGGCTGCAGGGAGAGACGGAATCGTGGCAGAGATGCTTAAGGCAGATTTTGAAACCGCTACAAGACAGTTGCAAAAGCTCTTCAATGAAATCTGGAGAAATGAAAGAATACCAGAACAATGGAAAGAAGCAGTAATAGTGAAAATTCCCAAGAAAGGCGATCTAACAAAATGCGAAAATTGGAGGGGCATTAGCCTACTGTATACCGTATATACTGTATACCTATACCGGGAAAAATATTTGGAAGAATAATTTTGAATAGACTAAAACATGAAATTTATGGAATTTTAAGAGAAGAACAGGCAGGTTTCCGCAGTGGAAGTGGAACAATGCAGCAAATCTTCACACTTAGAAATATCATTGAGCAAAGCTTAGAATTTAACACCTCTTTATATTTAAACTTTATTGATTTCAGTAAAGCCTTTGATTCAGTTAAGAGAGAGAAATTATGGGAAATTTTATCACTTTATAATATACCAGAAAAATATATTAACATAATCAAAGATATGTATGATAACAGCAAAGCATGTATAGAAGTAAATGGAGAATTAACTGAATTCTTTTTAGTAAAAACTGGCGTGAGACAGGGATGTGTTTTATCGGGATTTTTATTTATACTGGTGATAGACTGGATTATGCGAAACAGCTTGAAAGATGAAAAAAGAGGAATAAGGTGGAATTTCACAACTACTTTAGAAGACCTTGATTTTGCTGATGACATCGTACTTATTTCATCCAAATGTACAGACCTTCAACTTAAAACAGACAAATTCAACAAATATTCAAATAGTGTAAGTTTATTCATGAACAAGAAGAAAACTAAAGTAATGAGAATAAATCAAAAGAAAAATGACAAAATTAAAATCGAAAATCACGAAATAGATGACATAGAGTCATTTAGCTATTTAGGTTCTATTGTAGATAAAAAAAAGGTGGAAGTAGCGAAGATATTAGACAGAGAATAATCAAAGCAAGAACATGTTTTAAGGGATTACATAAATTTTGGAGAGAGTCAAATATTGAAATAAAGACAAAAATAGTTGTTTACAAAGCTATTGTTAGAGCAGTACTATTATATGGCGCAGAAACCTGGAAACAAACTAAGATCGAAATACAAAAATTAGAAACCTTTCAAAACAAATGTTTAAGATTTACTTTTAAAATTTTCTGGCCTTACAAAGTATCAAATCAAAATCTATTAAAGAAAGCTAAAATAAAAACAATCGAAGATGAAATTAAAAAACGAAGATGGAGCTGGCTCGGACATATCCTTAGAATGCCCAAAGAAAAAATTTCATCTGTTGCGCTTACATGGGCCCCTGATGGTAAGAGAACAAGAGGAAGACCCAGACTTACCATCCAGCGCATGTTTTTGGGCGAATTAAAAGAATGTGGAATATCTGGCTGGGAGGAAGCAAGATCTATTGCTAAAGACAGGAGGCGTTGGAGGGATATGCTAGAGGCCTTAAGTGCCCAAGGCACGTAGAGATAAGTTAAGTTAAGTTAAGAATGAGGATTCGAAAAACATAGATGTATGTACAAACATTGAGTCTTCCTAATTTTTCCAAGTGAAATCGTCAACTGCCCTAGTCTCTGTTGTTATCTTGAGGTAGGTTTACTGGTTGCCCCGAACCAGTATATTATAATTTTTATTGCTTTTTTTCATTTGTGAAATATTATTTTTATGAGTATTTTTACATACATAAATTTTTTTAAAAAATGCGCGTCATAACCAATTTTTCAGTTAGTTGCCAAGTTCTTATTGACTATTAAAACTGATATTTTTTTCAGTATTTTTTTTTTAGCTAGGAGTTTTTGTGCCCTCATGTAACCATCTCGTGTTATAACATCCTTCTTCGCCAAGCCACGTGGCGAAACCTGTATTAACAATAAAAAAAAGTTGCCACATTACTACGAATAATTCTTTTAGTTATCCAAATCTTATTAAACTAAAGCATTGCTTTAAAAAATTTTAATATACTTTTAGCCATATGTAAATGTTTTCGGTATATTTGTGCACTCACAAAATAAAATAAAATGAGTGAAATGATATGAAATGGAACTCAGTACAATAAAAATATTAATAATTTTTAAGAAACTGCAACCGAATTGGAATTCCATGGACAAAGATATAAGTTAAAAAGTTCTTCAAACTAAAAAGTTTGAAAAAGACTGTTAGAATGCACTTGTAAAAAAAACCGTGAGCCTTTCACACCCTTGCAATAGCCACACCTTGATAATTACTTGACATTTACAAAGGAATTATCATTAAATGCTATTAATTGGGGGTAAATATAAGAATTCGACTCACCCATGAAATCTCGGAGACGGTTCAAAGCTTTTTCTTTATCACGTTGCACTTGATCTTCATAAATAGACTGTGAAGGAACACTGTGCAAATAATCATCGTTATTAACGCACATGTTTCCTATTAATTCAGCAGTTTCATCGACTTCAGATTCAGCATTCTCAATAAATTTTTCAATAGCACATTGCCTTTCTTCACAAAATTCATTTTCTTGAGCTCCATTATAACTTTCATTTAATGAAGATAGCTTTAAAAAGCGACAAATCGTGGACCGAATCTCGCTTCTCCAGAAGTCATGGGTAACTTTTTCGCTATCAGATAAACAGTTGCGATTTTGAGATTCAAAACCCATGGCGAGCATGTTCGCACCTTCAAAAATTGAAGCACCAGCACTTGTCATATAAATAGTTTTGTTTGTTGCTAAAAATTATAAGTGCCAAAGACCATGATCATAGGTTACTTTTCTGCTCTTAAGATCGCCTCTCGTACTACGTTTACTATATATTATATTCTTTGACTTCTATGCCACCGGAAATACACAACAATGCGTAAAATACATTCCCGATAAGCCCATTATTATCTGTCTAAGGAAAAAAGACTGGTCATAACCAGTTGACCAAACTAATTTAAGTAGGGGTGTAGGGTATAGAACGGACAAAATATCCCCTCTTTGAAATGTGCTATTTTGTTTTCAATATATTTTTTCTTCAAATTTTGTATTTTTGCTGGATTTTTATATCGTTTTGAAAGACGTATAATGTATATATCAAGATGGAAATGAGCAAAAAATGTTAAG
This sequence comes from Parasteatoda tepidariorum, assembly GCF_982258835.1. Lineage (NCBI taxonomy): Eukaryota > Metazoa > Arthropoda > Arachnida > Araneae > Theridiidae > Parasteatoda > Parasteatoda tepidariorum. The sequence goes on from NC_141756.1 coordinate 25,754,710, forward strand.
AAAATTGTTTCAATGTGGTTTGTGTTCGGAAAAATTAAAACATCTAATTGCTACAAAGACTTATAAATAGTAATAAGAATTATTTTCCTCTTTTCCGTTTTATTTTCACCATTGCTATCAAGTAGAGCCCTGAAAGCTACTATATATCGAAATGAAACTTCATAGATATTTTTTTTCTATATCTGAATAAAGAACACGTGGTCAAAATTTGAGACATCTATATTTGTAGTCAACTTTTATTTAGCATAACTTTCAATAGGAGTAATTGTCCTCTAATTATTCTGATAATAAGAAAATATCGAACTGAAACTTTTTTTTAGTTTTTCTATTTATTTCATAGAGAACATATGGTCTAAGTTATAGCATTTTTATAAATTTTGCAAATTACTCTTTACGATTGATTCTTTTAATTTTTAGCTATCGCAGATACATCAGGAATATATACTTCGAATAAAAAGGTTTTGTACGTACACTGCGCGAAAAAAAAAATAGACTGACTTCACTGAATAACTTCTGATCTAATGATCGGGTGGTCACGTTCTAGAACTCAATCTTAATGTTTCAAAAGGGTGACTCAAATATGCTAATTAATTAGTGCAGAGGATACTTTAAGTTACTAACACGACTTTTTTTGAACTCGATTTCTCAGGAGCTATTTGACCGACTTCATTCAAATTTTGCTTTTGTAAAATTGCATTATTTAAAATTTAAAAAAATAGTATACAGTGTTATTCAAGACTGTCCGTTCTTTTACGTTGCTCACTGTACGGTAGTTAAAAAAAAAGGGAGAAAGAAAAAGTGAAATTATAATTGGATTTGCACGTGCGGATAGGATGAAATCTGATTCCAGGAATTAGCTGTTAAGCAGGCCAATTATAGACTTGGCAAGAAAGTAATTTCAAATTTTTAGATTGAAATAAAACTCTATGTTTTGTATACAAAAGATAAACATTAATTAGTCAAATATCTTCCATTCCGATCCATGAACTTTTGCCATCGTACTGGTAATTTCGCGATTGCGTGTTTATGGAACTTCTGTCCCTTGCCTTTATTTTACCATAAAACCAAACCAAAAGTGATTTGAGGTCATCGCTAATACGGAAATTTTTAACGTTTAAATAGTTTTGTTAACATCGATATAGAAAAAAATTCTATGGGTCGGAGCTATATGAGGAGATTGCGAATTCGCATGTTCCTCCACAACATTACGAAGCATCCCACATTTTTAGCAACACGTACGCAAGTACTGGAGTTTGGTCGGGAACTGATGTCATATCCCCCATATCGGATTATCATTTATTTCGAAGTTTACAAAACTCGGTGAGCATTTATGTAATAACGATGAATGGTAAACATTTATGTAATAACGATGAAAATAGTACACATTTATGTAATAAGGATTATCTCAAATTGCCCTCGGTAGAATTTTTCTCTGATAAGGACCATAAGTTATATAAGCGCGGGATTATGAAATTACCAGAAAAGTTCTTCGAATAGAATGGAAGATATTTAACTGTTTAAAATTCATTTTTGTGTAATAAAAAAAAATTGAGTCTTATTTCACACTAAAAAAATCGGAAATTACTTTCTTGTCTATAGGTGTAGTGTGAGGGGGAGGGGCACACTTTTTGTTTTTAGAAAATTATTCGTCTATTTTAAATGTTATGCATACATTTATGTGTGCATACATTTATGTGTACATACATTTAAAAAAGAAATAAGCATAAATAAATGAAACTAATAAAAGCATAAACAAATAAATTAACAGTTTTCCAAAAACAAAAAGTGTGCCCCCCCCCTCATGCTACATCTGTGTATCGTGACAACCCAAAAATTTGTATAGTTGACACTTGAAGTTAGGAAATCAGAAAGCATGACACATACTTTCTCTGAATTAACAAGATGAGCCGTCTGAATTTAGCACCCTGTTATGTTAATTTTATTGTTTTTGCATTTCGTCAGATCTCGAAAACTTTTTAAGTGAATTGAAATATTTTTGCACTCAATCTTAAAATTCATTTAGCCAAAAAAAGAAAAAAAATATTAAAAAGCCGTATTTTTAAAATTTGATTTCTCACAAACTGTTAAATTTTTTTTTTCATTTTATGTTTAAAATTACACTCCTTAAATTGATATACAAATTTGCGTACCACATAAAAAAAAAAAGAATTTTCCCTAAAAATGTTCACATACAATTATAATATTCGCTTATCCAAAGACAATTCCAAGTAAAAAATAATTTCTGGTAATTAACTATAACTTTTTTATTAATTGCTTGAAAAGTTCTTCAGATGTAAAAAAAATGCGTAAAATGTGAAATTAACATGAAGGACTCCAAACTTTCGATCACTTTCCTACTACCTAAACTATTGGGAACATATTTTCACGATTGCAAACCCCCATATTTTAAAACATCGTTTGCACTAATTAATTAGCATATTTAAAGTAAAACTTTCGAACGATTAAGATAAAATCATGAGTAAAACTTTCTCGCAACAGCTCATCGTGTGCCTGGAACGTTACGGAGGTTAAAGCTTTAAAATTTTATGGCCAAAACGGCATGATTGTGGTAATGTGGCCACCATTGTCTTATTTCCCTGACAAGCTGGGTGTGTTTCAAGCCGCCACTGGGGATCGAACTTCTATCCATCATAATGCCTTATCCAAATATCCATCACGGCTCAAGATTTAGTCCTAGTTCGTGAAAAACTAATCATTAGATCAAAAGTTATTCAAGATTTTCGCTTCTTTTTTATTGCGCAGGTTATATGTCCCTATATTTTGTTAACACTAATCTGTAAATTTTATTTAAATTTAAAAGAAAACTAGTGGCCACTAGATGGCAGTAGTAATTATGTGCATATACACAGATGATTTTGTAACAGAGAGCGTGAGAGTGCGCGCCAAGTAAGCCAGACAGGTAGAACGATATAACAACCTATTATAATAGTTCTGTAAATATAGTTCTTGTAAATAAATTATAAACATGTTAAAATAATCAAACTCTTACTTCCTTCCCCCCCCCACCCGAGCTACAAGACACCTGACATAGCCAACAATTTTTCGAAGTTAATTTGAAAAAAAAATTGAAAATTAATTTAAGCTACTGAATCAACAATTGTCAAAAAGTGTACATTTTTAACGTTTAAACTTTTATACATAAAAAATAATAAAATCCATCTTTCTTATATTATTTAACAAAAGGACGTTTGCGAACAAATAAAAAAATTAGCTTTAATGTTTCATGATTTCTTTTAATTTGTTATCCTTTTTTTTAAATTTTCTAAAAAGCAAATATTCTAATTAGCAAGAAATATAAGTTAACAACAGCCTTAAGATTTAAAAAGCAAATTTCGCAATCAGTTCATGAATTGGAGCGAGTTTAATATGACACGTTACAAGTATTATTTAAATCGAATTTAAAGCACAGTTTAGAATTATTAAATTTTAAGGGGAGGGAGAAAGCTTCCCTTTTAGCCCCCTCAAATAAAGAACCATACCGCAAAAGAAAAAAATGAAAATTACAATTTATAAATTTATTATAAATAGGTTTCTCATCTAAAATACATTGACTCTAAAAGAATTATATTGTAGATCATTAAAAACATAAATTTTTCCTCTTTAAAGATGCATATGAGACAAAAAAAGTTCTCTTACCTCCTAAGCATGCCATTTAATACAAGCGACAAATTCTAGAAAATGATTGTGCGCTTTTGATAGTCCAGCGACATTAGTCATTGCTCTAAATTTTCCAGTTCCAACTTACTTATCTCATTTTCATGCTTATCATTTGATAGTATACCTACTTCAGTAAAAATATATACCTATGAAAGCAGATAATACTAGATTCTCACTTTGGAGATAATTGTTTATGATATCAGATTTCTACAAATCCGATTAAATGACATTATAAAACTTATTAACGAAATCAACTTATTCTCTCCTGTTTTCAACTGTAAACATGTGCAGGAAAATTCTGCTTTCACATTTTTTTTAAATAATGTGTTATAATAATGCATGCAAAGTTACTAACTTAAAATGTGCCTTAACTTACTATTATAAGGTGTCTAAGCTTACCAACGAAATTAACTTATCCTTTCCTATCTTCTACCGTAAAAATATCCCACGGTGCAAAAAAATTTTTGCATTCTAATTTTCTATAAATAATGCGTTAAAACTAGCTTTCAAATTTATTAATAAAATAAACTTATCCTTTCTCCCATCTTCCACGGTAAAAATATCCCGTGGTGCAATTAAATTTTGCATTCTAATTTTCTATAAATAATGCGTTATAATCAGCTTCTAAACTCTCTAAGAATTTAACTTACGCTCTTTTATCTTCTACTGTAAAAATATCCCATTGTATAGAAAAATTCCACATTCATATTTTCTATAAGTAATGTGCTAAAATTAGCTTCTAAACTTACTGACAAAATTAACTTATCATTTCCTGTTTTCTACTATAAAAATACCCCGTTTCGCAGTGAAATTTTACATTTATATTTTATAAAAAGAATATATTAAAATTAACTTCTAAATTTACGAAATTGACTTATCCTCTCTTCTACTGTAAAAATATCCCATTGTATAAGAAAACTCTTCATTCATATTTTCTATAAATAATTTGTTAAAATTAGCTTCTGAACTTACTGACAAAATTGACTTTTTTTTCCTGTTTTCTACTGTAAAAATACCCCGTTTTGCAGTTAAATTTTGCATTTATATTTTCTAAAAAGAATATGTTTAAATTAACTTCTAAATTTACGAAATTAACTTTTCTCTCCTGTCTTCTACTGTGAAAATATACCATTGTATAGAAAAAATCTACATTCATATTTTCTGTAAGTAATGTGCTAAAATTAGCTTCTAAACTTACTGACAAAATTAACTTTTTTCCTGTTTTAATTTTAAATTTTCTAAAAGGAATATATTAAAATTAACTTCTAAATTTACGAAATTAACTCATCCTCTCCTGTCTTCTACTGTAAAAATATCTCATTGTATAAGTAAAATCTGCATTCATATTTTCTATAAATAATGTGTTAAAATTAACTTCTAAATTTACTATGAATAATTTTTCTATAGACCCACGCTGAAAGAGAAAATTTTTAAGAGCTCTGGAAGGTCAATAGCGATGACCTTGCATACAAATTTGTTAATTGTTTTCAAGCATAAAAATACTTTAATTTGAAAATAAGCATATTAGATTTTCTTCTTAGAATATTATATTTTGTCCAAAAATATCTGCTTTTGCAGCTCAGCAGAAATTACTAAAAGAAATTACTATTATCACATGATTGAGAATGCGTAAATATTCACCTTGTAGTGAAGTGGCGGGAATTTATGCAGCTGTTAAGCGGTAAACAATACCATATTTCCCTCTTGTGTTACCGTTCTTTGGTATGTGATATCTCAAGTAGAATTTAGGAATGGCGTACATTAATGTATTTTTATTAAAGATTAAAAAAATTTCCTTATCAAGTGAAATTGATTTGATTCACATATATAAATCGAGTCAACAATACAACAAAGAATAAAGATGATGAATACTACAAGTGAGAGAGAGAGAGAGAAAGTTTATATAAGCTATTTTTATCATTTTTTTCCCCCGATCAACATAATCACTTCAGAACTGTCCTTGACAAAATGCCATCCGATGTTTCAAGTTCGAAAAAAAAATTTAATTGTTTTTTTTCTTCTTTTCTTTTTAAGTTTATTTTAATATTTAATCGAAGTACAGCGAGTTTATTTATTTGATTTAGAGGACATATGTTAAATATTTTATAATCGATCGAAATAGATTTTATAATCGATCGAAGTATAAGAAGCACTTATACTAAACAGAGGAATAATTTTTTTGTTGTTGCTGTGCAGTTGAATGCGAATCGACCAAATTAATTATGATTTATTTGGTCGCGAGTAAAAGAGTCCATAATCAACGTATTGGTTATTAATTTATTTTCGCAATTTTTTTCTTGATTTTTGAGATAATTAAGCCATTGTCAAGTTATCTTACCAAGCTCTATCTAGAAAAATCAAAACTGTAAACCATTTACTGTGTTAAAAAAAAAAAAAAAAACATTGAAGACAGATGCGGTTTTGCAAAACACGCACCGATTTAACCCGAATTTCTTAGACAAGAAATGTACAATAAAAATTACAAAAAATCTTTTTAAATACATTTAAAAATTGTAACAATTTTGCAAAAAAATGTTTTTATTATTTTTAAATTTTTACATGTTTCAGCAGTTCTTCTTTTAATTTTAACCAATTGCAAGAGTTTTTTTTATATATTTACTTTTTAATCTTCTTTTTCTTCTTTGCTGACTCGACAGCCCTTTGTGGGCCAAAGACTTCTTTAGAAACTTTTTTTTTATTATTCTACTCTCTTTCTGGCCAGGGTATATTCCAGTTGTTGAGTCTCAGTACTTTATAATTCCCATTAGTTCAGTTAAACCATCTTAGTTCAATTCCTCTGATTCGTGTTCAAATCGATGCAAAATTAAAGATTCTGGATGTTAAGATTGATAGGTTCTTTCGGCGGATGTGTGCAGCAGATTTGATGTGGTTTATTTTAATGAGGCAAAACTCATCCTATTATCCCACTCTTTTTTGAAATTTAAATAGAAACACTTCCACTATAAGAACTATGGACGATGTAACTAAGCCAATAAAAAGCAATATCAAAGAACCGGCAACATCTTCCACTCTTAACGGTGCTAACTTTTTATTTTTGCGAAAAGGAGTTTTGTGTTTTCCCATAGTTTTATATATCTCATCATTAATTAACTTTTCCATAATGCCAGCGTTCATGAGCCTAACTATCATTTCATCTAGCTTAGATTTGCAGCAAAATCCTTTTCTTACTGCAATGGCGATGTTGCAAGAAACAAGTTTATCGTCTGATATGAATATATCCTTTGGCCCTGAAAAAAATACTCGCAAAAAACTCAAGTGACCAATGATAGCAGTGTTAGGTTGAAGGTGTTTCGTATTAATGTTCCATTTTCGAAAATACCACCTATTTTTTGAAATCACTTCCCCAAGTTTTCGAAAGTGATCAGTTTCAGACTGCATCATCAATCCCACGTGCGAGCTGCCATGTGGTGAAAAAACTTTGTAAGTTCCATCCTCCACGACTCTGGAAAGTTCTTGGAACGTTCTGATCGGTTTTTGCTCCAAAGGAATTGCTAAGAATGCCAATAAAACAGCTGAATAACTCGTAGAAACAATTGTACCAAATATAAACCATGTGGTGAGCAAGATCTTACCTCTCGAGTAATAAGAATTTATATGGATAGGTTGCCTCAAAACGTTTCCGAATAGCTGAAAATAAACCTTTTCAAAAGAGATTTTAGTGTTGGTAAACTGTATGAAAAATAACGGCATGAGAAACATTGAAAAAATACACCAAATCCATGTTTGGGTTTGAAATGGAGATATGTAGGCCAAGATTTGGGGCAAATCTTTTTTACGACGTACTGCAAAGGTAGTGTCGTCTATGTAGTAAGGCAGGGTAAAATCAGCAGCTAATTCCCTTTGCTTTGTTATTGAGAGAGCGCTAAGAGCTATGTCAGCTTCACCTGTCTGTAAAAGATGCATAAGTCCAGTCCAGTTTCCTGCTCTATTTAAACGACCAGCTTCACCATCTTTAGCCAGAATTACAGAATAATTAACACCCAATGCATCCATAAGAATATCTAAATATCGACCTTCCACCCCTAAAAACTGAACACCATCTTTAGAATCGTTCCTCATTTCGAAGATATGAGGTATCAGCAATGCTGCTACTGTTAAAGTTCTAGGAAATTCCATTTAGGCAAATTTTACTTTTAGATGATATGAAGTATCAGCAATGCTGCTACAGTTAGAGCTCTAGGAAATTCTATTTGGGTAAATAGCACTTTTAGATAATGTGTTGCAATGCTGCTACTACAGTGATTGTTCTAGGAAATTCCATTTAGGCAAATTTTACTTTCAGATGATATGAAGTATCAGCAATGCTGCTACAGTTAGAGCTCTAGGAAATTCTATTTGGGTAAATAGCACTTTTAGATGATGCGTTGCAATGCTGCTACTACAAAGATTGTTCTAGGAAATTCCATTTAAGATAATCATACTTTTAGATGATATGAAGTATTAGCAATGCTGCCACAGTTAATATTCTAGGATATTCCATTTAAGTCAATCGTACTATAAGATGGTATGAAGTAACATCAATCAGCAATGCTGCTACAGTTAATGTTCAAGGAAATTCCATTTAGGTTAATCGTACTTTTAGATTATAGCAAGTATCACCAATTCTGCTATAGTTAAATTTCTAGGAAATTTCATTTAGGTAAAGTGTACTTTTTTATTAGTAAGTAAACTTGACGGAACTAAAGCAAAATGTCAGTCTGCCATTAGCTGCAAAAGTATCTGTGAAGGAAATTTTTCATTTGTTTGCAAATAAAAAGAATATTTCACGTGATATATAAGTTTGGTATAAGAATAAATGATAGAACAAAAAAAGACTCAGTCATTTTTTACGAGATCCAATGCTAAATAATATATTCCCTTTTAGAAATAGTTTATGGGATTGAAAACCTATGTTTAACAAAAAATTAGAGGCAAAATTCAGGAAAATACAACCCCCTGGCGTGATGACAGTGATTATTTCACAGAAGTTGAAAAAAATTCAGTTCGCATGCTTAGAAAAGTAATAAAACCATAATTTAAAATTTATGTTTAGTTGAAATGTTTTTCAATCATAACACAAAACGAAGTCAAGCAATAATTTGACCAAAGACTAAAAATCAATAACGGATAACATGTTCGCTTTAACATAATTGGAAATTAAAGTGCTATTCTGTACCTGATTGACGTTGAATGACGTCCTTGTTTACAAAATTTTGGTTATTTTTCATAAAATTCGTGATCAATCAATTGGATTTTATATAGTTAACTTAACAAGTTAATTAAAAATGGACTTCATTATCCATTCGATTTTTATAACCTTATTAGAATTAATTAATGTATGTAAAGGATTTAAAAGGAAATTGGATACAAAGTTCGTTGCGTTGTTTTCTATATTCTGGAACAAAAATTTTATAAAAATTATTCAAGGGCTAAATTTATGGAGAAATTTCCTATTTATTTTTTTTTTCCTAATGGCCAATTACGCCCTTCGCCACAAGAGATACCGGAAGTGTTGGTCATTTAAATTACCTGGTGGGCACCTGCTAACCTGAGTCACGAATGCGAATGATATTACCCACATCTTACTGTCACATATACGCGTTCATAAGGTAGGCCACATTCACACACACTACACAAAAGAGGACATCCATGCCCCGAACGGTATTCGAACCCGTGACCATTTGCTTTGTAATCAGGCACACTGACCGTTCGGCCACAAGACCAGCCTTTCTAGGTTAATTTTATAAAAATTTCACTGAATTCTTTATAGAATTCATGGCGAAAAAATTATATGAAAATGCGTTAACTTACCCAATAAGTTAATTAAAAGTGAACTTCTTCATTTTCTTTACAAGTCATAACTTTATTAATAATAATTAATGCGTGTAAATGTAAGGGTAAAATAATTTGGAGTACGAATGTTCAAGTTTCGTACATTCTACATTCAGATATAAAATTGTTTTGCTAAAAAAATGGGAAATTGGATTATAATCTGATTTTTGAATTTTGTCAAATAGAAGGGTAAGCGCTGCTGTCGCTATTTTGGTTGTTCAACTTTACGTTAAATTTTGTTTTGCAGTGCGAAAACTATATGACTCAAAAACTTAAAATTACAATGTAGTGTAGAAAAATGTACAGAAAGTATGATGGAAAAAATTAACACTCGATGATTCTTAACTGTTAAATTTTGAGTAAAAAATGCCGTGCAGACCGCTCTGCAGGGTGCAGAAATACAGCTACGGGTTGAAATTCGACGTGCTGATAGGGCCATTTTTCATAAACTTAACATGAGTTTTTATTTATTTATTTATTTTTCGAGATTTCGATTTGTTCAGAGTTATAATAATATTAAATTCTCCTTTCATTTGTTTTCAAAAATTTTTCCTTTCTTTGTTTGCTTTACGTTACATTTTGTTTTACATCTCAAAAATTATAAGACTTGAAATAACGAATTGGTGTAGAAAAAAGTACAAGGAGGACGATAGTATTAAAAAAAATTAACATTTAGTAATTAATTCAAAGATTATTAATTTTTAAGCTTGGAATAAATGTTACCAAAAGAGTCTCTCAGCATCCTGGAAAAATACAACTACAGAGTTCCAATTTGACGTGATCAAAGAGTCATATTTATTTGCGAACTTATCGAAAATTCCACTTTGTTTGAAAGTTATTGCAAAATGTTATATATAATGTTGCAACGTATAAATGTTGCAATTTCTAGGAGAGCTATGGTACTTCATTAGGATTAAAATTACATGGGAACACATGCCCAGTAATGTCGTCATACGCTGCTAGGAGCTCTTCCCTATTATTTAAAGAACCTTTTCATTTCAAACACTCTATAACGCCTCACAGCTTCCCTATTACGATCTGTTCAGAAGCATATGAATAAACAATTCAAAATACGAAAAGGCTCCCAGCGTGCTGTTGAACTAAGCATAATAGGAGAAGCTTACGACGTCATTTCCTTGCATGGGCTTTTATGCAATTTTAATCCTAATAATGAGCCCTAACTCCCTTAAAAGTTTTTGCAACTGTTATAGGACCTCCTGTTATATACAACGTTTCTAAACTTGTATATTTCGAAAAAAAGTAGATTAAAAATTTTATTATAAAAAAATGTGTGCGGCTTTAAAAGCAAAACTAACTTTAGATGTGAAATACCTACACCAGAATTAGGCAAGATCAAGTATTTGTATAAAGGCAACAATATTTGTTTTTATTTAGTAAAATATAGCATTAAGATATAAGCAAAATAAGAATAATTTGTGCTATGAAATTTAAAAAAAATTCTTTATATAAAATACAATTGTACGCTTTTGAAAGTGTACCCATTAGAGCTATATAAGCTAGAGATAAATTTCAATTTGCATTTTTTGTGAGTTATAAAAGCAATGGGATTTTTGATTAGGAAAAGAGGTTCAAAAACTTGAACCTTGTCTTTTCGGCTAATTAATAAAAATATTATAGTACACTTTATTTAGTTCATTAAAGCAATTAAATTTTTCGTCTTTTTTTCCAAATAGGAAGGGAAAAAAACGGATAAAAATTATCGTAACTGTAGAACCTTTTGTAAATTAGGTAACGGTATTTCAGTTGGTCACTATAATCAGTAAATATTATATTTAAAAATATCAAACATTTCGAAAAATTCTCCAGTTTTCGTCGTATTTCAAACAAGTTATTTTATAGTATTAAAATAAATTCAAGTTAACATTAAACGACTATCTGAATAAAATTTGAAGAAAAAAAATCATTAAATAAATTGATATATTTATGAATTCCAAAATTTAAACATTACACGAATTGCATAAATTACACAAAAATTATGTTAGGGACTAACCATAGAAAATAGTAGTTTTTTTTGTAAATTATCAATGTGTAAAATAAAAGTATAAATACGCTCCTCATAATAAGAATAAAAATAGTACTTAGGTAATATCACTTTATAATATAATAATGAAATCATCATTATTCGAAATAATATTCGGGTTATAAAATCATTTCATAGCAAAATTATTTTTAATATTAAAAGTAAGATTAAGCTAGTCAATATAATATAATATTATAATATTATCACTACTTAAAATAATACTAAGGCAACAGAATCATTATATATAAAATAAAATTATTATATATTAAAAATGATACTCGGGTGATAGATTCACTTTATAATAATATTATTATTATTGTTAAATAAAAACGTAGCAAAATAATACTCAGGTAATAAACTTACCTCAAGCGCACCTTTTCATATTCTTTTAGATTATAACACCTATCAAACAAATTGATGTGGGTGCTTTTTTTATTTATTTAGAATTTAAATCCCGAGTCACGAGTTTTTATCGAATTAGTATGCAATCCAGTAGATGTGGATTTTATTGTTCGTATTCTTTCTGAATTCATTTTCCCAATATAGACAAGTTCCACGAGTTTTTATGTTAAACAATTTTTTAATGATCCCACATTAGAAACTTGCTTACCGTGAAAATAACTTTCTGAGATAACAAGTTTAAAAGTAGTTACGATTCTGGAATAACAAACATCAGTGTTTATTATTACTGATAAATGTTTACATTTGTTTGCATATTTAACCTTGTAATTCAAGGAGTTAATATACAAAAATGTTATCAGTTACAAGCATTTTTTGTTTATTAGTAACCCATGGCCTATTTTTGAAGTAATTTATAGATTACTGAAAAACATTTATCACACATCGATATTTAAAAATCTTTGTTTAGTCGTGAAAATATATTTGACTTCCTTTTCTTTCCGATTTTGATATTTTTGAGAAATGAAATACTTTAAAAGCAGGATTATTTTAACCACACAAAAGGCTCCTTTCACCCACTTCTGTAGTTGCTTCTCATTCATAGTATCCACTTCTGTAGTTGCTTCTCACTCATAGTTTTCACTTCTGTAATTGCTTCTCTTCCATAGTTCTCACTTCTGTAGTTGCTTCTCATTCATAATTTTCACTTCTGTAGTTGCTTCTCATTCATAGTTTTCACTTCTGTAGTTGCTTCTCATTCATAGTTTTCACTTCTGTAATTGCTTTTCTTCCATAGTTTTCACTTCTGTAGTTGCTTCTCATTCATAGTTTTCACTTCTGTAGTTGCTTCTCATTCATAGTTTTCACTTCTGTAATTGCTTCTCTTCCATAGTTTTCACTTCTGTAGTTGCTTCTCATTCATAGTTTTCACTTCTGTAATTGCTTTTCATTCATAGTTGACTCCCTTAAAAGTTAATAAAAAAAGCATCAACTTAATTCATATGCGTGCTTTCAGCCACCCCTTCCCCCTAGAATTGAATAACTTCCATTTACAGCCATTGAAAAAATTAAAAATCATATAAGATAATAAATTTTGAAAAATTTCGATATTTTTGTTTTTTGCAATGGAAATTAGAAGGAATTGATTTTAACTATTTACTTTATTTTTATCGAATGGTTCTAACTGATATCATTCAGAAAAGTTAAAATATCCCCTTAAAATATAAATTAATTAAAAACTTGTTGGAAAAGAATCTTGATTAGTTCAGTTTTTAGAACTTAAATTTTAGAAAACGTTTTAGAAAAAAAAAGTTTTAATAAATTAGACAATGATATGTTCGAGTTTGTTTTAAATCTTAAAATATCGGATATCTACAGAACCAATTCATTGTAAGATTTACAATCATAAATAGCCTCAAACAAAGAATTTCTAGACCTGCAGATATAGGACTTTCTCCGGTGTAAAAGTGAAGTAAAAAAAGTGCTTTCTTCTTCCAATTCAGAATTTTAGTTTAGTACACACAAACCTACAATAATGGAAGAGACACTTTTAGTTTTCGATATTTTTTTAAATTTCCCAAGAAATATTTAAAAGATTATTGTAACTGTATAGGTGTTTAGTTCATTTTCAGACTTAGCAATAGATTTAAAGCTTTCAGTGGTTTGCGAAAATTACAATAAATTACGAAACAAAACAAGAATTTTTGAACACCCTATGGCCAAAAATCAAGCAAAAAACTTGTATGGATTATTTTAGTTGTTATTTTTAATAACTGCTTAAAGCTTCGTAAACTTTGAGTAAATATTTATGGAAATATGGACATTTTTAGAAAAAATTAATATTTTTGTCTTACTTTTTTTGCTATAACTTCATAAATATTTAATGGAATAAAACAAAATTTTTGGAGAATTTGAGATTAATTGCAAAACTGTTGATTTAAAATTTCAGAAAAATTCTTTAAAAACTGCGCAATATATGAGTATTTAAGCTAGTTCTCTTAAACTGTGCACGCGCAGAAAAAATTCAAATTTTTTTTTCGTAATTTTGTAGGAAATCGCATTTGGCAACTAATGATAAAAGCTTTATTTGAATATCTTAAAAAGTTTCAAGCAATACTACAAAATTATGAAAAACAATTTTTTAATTTTTCAAGCGCATGCGCAGTATGAAAGAACTAGCTTAAATAGCTATAACTATAACTTGCGCAGTTTTTCACGAATTTTTTTAAAGTTTTAAATCCACAATTTTGTAAATAAAAGTTAAATTGCTCCGGAATTTTTTTTTAATTCCATTGAATATCTGTAAGTTATAATGAAAAAAACGTAAGGCGAAAAAATTTATTTTTTATAAAAATGTCCGTATCTTTATAAATGTTTTCTCTAGGCTTACGAAACCTGAAGCAGTAATTAAAAATAACTTATGTATTCTATATAAATTAAAAGTTTATTGCTTGATTTTCTGGCATTGTTCAAAAATACTTCTTTTCTTTCGCAATTTATTATATGTCTCTTAAATCTTCGAAAGCTTTACATTTTATTGCTATTTATGAAATATCGCATGAACTGAACATCTCTAAAGTTACAAAATAAACCTTTAAGTATTTCTTGAGAAATTTTTAAAAAAATGTCAAAAACTGAGAATGTCTCTCCAATTATTGTAAGGTAGCGTATACATACATATATGTTTATCAATCGTTCTGAAATTTATTTGCAATAGCTTTTATTAAACTATTATTAAAGTTGGAAACTGTTTTTAAAATTTAATAAATTTATCTTTCATTAAATAAAACATTACACCTTATTAGGTATTAAGAATACTTCAAATTTATTTCTTCAGAAAAAGCTAACTACATTTGCGTGTTTAGGAAAACGGACGAAACATTTTATTCCATTTTTTAAACTCCTTTTAAGAATATTCCTTTTTTAATATATATATACATAAATTTTCTATCAGCTCTTTACTTCTAATAAGTTGTTTGCAGAGGTTACATCTGAGCTAAAGAGTAACCACTTTCTGAACAACAAAATCAAGTTCTGAGACTTTCAGAATGAAATTCTAAATATTATAGATATTTTTTTTACGTCATTTAATAAAAAAAATTACTTACATATTTATAAGCCCTAAAAATCTATAATAAATAAAATTTTATTTTCAGAAGTAAAATTGTTAATTTCTTCAACCCTAATTTGTTACTAGCTTCGTACTTCAAAGTTTCCAGATGTTAAACAAAGTGAATAAAAATTATAATTTGTCAATAATTCATTATTGATTACATTAAAACAAAAAGAAAAGAAAAGATTTAAACTGAATTCAAAAATGTTGATTACCTTAATGCTTTAAGATATTAAAGTAAAAGGTTTAATATAAAGGTGGAAACAAAATTAGAGTAATGAAAATGGCATTAATAAGAAAAATAAATCGTAGCATAAGTTTTAATGCCTAATAAAATATTAAAACATTTGATTCAGAAGATTACACTAGTGGTTTGCAAGAGATTTTATATACATATTTGACAGATCTTAGAAACTTACGTATCCCTGAATTCAAATCTGCAATAGATTTCTCTTTCTAAGTAAGATTTCTTTTAAATGACATTTTTATTCTGTATTTCGTCAAAATTTACAAGTTTAAAAACGTTATACATAACAAGGGGTTGCATAAATGCTGCAAATAACTTCTTGGGGAAATAGGGCACACCAGGATTAAAATTGCATAAGTACCCATGCTTGGAAACGTCAACGTACGCTGCTATGGCCCTTTCCAATTGTGATTAGTTTAGAAAAATTGAAGGAAACAAAAAAGTTTATAACAGGAAAGAGGTATATGACTACATTTCCGGGTAAGTGCCCTATCTCCCCCAGAAGTTTGTGACCCAGTACCATATAGCATATTTAAACCAGTACATTTTGACTAAAATATCCCTTTTAAAAAATATCTGTAGCCTAAGAGCAAAATTAATTTTAGATTTAAGAGCTCCACATCCGATTTAGGCAAGATCAAGTTTTGTATAAATGCAATAAAAGATTTATTCCACAGTAAATCACTATTACTGGAAAAAATTTCCACAGTTGGTAATAAATTTCTCCCCGAGAATTCCAAATTGCATAGAAAGTGGCCAACCTGAGCTATCTTTAAAGATTATTTAGAACTAATTAACATATTTTTCTGATAAAATGTTTTCTCCTTATTAGAATCAAAAATTATAAACGGAGCAAAAATGAATATTTCACGTACCCTAATTGAGCTACAGGGTTGAAATTTTTGACCAGGAATGAAATAACTCCTTGTAAATCTATTCCCCTTGCAGCTGAAGAAAAATAATTGCGTCGAAAATCAGTACATCCGACGTTTCACTAATGCAAGGAGTGCAATTTGTCAAAACTAATAGAAATTAAGAGATTCTATTAGTTTTGACAAATTTAGAAGATGCTATTAAATAGTTGAAAGATAGATTGCACTACAATACAACAAATATACTGTTAGTCATGAAATCTTTATCTCCATTAAACCCATGGGCCACAACAAGTAGTTGCGCTCCACTTTTCGTTAATTATTATAGCATAAATATAATATTAAAATATATATATAATTATTTTCAAAACTTAGTCTAATATATAATCATTTAATAATCAAATCTAGAAACAATTTTTTAAGTATAATCTAATAAACAATGCCGTGCAATCGAAAAATCAATGTTAGAAACAAAAAATTCACAAATGAGATTTTTATATATTTTGATTTTTTTGTATCAGCTACTTACTGCAAAAGATTTTTTTAAAAATTATATTTTGTTTTATCAGTTTTTTTTAAATTCTATTTTAGCCAACCTCTACAATAGAAAATAGTTGCCAAGTCACTTTCCTCGAAATCTACCGTGAGGCACTAAGTTTGTTTTTTTTTCCTCTCAAAAGTATATTCATTGAGCTGTCAGAGCGTTGGCCTTCCAATGAGGTGAACCACGTTCGAATACCAGAGACTGCTGGTCTATATGAATTTTGCACCCGGCCACAGTGCCTTGCCGTCAGACTAGCCATGAGATATTTTCCTCTCCACGCAATGCAAATACAGGTTAGTTCCATAAAAAAGCTACCTACAAAGGCAAATTTCCCCCAATACTTGATCCCGGAGTTCCCTTGTCTTCTGGATTGAGTTCAAACTTAAGAGGCTATGGAGTAGAGTATTAGCAGTAGAAAACCCAAAATTTTGTTTCCCGTTCAACAATGGTTATAAAAATAAAATATGTAGTATACACAAAAATAGAATTAAAAAAAAAAAAATTTTAATTTTTTTTGGTAAATATTCAATTTAGGAGTTTACTTAGCACAATTAATATGTTATAAGACAATCTGTGTTACAGAATGGCACTAATTTACAAATATATTCTGTTTTGAAATTTCAGCCCAAAAAATTTGAGTGACATTACTCTTAAGAATTATTTTTGCATATCGCTAGTTGGAATTAAACCTTTGTCTTCACTTAAAGATTATTTAGAAGCCTTAAACCAAATTAATTCTTAATACAGTAGAGAACCGATTATCCGGAACGATCGGGACTATCGCTATTCCGGATAACTGATTTTTCCGGTTTTCTGAATCGCTACAAAAAGCTGTTTTTTTAGTGTTAAACCCAACTAAAAAAAAATAATATTTGGAAATAATCTTAAAAATAAGAAAAAAAGATGAAGTAATACACTAATGATTATTTCTGAAATGATGGTAAGTTAAACATCTTTCAAAAACGAAAGAAAAATCCTAAAATCTTATGAGGAAAAAATTTTTTTTTAAAAAAAATTGCGGGAAAATTTATCAAATTTCGTTCCGGTTTTTTTGGTTTTCTGATTTCCGGATAACGGGTTCTGTACTGTATTACATTGTATTCAACTTTTATTTGTACCTCTGAAAATAGTTTTATATTTCTTAATATGATTTTACTAAATACAAATTAATTGAATATTGATACAAATTAATTGCAATCTGAAATTAATATAATTCTTGAAACCATATTTCGAAACATATATGCTTTTGTGCAAGATATCGATAAGAGGGGAAAAAAAAATAGCTGTAAATAACACCAAAAAGTAAAATGCAGTTATAAATTTTATTGCAATACAATTTTAAATACAAATAAATAGTAAGAAAACAATAAATCTGTCTAGAAACTGAGCTGAATGAAACGTAAAAGATTTGAATGAAAATACTGAAAATTGTTTTATTGATTTGAAAATTATTTTTTAAAGGCAAATTCTGACAAATGCTATGTAATTTGGTCAAAGAGGCATTAAAAGTTACAAGCGCAAAAGAACTATGGTAAGAAATAAAATTTGGCATGCCCATTAATAGTTTTAAGTGTTTATAGAGTGCATTTTATTATCCTTACAATATATCACAAAAGTTTAAAATATATAACAGTAAAGTGGGACATATCCCTCTAAATACAAAAATTGCATACCATATCGACATATTGCTTAATATGTTTAAATACAATGTATTTGATTACTTTTACACAATAATTAAAATAAAATCCTTAAACAGCATTCAAACAATTGTTTCCTATCAGTGATTGAACATAATTATCACAAAAACCTCACCACCCCCCATATGAACAACAAAGTAACAAATATAAGTAAATATATTAATATATATATATATGTATACTTATGTACAAATACTTCATACAAATCTGATACTCCATATACTCTTCTACTAGGGACAAATACAATACAGCTTCTCTAGTTTAAGTAAGTTCTTTATGATGATTATTAATAATGATGACTCCTCTAATTCACAGCGATTTCATTTTTTTCCCGGGCAAAATCATATTAAAAAAATTAAAACTGAAGAATTAAAGTACAGATAGGCTTTTTATAAAATCTATGCTGAATATTTTTCTGTTTTATTCACAATTGGTCAAAAGAGGAACAGCGCACGCTCGGCGGCACTGTCTCCCCGAATGGAAATGGCACGTTCAGTCTGTCGCCACTTTGACACTCCGCTGTCTTTTGTGTATTCGTTTGTGGTGACTCTGAGCCATGGAGTTGACAATGGACAAAACATAGTATAAAATCATGCTGATGACAAACTTTTCAAAAATCCAGGCAAGCCATGTACCCTCCTGTAAAAGAAGTAAGATTTAAATAAGTGCTTCATAAACTAGTCAGTAATTGATCATTTACAGGGATCTGCTACATTTTAGATTTTCGAATTTATGACTTTCCATGACTAATTCCAAGAATTTTTCATGACTTAACGAAGTTACTATTTTCTCCGACAAAAACACAACAATAAATTTAAAAAAGCAACTTAACATCAATTGAAATGATAGGTACTATAACCAAAACTGTTATACTCTGCATTCTCATATTTGTAGATTCAAAATTTTTAAAAAAAAACAGGGTAAAGAAAGAGTTGAAGCAATAAAATAGCTGAATAAAAGGCATAAGCAAATATTTTTCTTTTCTTTTTTACTGCAGAATTATATTCTAAAGATACTTTTCTTGTTCTTAGGAAAGGAAATACTCCTGATTTTTTTTGTTCTCATTTCGGATTATAAAAAAATTTGCCAATGACTGGCTTGCTTTAGCTAGAATTTTAAATTGATTAAAATAAAAAAAATTACCAAAAATTCTGAAATCACAGAAGTTTAAAAGATGATTCTCTCTAAAAATAATGCAGTTTCCTTCATTTGTTTTGAAAGAGCACCATAATTTTTGAAGAAAATGATAAAAACATTTTATATTTTAATAACATATGACCGTGAGTGGGGATTTTGTGACAAATTCAGATATTCAGAACACCATAAAATTGAGGGGAGGGTAAATTTCATTTTAAAAATGAGATTTTTTGGCAAACTAAATTCATGGCTTTCCATGAATTTGTTTTTAAAAAATAGTTAAAATCATGACATTTCATGACAAATTTTGTCCAACCCTGCAGTTATTAACAGCATTTTTCTCTTAAAAAATGAGATCAAGGAGATATTAAATAAAATATTATATCTCATCTTTTATGAACAATATTTGTTAAGTAGAAAATATAAAACAAATCCTTATTTTAATGATTCTGAATTAGACTCAAAATTAGTGTGAAAAAGTATTTTCAATCTTTATTTATAATACACCATAATCATAATGCACCCTAAGCATGATCTGGATTAACCTTCTTAAGACAGCTTGTACAATAGCTGTACCCGAACAAGGCTGGTACAGTTGCATCTCTTTTTCTGTTATAAAAGTATTTTATATATGAGACACATTAATGTTTTGTGTTACTATATTAGTTTTGTCTTTGTGTTTTTCAACATAACATGTCTCACACATCAAATACTTTTGAAACAGGACAAAATAAAAAGGTACAACTGTTGTACCAGCCATATCAAAAAGGTTAAAACTGTTTAATACATTAGCCTTAGTTAAAAAAAAATTAATAAAAATAGTATAATGGATATCCTTTGGCTAATGGATGGTTTCAAGTGGCAGTTGCAGGAGATTAACTTATGCTTGGAAGACAAACTAATTTTAAAAAATTTTATTTCTCGGAGAAATTAGGCAAAAAATAAATGGTCTCAACAGTATCATCCCTGCTTTATTTCACATAAGTTTCTGTTAACACGGAAATTTGTTCCTATTTATTTTAACAAAAACTCTTAAGAGAGGGACGCTACTTTGGCAAAACCTCCAAGCTCATGGGATCTCAATACTTTTAAGCCTACAATTAGTTACGTTTTAAATTTTGGAATATGATTTAAAATGCAACATAATTTATTTCAGAAATAACTTTAAATTCCTTAAATTTTAAACTTTATATACTTACAAATTTTGCTTAGTTTACTAATGTCAAGTTTTTTTTTCCTTTCAAAAATTTTGTTTTTGATGTTTTTTTTCTTCAATAAGTTAATATAATTAAAACAAAAAATATTTTATTTCAACTTCACTGTTTCTGAATTTTTTTCATTAATAAAAATCTAGTTAATTTAAAATAACATTTTAACTAATTTTAGTAGTTTCTTTTACTAGGGCAGCAGCTATTTCCTTATGCATTGTAGAATTGGACACATTGGCCTTTTAATAAACTAAATATATAAAAAGCGCAAAATTTTTGAACTGCAGATACATTTAAAGTTTTTCTGTAACTTAATACAATGATTTCCGTTACTTAACATGTCTTTTTCCACTGAATTTGCAAGGCAATCGGTCTATTCTTTGTGTATAATTAGATTCCGTTATAAACCGTTATAAAGATACTGTTGTAGCCACATTTTTCTTCTTCTTTTTAATGGTGAGAGTTATTGAGTACATAATCATTGAAATTGAATAACATTTCTATAATACGAAGTTTTCATTTGGATTTCTTATCGGTCCCCCTCCTGTTTCACTTTTTTACAATCTAACCCTATAATATCATCAAAACCTGTAATTTAAACTTGCAACAGCATTTCTTTTCACATATGGCTGAGTGTTATGTATTATCCATATACTACACATCTGAGAAAAAAATTCATATTCAGATAGGAAAAAGATTTTAAAAAACCCAAAAGTTTGATTTTATAAAACATCAACAATGATCTCATTAAAGAATGATAAAAACATGTATTGAGATTGTAATGTTTCTGTTCTAGTGTATTTGATTTTATGATCCAGTGATTCATTTAGTGGTGGTGAATTTGCAAATTAAAATATGATACAATATCCTTATTTCATATCAGTAACTAATGCAATTATAATTATTTAATATGAACGTGTATTAGAAATAAACTACAAGTACTTCTCAAATTAAAAAAAAGAAATAAAAAAGAATTTAATGTAAAGATTTAATTAAAAAACTTTTTGACAAGAATTTCTTCAATTTTGCTTTTTTTTCAGAAAGTGACAAAGCATATTCTAAATAGCATCAAAAAAGTTAGATTTGATTCATATTATATATAGATATATTTTTGTTAATAATGCTGCTTATTTTTAATCAATAGTTCAAAATTTCTTGAAACACTTGTACAGGGTTCTCACTCTTTTAACAAAGCAAAAATTAAGCACTTTTAAGGACTTTTTTTAGAAAAATTAAGGACTTTAAAAATAGTATGCTTGTTTATCATAGAATATACTTATGACACCAGTAACAGTACCAATTATTTACCTTTCTGAAAAAAATCAATAAATAAAAGAAATAATAAAAAACAATTTAATTATAATGTAAGCACTGATATAATTGTATAAATTAACAAGGGCCGCCAAAGAAGTACTAGGCAATTTTTGCAAACCCGGGTCGGGTTTTTTAAAAAATATTTTCAGATTGTAAAAATTAACAAACGAAACTGATCTCTTTTCCATTTTTAATGATTTCATAGAAATTGAAATGTAAAATTAAGTGCAGAAATTAAGATTTGAAATTTTTTTCATGTAAATAAAAATTTGGCAAAAACATTGAAAAAATTATTACAACAAATTTTTATATTTTGCTACTAGACCAGCAAATGTGTTATATTTACTTTCATGACGAACTTTATCAAAATTATTTCCAGCTAAACCTGTTATTAGGAATTAACTTTACATAATGTTACTAAACATTCTGGCGAAACACATGAACTAATTTTAAAGCAACCAAATATTGAACAAATATTAAAAACAGTATATTAAGTAGCAATGTTAACTGAATAAAATGATTATTAAGATCTAAGGACCTTTTAGTTGAGTAGGTTTAAATTTTTATGTAACAATCAGCTTATCCTTAAGAAATAAAAATAATAGTGTAACTATCTAAAACCATAAATAAAAACTATAATAAATAAACTAATTTTACAAGGCAACAAAACAAATTATAAATAGTTACCAAATATTTAACTTTCTTGTTAGAAGTAAATCATGCTTTCTTATTTAGTACTCAATAAAAAAAATTTAAAGTACTTTTGAAAAAAAAAACTTGGTTTTCTTCAAAAACCTAATAAATCCAAAGTTTCTGATGAAAAACCTAGGTAGGCTGGGATTTTTCAAACCCTGTTTCTTATAGATCTGTTTAATTTTCAGCACAATCATGAATTTTAAAAATTTTGTGCTTTCTATAAATTTACAGTTACTTATTACACATTGAAATATTATACAAATTTATTGAATTCTTCAAGATTTTGGGAAATAGTTTTCGTTACGGATTCTAGTTCAAATATATATCTTTAGATGCTTCTTTTCTTAGCATTTTACTTAATTCCAATAAGCAGACGCATTACCAGTAGAATTGAATTTTTTGAATTCTGTCAATTTTGAAGGTTAGTGTAGGTCTTCTACTCAGGTATCTTAAAACCACACACCCCCCATAAAATGCACTATCTCTTCCATGTGCAGTAACCCACTTGTCCACACTATTCTTTTCTTTTAGAATGCTCCACTCTCCTCATAGAGTATCATTCTAGGCAAAAGCAGAATAGATTAATGAAAGAACCAATATATTAATGAAAGGACGTCCTTTCTTGCCCTTGCCCTCCACTTTAATTTTTTGTCTCTTTAAAATGCTATACCCTCGATGCATGGTCTAATTCTAAGTGATAAAAGAACAACATTTTGTTTTAAAAATTTGAACTGAAAAATTGTTCCTATCAAACAAATATCCTATCCTACTAAAAAATTAAGAGCTTTTAAAAACCCTGTACCAAAATTAAGTACTTTTAAGGGTCCTTATTCTCCAAAATAAAAAACAAGCAGTTTTTAAGGACTTTTAAGGACCGTGGGAACTCTGTTGTAAGTTATGTAAAAAGTGTATTAAATACATTATGCACTTCTTCCTAATATTAAAAAATCAAACTAATTATTTTTGCTAATTTTTCTAAAATCTCTGTATTAGAAAGAAAAAAACTCACTGATGTTCCAGGCATTCCAGGTTTTCGATGCAGATTTGCTTTTTGTTTCGCTAA
The DNA here is from genome assembly GCF_982258835.1 of Parasteatoda tepidariorum. Taxonomy (NCBI): domain Eukaryota; kingdom Metazoa; phylum Arthropoda; class Arachnida; order Araneae; family Theridiidae; genus Parasteatoda; species Parasteatoda tepidariorum. Next base: position 25,778,550 of record NC_141756.1, read on the forward strand.
AAACTCCTCCAGTGGAGCATGCAGATATTTCCCAACATGGGGAATGTATCTGAAAAATAATATGAAACATTAAAAAAAATAATGATAAGTACACACTAATGAGATTCATCCATTTGACACATAATGTCTCATTTATTTAACATGGCTATATAATATCGAACCAACAGTAATGTGGTAAAAAAATTTTATACAAAATTTATATTCCGTGATGCAGTGAAAGGAAAACAGCATTACCATAGAGGTTTTTGGTAACAAAAACTTAGTTTCTAAACATGGGTGGCTTAAAAGATTTTTTTCTAAATTATTTTTTAAGTAGCATAATAAAAACAATTTTTAAATTAAATTTAAAAAAAACTTTTTAAAAATTGTCTTGGTAATTGCTTGCTAATCGTATGAATAAGTTTTCCATTGTTGCATGACTTAATGTCAATTATTTGATACTAACTACAACAAATGATCAGTATAGTTAGAAAATATACAAAATAATAAATATAGATATATTTCTAAACAGCTAAATTCGCCACCACAGCCATAATTTTTCTTTCCAAAGAGCTTAGAACATTTGGAGTAAGTAAATATATAACAAAATTTGAAGTACCTAAACATTAAAATATATATATATATTTTTAATATGATTAGGTAAACATTGATTACACTTTTAATGGCTAAATTAGTAAACCTAAAATCCATAATATTTTCACACCTAAATGAATTTTTTGACTTTATTATTTAATATTTGATGAAGCTGAAACCCAGTTTTAGAAAGAGAAGAGAAAAAAAGAACAATATCAGATAATTTTAAAAGATTTTACAGACCAAGCTATAAATTTCCAAGTCCAAACAACTTATTTTATTTAGGATGAGTTTTGTATTTTATTAAAGTGCACAGTTTAATACAGTTTACCAGCACAATTCAAAATTTTTTCTTCAACATTTTAAAATAGACCCCAAGATAGAAGTTATCAACAAAAATTAGCAATGCTTAATATCTTAATGAACTCATTAAACAATTTCAGTAATATATAATTAAGAAAATTTATAAATCAGTACTGCAATTTTGTACAAACATATATTTTACATAAAATACTATATCAATTTGGCAAAATTATTTTGTGCGAAGATATACTTTACATAAAATACTATATCAATTTGGCAAAATTATTTTGTGCGAAGATATACTTTACATAAAATACTATATCAATTTGGCAAAATTATTTTGTGCGAAGATATACTTTACATAAAATACTATATCAATTTGGCAAAATTATTTTGGTGAAAGATATACTTTACATTACATAAAATACTATATCAATTTGGCAAAATCATTTTGTGCCAAGATACACTTAATAGTTAAAGAACTATAATAATTACTTCATCTTGTTCACTAGTTCAAGCACTAATCGCTCATTGAATGCAATTATAACAAATAGTTTTTGAATATGCATCTTTATGATAGCTTTTCCAATCATTGTAGCTCCAAAAAATGTCCAGAAGGGTACAAGGAAATGTCCACAGGTGATTCCAGCAAGATCAAATAAAGGATTTGGAATCTAAAGAGAGAGAAAAAAGAATTTTTGAAACAAATCACATGCAAAAAATAAATAATTGATTGCTAAATTGTTAAAAATGTAGCAAAACAATTCCTTAGTTGGAAACTGTTTTTAAAATTTTTGTACATTAATCTTTAAAAAAATTATGCATCATAAAAACTAAGACAATTATATTTTTGGACAATTCTGATATTTTGAACTTAAATGAAAATATTTATTTTTTAAAATCATAAAACAAGCTCCTCTTAAACGGTTAACACTGAATTTGCAATAATTACTTTCCACACAGAAAACTAGTTTTAGTCATTCTTTCCCATGGTTTTTTCTAAGAAAAACTGTGCATGACAAGAAAATTTTTGTAATATATAGATTTGCCAAATTAAGTACAAGCAAAGTTATCGGCATACTACCTGAAGTCTGCAGCGTATTTAAACTAGCAAATGGTCAATGTGTAACCTTGCAACCCCCTAACTAGAGTAAAAAGTTTTGTAACTCTTTTTCAAAGTAATTTCTTTAAATTTTTAAAAAATAAAAACATTGAAATTAAAAAATAACATTAATAAAGGATAATTTATTTTGAAGACAAAGTGTGCAGAATTTCAAACATTTTTCACTTTCTGATTATACTTTTAATATTTCATAAATATTACTATACTTTCTCAAGTATTAAAGAGACATTGATATTGGTTTATAACAAATAGTAATAATGAAATCAATCAATAGATATAAATATAGAAATCATAGAATCTCCCAAAAGCTTTTTTTATTTTTTTGGAATGTCCTTCACATGAAGAAGGTTGTGCACTCCTGAGTAAATCTATGGTTCACCAATAAAAAAACTTGCTCCTTCTTTTGTTACTTAAAGGAGAATATTAAGAGACATGCCAGAGGAATTTTATAAAAGTTGTAGGTATAATGTGAAAAGTAAATATATTAAATACTTATATCAATTACTTACAATAGTGTTTTAAAACTAATACTTGCTAGATTAATTGCATCACTTTTAAAAGCTTCAATAATTGTATCACAACTGGCACATATATTAAGGAGACAGAAAGCCCGTCAAGTTTATGATTTATAACACTCAAATATACAGAGTTTGGACAAAATAAAAATACTAAACTAAACACAGTGGCGCGACAGCCCATAGAGGGCCAAGGCCTACTGTACCAATCTCAGTTTTCTTGACCTTGGACTCTAGGGTGCAGGAGCAGCTGTTCCGGTGGTCAGCCAAATGCAGAACTCCCAGTGTTTAGTTCCCAAGCCTGCTTCATACTCATTTTATCGACCCACTGAAGGGATGAAAGGCTGAGTCAACCTTGCCAGGCCCAAGGTTTGAACCCAGAACCTGTGGCACTGGTGGAGCGCAAAGCGCTACCACTCAGCCACTGTGCATCAATAGAAATACTACTACGTCTATTTTTAGAAAATACTACTAAGTCCATTTTGAGAAACAGTAATTTCTTTCAATGAAAAGTCCTTGTAAATTTTATTAGTCAAAAGTTATAGCAGATTTTGAAAGATTAAAATAGAAATTAACATCACATGTATCTAAATGAAAAGTGCATATTAGTTTGGGTTAGCAAAAAAGCTAAAAGTTTCCAGTTTTCTTTTTTTCCTTTTTAATAACAATTGTATAAATATTTGTTTTTATCTAGAAATTTATTTCTAAGGCATAAAGTTAGCATATTTGTAAAGAGCACATTTCTATAAAAAATGTTGAAAGAAAAACACATTAAATTACTTATCATAATTACTAAAATTTTGGTATGGTTACAGATCTCAATTTTGAAAAGCTTGGATTTTAATATTTCAGAATATAAAAAACTTTTCACACAGGAAATTTTCTGTAGCTTTAATAGTAAGGGGAAATAAAAACTTAACCTGTAAAAGTAACAGTATTTACATTATCTTGTCCAATTCTGGTACACTTAAACTGGTTCTAAAATGTTTATTAATTTATTATAAGAATCTGCAAATTGCACTCTTTACAAATAAAAATATGAAAACTTTTTACTAAGATAAGTTTTTTAAAAATAAATTTTTTTAGTAATTAGGAATATGCTAAATTTTCATCTTTGCTATCAATATTTGAACGGACGAAAATTAAAACCAAGGTGCATATTAATAAACTATGAAAACCATTGTAACTACTCCAAATGGTCATACATGCAATAATTATTCATATTTCATGCATAGCAGGGAAATTTTGTTTTATCTTATAGTAGTGTTTTAAACACAGGCATGATATAATCCATAGACATTAAATACAAAATTACATTTATGAAAATATTTAGGTATTTATTCTATTATAAGATATATCTAACTAAAACATTTAAATTACATTTCCAAAAACAATGAATGCAAATAATTCACTTACGGATGCACAAGCTAGAATACCAAAAAATCCAACACGCTCAACAAGTTTTTGAACAGCCAATTTTGCTCTATCATAAAAGGACTACAAAATAAATAAAAATGACATTTTAACGCATTGTAAATAATATAGAATTTAAATTCAATACATAGTTATTTACAATTTCAAATTTCTTAACTAAAATTACTTTCTTTAGTAATATTAACAATAAGATAGATGTTAGAATACAAATTAAAGAAACTTATCAAACTGAATAACACTAAAATGTTCAACATATGATAAGGGAAAAAATTAACGATAAATACACCATATACATGTTGAAAAAATATGTCCTGTAAATGCCTGAATTGACGAAAATATTAACACCGGTAGGCATTGGAAATAAAATTAATAAAAAAACTTTACGTGAAGATAACAGTTGAAAATTAAATTAAACAAAAATTGCTATTGCTTAAAGAATCTAAAAATTATGCGTCAAAAAATTCAGATTTTCCATCAAGCTAAAAAAGAAATATCAACCACTGATTATAATTAAGTTTTTTTTTAATAAAATCCTCTTAAATGACAGCATTAAAATATAGATGTTACAGTCTTTTATAAAACCTATACGTTACGACATCCAATATAAAATTATATATCCTTAGTACTAAAACATTTAGATAGAATACTCTATAAAGCACACAGAAATATTTATTATCAATGTAACCTACTTGTTCACTGGGCTTATTTTTCTTCACTTGAATTAATTCTTCAAATTCTTTAAGATCTTCATCATCATGATCTTGGCCAGACAGTCTCGCTACACAGGGGAAAAAAATTGGTAAGTAAATTATAATATTTATTGCAAATCACAAGAAAATCATTACTTAAGTTAAAAATAAAAATACCTGCTTTAGCCATAAAGTAAGGAGGTAATTCCCCAAGCGCTGTACCCAGACCCTAGAAATAATTCAATTCAATTAAAAAATGAGATTGACCTGTTAAAAAACATAGTATTAATGATTATATTCACTGTCATAAAGAGTATGAAAATGTTATTTAACTTCAAATGAAGACAATTATAAATAATTTAACAGATTTTAATTCCTTCAGGTAAAAAAATGAAGGTAATTAAGTATCTAACCTCAACAAATTAAAACATTCAGTTTTTGTACTTAAACTTACCCACATAAATGCTTCAAGTCTAACTTTACTCATAATTTTCAGTATCGTTATAACATTGGTGCTGTGATCCCCTTCTGGACATATAATTCTGAAATTACATTAAAAAAAAACTATTCAAAAAGGTTATGATGATAGTAAGTACAACATCATGTAAAACGAGAAAAATATTCTTCAGAATTACTATCAAATGGAAAAATTCTCAGAGTTTTTATAACTAATTTGTAATGACTTAATGAAGAATACTAGGCTCAAGGTAAAGCTAAAATTAACCTGAAAATTTAAAATAAACAAACGATCCATAAAAATATTTCCATTTTAATAAAAAGTTTATGAAAACAAGGTTAACTACATCTGATGATTAGTTACATAAAATATTTGCATACACAGTGTTTTCACTACATCACGAGAATCTCGAATATTTTTTTCTTTTCTCGCAATAAGAAATGATTAACATGAGAAGTTCATGCACTCTATTAATCAATTTCAAAATGCGCGAATTTTGGAGAAAAAATTTTTTTTGTTGCTATTTTCAATAAAATCCGTTTTACTTTTCTTTCATTATCTATCCTTGATCTTTCATTATTTTGAACATCGGTCCTTGTTATCTAGCTTCCCTATTTACCAGTATTGTTCAGAACCAGTGAAAACAGCAGAACACCCCCCCCCCCGAACCCCTTTCAGAACGCATTTCTCTGCAACCACATGTTCACCGTAGGTAAGGTTTCTTCATGTAAGACGTTTACATTTTTTGTGCATGGATGTAAGATGGTCAAATACCTTGTTAAGGCGACATCTTCTACTCCGTAACGGACAAATGAAAATGAAACAAATGTCGGTAGAAACTGTTAAAACGAAACCAGATATTTTTCAACCAAATAAATATAATAGCTGATGAAAAAGTAGATATAGAACATTTTCCATATGATGATGCAGCAAAAATATGCAATTAGAAGATGTTAAAAATGTATTATAGTTAAAGAAATAATTTTTTTCCAAGTCTATTCTTGTTTTTTTTCAATTTTTAGAAATCTCACTAAACTTTTTGAAATCTCACCCTGTTTTTGAGAAAGGGTGAGAAATTTTCTCCCATTTTTTTTCGTAATGAAAACACTGCATACATGTTAACTTTTAGGCTCTTCAAAGAATTGTTTTCCCCAGTGGTAGTGAAATGCTAATTGAAGTGATATTCTAAGCAGACATTCGATTCACATTCAGCCAATACTTACAACACAAATACAATAAATGACAGCATAAGCTTTGGTGATAGTGTGTAAATGGAAGCCTAACTAAATATTTTTATCATGTTATATTTTTTAAGGTAAGACGATTATTCAATTGAACCAGTTATGATAAAGCTACAAAAAAATTTTAAAAATTACATCAGTTAAATATGCGAGCTGTTAAATGCTGTTTAAAGAAAATTTAAAATTTTACTGCACATATGGTATATATTTCCCATACATCTATGTTTTAACCTATATTTTTCAGAAACTTAACTAATACTTTCCTTGAAAACCTTATTCTCTATGCAATTCACAATCTTTTATAAGTTATGGGAGGATAAATAGATGAGATGCTATAAACATTGATTTTTATGAAAAAGTATCAACAAGTTACAATTTTAAAATTTTTATAATATAGTAAGAGCTGTAAAATGAACTAATACCCCCCCCCCCCAAAAAAAAGTCGAAAAATGCAAATGTCATCAGTATCTGGGCCACAGTTATAACCAAGATTCCTGAATAAGCTCTTTTAGGAAAGATATTTAATGGAAAATTTAAGGATCAGTTTAAATTGGGTAAAAGATAAATGTACTAATTAATGCAGCCAATTTTTTAGACATGTTTTAAAACCACAATGTGTTGTTCATACGGATTTATGGGTTGTTCACAGACAATGACACTTTGAGGGGGGGGAGAGGGTTCCTAAAATTTTATCAATTTGCGACAAGGAAATTGAATAGGATAACAAGAAATGTAAAATAACACATTTTGATTAAAATGTTTAATATCAGCAGATATTTATATTAAAATCAGCATCAGATTATATATTAAAATCAGCAGATATTTCTATACTGTTATTTTTTCTTCATGTCTTTCATTAAATTAGCAATATTGTTATGATTACAATAACCATTAGAAACTTAAAGTTTAAAAATAAAATTTCAAACATGACTTAAAACATGTTTTTTTTTTTTTTTTTTTTTTGCCTCAGATCTGAAAACCAAAAAGGTAACAAATTATTAGTAAAAGTATAAATATACTTTAAGTCAATTTATAAAATGATATTTAATACAATAGGAATTTAAAATAAAAAACATTTTTAAAAAATATCAAAAGAAGTTCTTAAATGATCAGGGCATGCAGGGTACTCACTCATCAGGGTATGGAGGCTGAGGAAAATCAAGACTATTACATTCATAAGCTGCTAATGTAACGGCTGCAATATAAGGACCCTAAAATAAAGAATAAATGATTTTTAAAAAAATTTTCTTTTAAAATTTACTAAAATAAACTGAAAAAACTACATAAAAAGCGAATTTCAAATAGATTTAAATCAAAACTGTAAAGAATGATAACAATATTTTTTTTTATAGGAGTAAATACTCCAATTGTCTTCACTTTTTTAATAATTTAAAATATATGGAATTCCACTATTATTTTTACATAAGAATTCAAAATAAGTTTTTCAGAATATTGTATCCACATGAAATGCAATAAAGACAAAATAAATGTAATGTGAGATAAATGAGAAAAAAAATGTAAGATATGCCTTGTAGGAAATGATGCAAACGTTGCATTCACCAAATAACTCTTCGATTTTTCAAGATTTTGGCACAAATATTTAAAATTCCCCAACTTTTCCCAGAATTCCCAATTTATCAGGCAGCTTTTCAACTCTAGAATAATATGTTAAAATTGGTTTTGAAATGTCATGCAACTTAATTATTACTGTAGCATGATTTTTTGCACTAATTATTGAGTTAGTTGCTAACTCAGCATTTCACACATTTGAAATTATGAAGAACCATTGAATTTTTGTTGGGTTGCTGCAGGATCTTTAACCCTTTATATCTCAACATCTCTGATTTTAATAAAAATTACTCATATATTAGAATACATCATTCTAAGCATGTAAAAAATAGTAAAAAAATTTACAACATAAAATAAGAAAAATTATTGGGAAAAAATTGATTGTTGCATTTCTGCACCCTTATGCAAAATGACAAAAAGTGCTTGTTGCATTCCTGCAACATTGTGAAAAATGGCACTAAGATTGAAAAATTCAAAAATTTTAATTCATATGAAAATTTTTAAAGCAGTTGTTACTTTTGTTGTAACAAAGTCCTACACCACATTTCTCACAAATAGTTTGTGTAAATTCTTTGCATTTTGGGTATTTGCATCTGATTCTTTTGTTAGCCCAATTAGGCCAGTGCCCAATTTCATCTTGGCGCACTGGTTTTGGCCGACAATCGCCGAAATCGTCTCTCAAAATTTGTTGGGGCAAAGACATAGGCTTTTTGTGTATGCTGCAGATATGCAACACGGTGATATAAAGGGTTAACATGTACTGTAGAGCTCCGATTAATAGCAAATTTCAAGCAGAAATCGAAAGCAAAAACAATTGATTTTCCTTAAAGTGAAAATGAACACTTATGTGAAATTTTATGTGTGAATACTTATGAAGTATGAATGTGCTATTTTTCTTAATCAGTTGTCTTTTTAGTGATTTTGAACAAAGATTTCTGTTGTATGTTAAAAATATATACACATGTATGAATACATTTAAAAATAATTTGTGTTTCCACTTTTTAGTTTTTTTACAGATTATTGGTGATTTTCGTTATATGCAGTACCCTTCCAACCCAATTCTATGGATTACTGGAGCTCTATTGAATTAATTTTCAAACAACTTGTAATAGTGCATGAGTTTTAAAATCAAAAATAATTTATACAGTAATGAAAATTCATGACAATTATATAGTAATGAACTTCATATTAAACAAGAGAAAAAATAAATAATTATGTATTTCAAAAAATCAAATAAAAGCTATCACTTACTAAATAAAGCACAAATGTATGAAGACCTGTACCAAGTCCTACAGAAGACAAAACACCAAGGCCTATCCAGTAGGCACATCGTAAAAACTCCTTTTCTAAACGAGCAACATACTGAAAAAGAAAAAAATTAAGTTCTTAAAAATGTTTATAAAATACAATATTAAACTGAATAATAATAAAAATTTTTTTATAACATTCATTCATAAAGGCGAGGAAAAAAATGAATAGAGAATACTATTATACTAATATGAATATAAGCTTCACATTCTAAACAAATGCTTTTTTCAGAACATTAATAAACAAAACTTGTTAGCAGCTAAATGCCAAAATATGAATTCTATAAATAAAAAAGAAATTCAAAATGCATATTTAAGCACTGTTAAAACTAGCATTAATTTTTGAATTTCAACTCAAATTAGTCTTTAATAAAATACACTGATTAATCTGAAATGGAAACACGAGAAATAGTGATACATTTGCAAAGGTATGCCTCTTTTGCATGTCACAGCACTATTAAAATTTCTCAAGCATTTATTGGAGGCCTAAAAAAAGAAAGAATCTGAAACATTTTTTAAACACCAAATTATTGATAATTTTTCAATATAGGAATACAACTCCTTATTTACTTTAAGTCAGACATCTGAGTCGTCGTCATTGATGTTTATTCAAGAAACATATTTTATTAAAACTTGATGCCATGTGTAAATCCCTCCATGTGTAATTCAGCATCATTTAAGCAGAACATAATTTTTTAACCAAAACACACCATTGAATAATGAAAACAGATATTTTAACGAGAAATATTGCAAAAGTTAAAGAATTGAGAAAATAATCCATATTCTCTTCATAATACATTTAAGAAATAATGTTGAATTGATTAGATATAAATTTAATAACAGATATCAAAAATTCTATCTGGTTTAAAAAAAGGTTAAACTCTAGGAACCAATGTTCCACGGAATATTATCATGCTCCGTGGTGCTTTAGGGTTCTGCGAAACATCTCCAGTTGCTGCCAAACAGGGAGCAACTAAAATCAGACAGGATGATAAAAAAATATATACCATACTTTAAAGCTATTTATCTCAAAGTGAACTAAAGTGAAACTGTCATAACTATTCAAATAAGATCTTTCATAATGTACATAATTATTTTTTTTTTTATATAGGCACACATCAAAATATAAAATTGCTTACTCTTTGATGAGGACCGTCAAAATGATAGAATGTTACACTAATGGCAATGGCTAGGAGACATATAAGAACAAGCTTTTGGTGTTTGAGAAATCTAAATTAAAAAAAATAATAATAAAACTTAATGCATTCAACTAAATATGATTTAAACTTCTTTAAGTAGATAAGAATATTATCAATAAAATAATGTGTGAGAATGAAAAATTTATTACTATCAAAAATTCATGATAAACGAAATCGGTTCATAGCAAAATTAGCTTGCGGAACATTTTTTTTTTAATAGTCTATATACAGAGCCTGTGAATTTGAAGTCAAATTCTAAATGGCTTTGCTGCAAAGGGCTTAAGCTTTTACATTTAAATACATTATAAAAATATTCATATAAGGGTAAAAAAATAATGACTGCTTAAATTTAATGAAATAATTTTTCTTGAAAAAATCATGCCATTAAAATTTTTTATGTAGATACATAATACTTTTGACATTTTTAATGACTACCGTAACCATCAATATCTTGAGGTATTCTAGAAGTTTGCTCTAGCAACTGAATGTTATTTTTTTGGTGTATAAGTCTACTTTTTAAACACTTAAATTGCAATGAGAGTTGGAGGGGATCAACTTTTACACAGACAACATATTTGGATATATGGATTTTTTTCTTCAGAAATATTCTTATTATAAAGTATTAACTATCTCTCCCTGAAATCTAATCTAAAATAAATAAAAACATAAAATAAGTAACTTAAAATTGAAATTTTTATATGACAAAATAACTTTTTACACATCAGGGGTAGAAATTAGGAAAATGTAGTCACTAGACCAAAAGAACTGCAAGTAAAAGATATTACCAGTTCATATTAGTTTTGACTGGTCAGTGTTTACATGCCCCTATACATATTTTTAAAAAAGTTAGGTAATAATAAAAAATTTCAATAAAAAATTACAATCACAAAATATGCAAAACTATGATGAAATATGTTATTTTGGAGAACATACAAAACACAAAATAAAAATAGAACATTATATTCATTATTTTAGACACTGATCTGTTGGACTACTGTGTATAAGACTAGTTAAATTGTAAAAAATGAAAGACTTCATTAAAATTTAATTTATTATTACATTAATTTTTGTACTGAAGAAACAAAATTAGTTGAAAGAAACGGAAATGCTGTTGAAGATATCCATATGGGTTTGTAGAAATGATTAAGAATGTAAACACAAGCAAAATAAAAAGTCATTTAATGAGATGAAACAAAATTATAGAAGACTAAAATGTAACACTTAGCTTCCACTTTGTAAGTTTTTTTTTTATAAACAGATTCTTTTAACAAAAGAGCGAGAAAAAAATTACTGATTCGAATGACTCACTATGGAGAATATAAAAACTCACGATTTACTAATATAGTATAACATATAAGAAATTTAAAATAAAAATATTAACAGTCAGTAAAAATAAAAAACTATCATATATTTAATGCGTGAGAATGTCGGTAAGTCCAGAACAGATTCTAGTTCATAAATTTATAAAAAATTTCTTTGTCCGTAATATTTTAAAAACGATCTATTCTTAATAATTTAACTTTACAATTACACCATTATGCATCTTTATAACAGTTTTCTAAAAAGTTCAGCAACAATGACTGAGCTTTATAAAAATATTCAAATAGTGATACACAGAATAATAGAACATTGCTTCTGTTTGTAAATTGATTACTTAATAATGCAAAATATATTTAAATGCGGGGCTGTATGAGGCATTAATGTTATTGGGAATTCATAATAGTCTGAGAATCATTCTAAATCAAACTATTTATGCAGATATAAAAGTTCTCAAACTGTAGACTAAGGTAAAACAATTGTTTGCCAGCCAGTCAGTCAGACTGCAGTGTATTGAGGGTAAAATATATTGTAATAGGCAGCAGTCGAAGTGCAAATGATAAGATATAAATAATAGTTCATTAAAAGATTATCTGTCCTCGTTCCGATATTGTATTTCAGATAATTTATTTTGATACTGCAAGTAAAAATCTGACTAAAATTAGACTCCTTTAAAATGTGATAAATTATCAAATGCGTTGTTTCCAACCAATTACATTCTAATTGAGCTGTTATAGATCAATTACACAAGACCGTTACAGGCCATATTTTCAATAGTTAATTAATTTCCTTTCATTAGCACTTTATCTGGTCCATCTAAGATTAATTTAAAAATTCTATATATCAATCTTCAATGCAACATAGTCAGACCAACAGAATAAGAATAATCTTGCTCCATCTTAAAAATTTTGTGACGACATCTCTGAATATATATATATATATGAATATATATATATGAATATATATATATATGAATATATATATATGACGACATCTTTCATTTAAAAAATCGTTTAGTCTTATTTTGAGAATTTTTTATGTTTCACAATCAGAATTTTAAAGGGTTAAGATATTCAGCTAATGTATAAGCTAAATGTGTTATTTTTTTAAACAAAATTTTTTGTATAATATCATATCAGAAAATTCTCAATGAAGAAAAAGAAAGAATAATATATTTTTTAGTACATAATACAGTAGGGAACCGATTATCCGGAATGATACGGACCATCGCTATTCCGGATAACTGATTTTTCCGGTTTTTTGAATCGCTACAAAAAGTCGTTTTTTTTATTGTTAAACCCAACTAAAAAAAAAATATTTGGAAATAATCTTGAAAAAACGAAGTAATACACTAATGATTATTTCCAAAATGATGCTAGGGTAAACATCTTTCAAAAAAGGAAGAAAAATCCTAAAATCTTATTAGGAAAAAAATTTTTTTTTTGAAAAAATAGCGGTAAAAGTTATCGAATTTCGTTCCGGTTTTTTGGTTTTCCGGTTTTCTGATTTCCGGATAACGGGTTCTGTACTGTAATAAAAAAACAAATGAACAAAAATGATGAAATAAAATAAAAGTAATTACAATGTTTTATTTTTAACGTTGGAAATAATAGTTTTTAGCGTAAAAGTAAAATTAAATGTTTTAGAAACATTTTTGTGCTGGTTTAAATTAAACTAAATGCATATATACATTAAAAAAATACTTTAATCTATAATAGTTTCATTTCTCCTGCCTTTAGACTACCTGGTACAGTATTATCTCAGAAAAATTCTAAAGTTTTGAATTATAATTTTTGCAATAAAAGTTTCTCTTTAATTCAAATAGGTAAAAATTTATCAAAAGTTAAATTTTAAAATAAACAAAATGCCAATTTTAATTTATGATAAAAAGTATTAAAAACATTGCCAAGGTTACTGCAAAATATTTATCTGTTAATTAAATATCATTGAATCGAATGATAATATATAAAGAAATCTTAATTCTAGAAAAATTGAAGCTATTTTTCATAACAGAAACTTATCCTACACTTCTTTTTTTTATTTAACTGTCTTTAAACTAGAAATAAATTATGTTATTACATCAAATCTATGATTTTCTATTCAAACCAGCTACTTAATGAAGATGAGTGAAATATTTAGTTATAAAACTTTGAAGAGAAACATAATCACTTTACGCTTAATGGAAAACGCCATGTTAAGTGTTTTATTCAGGGTGAGTAGTCAAATTATTCAACAAAAAATAAGCACCTTTTAAGCACTGAAAAATATTTTTAAGCACTTTAAAAAACATCATAATTAACCCAGGTTGGAAAGTTTTTGACAATTGATGGTTTTATATTGTTTTAACAGTCTTGTCCAAAAAAAAAAAAAAATTATGGCATTGTTTTTGACAATTTTCAGAAACCAGGAAATTTGAATCATGTAAAACAAACTGCGTTTTCATATGCTACGGACTGACAATACGCCGAAATAGATTGGGGTTGAATTAATTGTGAAAACGTTGAATAGAACAATGTGAACTGTGTCCTTTTGCATAATTTGTAGCGAAAATCAACATGGTAAAGGAAAAATCTCATTTTGAAAAAGGGAAAACTAAGCACTTTTTAAAAACGCTACGCACCATGTTATTCAAGAGAATGTTTGGAACATTGAGAGGGAGGGGATGACTATTTGCATATGTCTATTACCTCTCAAGTCATATCTATGCTAATGCTATAGAAAAATCAACATAGGCGACAAAAATTCAAAATTAAAATTTTTATACATTTATTATTGATATAAGCAACAGTTTGAAATTTTGAACAAAATTTTTTACATCCAGCTTTCCATTTTAAAAACTATTTAAACCAGTTGAAGCACAAAGCAAGGAATAAGAAAATTAACAAAACATGAAACAAAAAACAATCCATATATTAACTTAAGATCTTCTAATTTACAGTTCACTAATTTGAAATTTTTAAAACCAAAATCTGAAATTTCAAATGTTTTATAAACGAAGAGTATGAAATCAAGGAAAGAATGAAATTAGTTTCAACAACTAAAATTATACAACATACTGAATACAAACTTTCAACATTAATTTTGACAAAATTATGAGCAATGAAAAGAAATCTTACTGGGTTCCATATTCATAAAAATCTATGAGTAACTCTTTTATAAAATACTGAAGAGTAGTAAAAGGCTGTTTCCACAAGACTAAATTTTTTCGATCTTCTCTGACGGCAATCCATTGCTTGTGTTGACTGGATAATGAACTTGGATCATATTGCATAGAAAATACACTATCAAGTCCTCCATTAGACGTTACACTTTCGTAAGACTTCCTCGATTTTACACTAGGATCTGAATTTTCAGACATCTTCACTTTATCAAATTTTTCTAATCGCTTTACCTGAAAGAGAGAAAATATAGTATAACTCATAAATGTAAGAAAAATAATCATCCACTCATTGCGAAGATTTTAAAATCAGTACTTTTATCAAAATAATTGTCGAATTCTGGGCAGTGGTATGAACAAAACTAAGTAAGGTTGAACTCCGACCCACCCCAGGGGGGTATACGGAGATAAAAGTAAAATTATTACAATAAAATTTCTCTAAAAACTAAAGTTACAGTAAAATTTCGCCAAATGACAGTGGTGGTGATCAGTTAAAAGTGGATTAACAATAAAGTTTGACAATTAAAAACATGTGTTAAAGGCAATGAAACCCAATAGCGCCGGTGTAAATGTCGAGAATTAAATGATTATAATAATAAGGAAACAAGAGATAAAAAATCTCAAAACTAAAATCAATGAAAGCTAAAAGTCCAAATAGTAAATGTCTAAAAGTAAAAGTCTGACTAGAAGTCTATGAAGTCTAAAATCAAAAGTAGATAAAAATTCAAAATGTAAGGCTAAAAGTTGATTAGTAAAAATTAACGATGACATGCTCTATTGTTGGTTCATGACTGGGGCCAGTTGATCTGGGGCTAGAATGTCCTCGAGGGTTAAAACAAAACTAAATCAAACATTGCAGGAGAGCAACCTGAAGGGTTTGTATACCTCAGAACCACCATCTACTCAAGCAATATTTTTCTTTAAATTTTTGCAAAAAAAAACTGTTTGGGGTACTGGCAATTATAGTTGCGCAGACAGGTTGAAATATTTTCCAATTATGTATTAAATAACAGGGGTCTACCCAGGCCTAATTTGCTACCGTTTAGCGGTACATTGACAAATTCAACTTTAGGAAAAACGGTAGTTTCACAAATTCAACTTTACGAAAAACAATAGTTTCACAAAATACTTTTTCTTAAAATTAAATTTTTGTCTCCCTTAAGAAACAATAAATCTATATTTTTACCATGTTTTTGCGTTAAAATTTTATTTTTGCATCCCTTAAAAAACGATAAATTCATATTTTTGTGCTGATTTTACAATATAATTTTTCACAAATTATGTCTAAATTTTCACAAAATAGGTACCTCTCAGAAAAACCTAGACAGACCCCTGAATAACTATATAGAACAGTGGTCTGCAATCCAACTCCTGCAGGGTTATCTATTGAGCTATGCGAAGATAGCCCCCGAAAATGAGGAAAAATCAAAAATTCGAACTACTTTTTGACCATAAATGACCACCTTTTAATTTTTTTTTTACCACCCTTATTTTGGACATAATCCTGAAAATTAAATTTGGGGGCTAACTTCGCATTTTTACACCAAATAATTAAAAATTCAATTTTTATAATGTATTCGTTTGACCAGTTTGAAATTTTTTTTGACTACCCTTTGTATTTTTAAGCATTTATTTGGCGTAAAAATGCGAAGTTAGGCCCCGAATTCAATTTTTAGGATTATGTTTAAAATAAGGGTGGTAAAAAAAAATTTAAAGGTGGTCATTTGTGGTCAAACGAATGTAGTTTTAGTTTTTCCTCATTTTCGGGGGCTATCTTCGAGAAGCTTATCTATTGACTTACTGGGAAAATATTGAACTATCCTATCCCTAAATGTTTTTATTTTCTGTATTCAAGGATTATGAGTCATTTAAAATAGAATATGACCACTAGCAAAAATTTTTTTTTAATGTTGGAAAAAAGTTTTTTTTTTTTTTTTTTTGCTTATTTAAAATTTTTTTTAAATATTTTAAGACCCAAATTGGAAGAAACCAATTCATCGACATCCAATTCAATTCAAACCAATTCATCATCAGCAATTCACCGACATCCAGGGTTTGAAAAAACCCGGGGATTTTTGAAAAAACCCAACCCGCCTGGGTTTTATTGAAAAAACCCGGGGAAAATTGGGTTTTATTTGAAAAAACCCGGGGAAAATTGGGTTTTTTCATTTAGTGCTCATAAATTTTACTGTGAAAATATTTTTATTTATTAAATAGTATTGTATAAGTAAACACTAAAATTTCATCCGACTTTTACCTGTAATAAAATTAAACTGGAATAAATATTTAATGGTCTTCAATGTTTTTATAATACGATTAATAGAAAGTGAAATTAAAATTATGCATAATTATAAAGAGTATCAGTTACTTGTCCCTTTTTTCAAATATTTAGATAAATATATGCATTCTAACTTTATAGTTTCAAAAAACAAATTAATCTTAAAATTATTAAAAAGCATATATAAAAAGTTATAGCTCATTTTTTTAAAATCAGATAATAAAACTTATTTGTTTATTGTTGTTTAATGTATCACTTAATAAATTTTTGTTTGTTTGATTTCAATATTTTTAAACATGATTAAAAGAAACAAAATAAATTGTATTCAAATGAAATCTTAAAAATATTTAAAAAATCTTAAAAGTAATATTTTAATTTTTAACTGTTTTTTAATTGTGATAAACTTTCTCCAAATAGTTAAAAATTGTCAGCAGATGTTAAGAGTTAACTTAAAAAAAAGGTCAATTTTTTCCTTTATTATTATTATCATACAACAGATTCAAAGTGTCTACATTTCTCTCTTAGATGGCAATACACTTTTATGAGTTTTGTAGCTTTATCTATTTCGAAGTTTACTCTGCACCAAACCGAAAGTTGAAAAGTGTCTTTCGATAGAGACAGAAAATGCTGGTGCTGAGTGCAAAGAAAAAAGAATTGACAGAAATTTTGTGGAAGCTAGGAATTTTATTTATTTACTTATTTATTTATTTTTTTGCCATAATTTTCCACTATTTTTTGATGAAAACTGTTCAATAACAGTGTCAAGCATCATTGATTTTGGAAAGTATTCAGGATCGGAAATTTTGGATGCCATAACACGTGGCAGAAATTCTGGATGATGCTTAGAAAGACAGCTTTCTGCTAATTGGTCTTGTTCATCATTTAAAAATTGTCCCCTTGTTTCGGGATCCAGGATGCATATGCTGATAAATGATGTGGCTGAACAGCCTGATCTTTTAACAAAATGTTTATGGGATTCTAATTCATCACACGATAGTAAGTTAATTCATATTTCAACAGGTTCTGAAATTGAAATGTTTTCTGGTTGAAGCTTTTTTAAAGCTTCAGAAACAATTGATATCTGTTTTTCCCAATTGATAGTTTATTGGTAAAGCCCAACATTATTTAATTTTTTTGACATATAAAATTGTTCAAGAACAATCTCTTCATATTTATGGTAATTATTGGCAAAAGTTTTTACGCGCTCACAATATGAATTCCACCTAGTATCATTGGTCATCAAGCAGTTTTTTTCATTTGCCCATCCATGTGCTTGATGCACATTTCTAAAATATTTGTTAACTTCAACGATAGGTCCAATGATAGTATTAGGAGATACTTCTTTTTGAACCAAATTTAAAAAAAAAAACAATTTGTGAAAAAAACCACCAAGTGGGTTTTTTCAAAGTGGGCCCACTTGGGGAACCCTGGTTATATGTATTTTATATTAAGTTTAAATGGTGCATTATCACTAATACATATTTGAATCTTCTTTATTTTTAAGTACATTACGTTTCATAATTTTTTAACTCAAGAATTATAAAATATAAATGCAGTAATATAAAAGGAACAAGTTTATTAATCTTTTTGTTTTCACACACATTTATTTACTATTTTTATTAAACATATGGATATTACCCATTATAAAATTATAATCTGTAAATATTTATAATCAGTAAAAACTAAAATTTCATCTGACTTGAGTTAAATAAAAAACTGAAATAAATATTTAATGGTCTTACATGTTTCTATAATAAGATTAATAGAAAGTGAAATTAAAACTACGTATAATTATAAAGAGTATCAGTTACTTGTCCCATTTGTTTTCAAATAATTAACCCTAGAAAAGGATTTCATTTTTAGATAAATAATTTTAAAAAGTTCTCCTATAAAAAGTTTTAGCTTTTTTTTTTCTTAAGCTAGAAAATAAAACTGTTTAAATTTGTTAATGTATCACTTGGTAAAAAAAGAAAAAAATTGTTTCTTTTCAATTTTTTTTAATATATTATATTATTATATTACCTGTATGTATTATATTACCTGTTTATTAATATATAAAGCATGCAACTATAGTTGAAAAATTGATCTTTTCAGACTATATTATTAAAATTTTTATTTGATTTAATATCATTAAAATATTACTTTTTTGAAAAAACCCACTTGAAGTTTTCAATAGCACCTACTATAAAAATTATATGAATATTTGAGTTTCTTTTACTTTACTAATATTAAAAACTTAATCATATAAATCATGCAACTCTATTTGACAAATTTATGCTGCACAATAAATTATATAAAAATAAATGTGAAACAATAAGTTCTAGTAAAAAAAAAAAAAAAAAATTTTTTTGAAAAAACCCACTTATCGTTCCAAGTGGGTTTTTTCAAGGTGGGCCCACACAATAAAACCCGGGCGGGTTTTTTCAAAGTGGGCCCACTTGGCGAACCCTGCCGACATCCCTTTCAACCACTGATTGATATTTTGAATAAAGAATTTAAAAACATTCACTTATGCTCCATAAATATGGAAACGTGATAAAACTAAATAATAATTAAACGTTTTAAATAAGCTTACCTCTTGACAGTTGGTGTGCTTTATATTTCTGCATTATTTATAATAGTCATTATTTAGATTTCGAACTATAACGCAGTTTACAAATTGTAGCATTAATATCAATTATTAAGATGAAAATTTCGTGTTTTCTTATTTATTATTACAAATTTCAATGTAAAAGAACAGGGATATTCAAGACAATGTTTATTTTCAATTAAAAAAGATTTAAAATTAATTGAATGATGAAAAGGATTAAAATTGATAAATAAACTGCATAAGGATAAACGCATATAACAGTATAGATGTTTTAGTTCTGTTAGAAAAACAAAAACTAAAATACTTTTGAAATTTATTTTAACATAGTTGATTTTTAATATAGTAATTGCAACATTACTGACTAATAAGACATTATTGACATATTGCAACATTAAGAAAAAAATATATACCTTCTAAATATTTTAAATGAATTTTAAAAAAATTTTTTAACATAGTATTTTTTTAATATTTTTTTTCAACAGAAAATTAAACTGAAAAGATAAAATTTAGAAAAGCACTTAATTTCCATTGATACTTTTGACTGTAGCAAGCATTAAGTATAAATAAATATACAAGTATATAAAAATAAAGTGTGTGAAATTTTAATTCTCTCAATAATTACATGATTTAGCTGATTTTAAAAACAGAACATTGAATTAATAATTTTACATTTTATTTTAAACATTTGTAGTGATTTTATCGTAAATGTATTCAGAAAGATTTAATTTACATAAACATTTTTGTGGAAACTAATTCCACATAAACATTTAAAAATTTTAAAATTATGTTTATTTAACATGAACTAATTCCTATAAGCCACTCAACTCAAAATTTAAAAAAATGTGAGAAATTTTTTTTTCGTATTTTCTAACAATTAAACTGAAAAAATTTATATAAATACAAAAAAATTTACTTATTAAATAGAATTTTTTAAAAAAAGAAACAAAGATTGCTGTTTTAAAAAATAGCTTGGTTTTTTATGTTGTTTAAACCAGTCAAGCCTGTTTTTTTTTTATGAAAAACAATTTAGATAAGACTCACTTGGAAAAAAAAACGTGGCAGACTACTGATATGGAACAAATAAACAAGTCAATAAGAATATAAAAACAAATTAAGCGTAGTTGTAGGAAAAGAACATTTTAAACTAAATAAGTTTATCTTTAATTGGAAAAGATGTTTTGTAAACAACTTTTTTTTCCACAATATTTTTAATGCCTTAATTCACCAAAATGTCAATTACCTTGTTTTTAAAAATCGAAGATTTTTTGCAAACAGTTTCTTGCTGGTGTTAAACTTTCTAAACTCAAATTGTTTATAAAGAATTAATATTTCCAGAGCTAAAATTTCTTGAAAAGCTAATTAACTAGTTTATAATATCCTAAAACAATGCTTTGGAAACAGCTTCTTGTAAGTATCAATAACTAAGAAAAAATTTTAAGATTAAAAACCATAGTCTAAAAAAATTAGTTCTCTGGAGTGTTTTAAAAATATGTTTAATTTTTGTAAAAATTTAAATTTAATGAAGCTAATAATATAACAACACAACAGATAAGAACTGATAGTGATAAAGTTTTTATTAATTGTGATAAAGTCTAATGTTAAGTTTGAATTTATAATTAGTTTTTTTTTTGGCTAATATTGAAAAAACATTTTACAATACACCACAGGATAAAATAACTGGATCGAGAAAAAAAACAATGCTATTTTATTAAAATAATTAAAATAAAAAAATTAAGATCATTTGTAGTTTAAAAATTAAACTATACAAATAACAGGTGTAATTAGTCTTTTCTACCTCTTGAATTTTTATTACTAACACATCAACATCAGGATGCGTTAGTAATTACAAATCATATAAAATTAGATTTCTTAATGTATATATACATTTAAAAAAAATCCTATTAAAAAAAAAAAACATATTATAAAACTGAAACTTATTTAATGCTAATTTCATGAATTTAGTAAGATATGCTAGCTTTTTACATTCCTTATAAATATCTCATAATTATTTGAGCTAAACTCAGGTGAACATTAGAGTAATGTGGTCAAGGAATGAAAATAGAAAATTAAAGAGCCTGTTGGATAATAGAGAGACAATTGCTAATTAAACTTTTAAAAAATAGGTATACATATCCTAAAATCATGTACATTATTATACCAATAATGGACATTATATTAATAATATACATTATTATAATAACAGTGTACATTATTATAATAATGTCTTTTATTACGTAATAAAAATTTAAAAACTTTATAGCATTCAATATCATCTTAGCTTAGATACATAGTTCTTTCAAAATTGTCATTTTTCTTTCATATCATTTAAATTGTTATTAAATTGTAATACAACCATTAATTAGAAAAATATAGTATAAGAAATTTAGCTTTAGCAGAGCTATGTCACTGACAATATCCCTTTTAATGAATAAAGCAAGTGATAGGAAAGTTTTCAAGGAACTTAATAAACGTCAACATTTGATTCATCACTATTGCGACATCTTTCCATATGTGCTTTGTTAACTAATGTCAAATGAAACTTTAATAAAAAGAAGTATCTTCTCAAATAACTCACTGTATCTATAAGAGAATTAAAATTGGTGAGTTGACAAAATTTAATAAATAGAAATGTTTGCTGAATTACACGACGACACGGATTATCAGGACAAAAATTTATTAAAACACAAAATAACTTACGTAATTCGCAATACCTTAGATAATTAAAAATACAGTTAGTTTTAAAATTTACCTAATTGTCACTTACTATTAAATTAGTATAAATAAAATATTAAAAGTAACATTAAAAACATATGTAAAAAACAAATAAATAACTGTCATGAACTATACAAAATTAAAAAACAATTTTGCTTAGATATCTCAATATAAATATATTAAAAATACCATAAAAAAATTAAAAGTATATACTCACAACAAAATAAATCTATCGAAGAAATTAAATTAACAAGTGTTCGTAGCATATAAACTGAATTTTTCAAATAAACAAATAAGATACATCCTATTTACACTAAAACTGGAATGCTAAAGGGACAAAAGCTGTTGTTTGACAGTTATTAATCAAGCCATGTGAAATTAATCATACATTCTTCCGGTCAAAGTTTATTAAAGGACCAAAAAAAATTTAAATCGGAAGACACTTTCGAAAATTTTATCAACTTCCTCCGGCAGAAGATTGTACTTTGTGGCTATCTATCTGTTCCATAGCTCTCGCCAAGGATTCGCCACCAAAAACGCCGGTTACGCCGCCCTGCTGGCGACTGTTTAAGACTGACACGTCACCTGATTTTCGAATCGACGTCATACCGAGTCGATTGAAGCGAAACAAAAAAGAAATTTATATCCTTTCCTCCTTTTTTTTTCTCTCGATATTGTAGATAAAGATAATTGACGAATATTTCATAATAATCATCTGTAAAAAATGTGGTTTTAAAGCATATAATTATACTGTATTTTCCTGTTCACCGAGAATGCTTGATGAATACATTGTTTTTGTTTCGAATAATTATACAGTTTAGTTTTCGCTTTCTTTTTCTTTTTAGGACCGCTCTTAATGGAAATTTGAAGTGAAGTTTGAAACATTTTATTTATAATCGAAAACTTAAATTTATAATTATTATTTTTCGCATCTAGTATTTCAATGTAATCTTTTCTTTTTTAATATTTTATAATAAAAAATATTTATTAAAAATAAATTGCTGATAATTATAAGTTCTAATTATTTGTTTTTTTCTATAAATGTTATGCTTTCATATTAGATTAATTGAAAGGATGGAAAAAAATTATATCCTTTCTTCCTCCTTTTTTTTTATTTATTTATTTTATTTGCTTATTTATTTATTTTTTAATATTAGATAAAAGATAATTTACAAAGATTTCATTATACAAAGCTTATATTAATTCTACATTTTCCTGTTTTAAGATACTTAAAATGCTTGCTGAATTTATTATTTTTGCTTCTAAAAATTTTCCAGTTTTCACTTTTTCTCTTCTTTTTTTTTCCACTTTTTTTTTTTATTGTTTGTTGATAGAGATTTGAAATAAAGTTTGAAACATATTACTTAGAATATGGCAACTAATTTAAATTTAAAATTTGTTTTCATCTAATATTTTTTTTAAATATTTTATTATAAAAAAATTATTATAAAGGTATTACTCATTATTATAAGTTCTAATAATTTGTTTTTTACAATCTATTTCAGACCTTTTTTTATTACTTATTTTCAATTGAAAAATAATTCAACAAATAAAATAACATTAAAAATTATTCATACGAAGTAATCCAAAATTTTATATTTCAATATTACGAGTTTATCAGCCTATTCTATAAGAAAAAAAAATCTAAACTTAATTGTTTTGCTCAGTTGGTATAATGCAAAATTTCCACAAACTTTTTTTTTTCAGTTCTTATCGAATTTCTAATTACTTAAAAACTTTTTATTTTCGCTGAAAACACTGATCAGTAATAATACATAAAATTTATTTTTAGTAATGCATTAGAATTTTAAATAGTTACTCTTTTTTCCATATTTTAATTTCATCCGTTTGTTGAGTATTGTTTTACATAGTAAATAAAAACCACTATTTACCGTTTAACGATTATAAACGGAAACTGAAAAAATAAAAAAGTAATTATAACTAAAAATAAAGAGGAACGATAACTGATAAATATCGTTAAATAAATAATTAAAAGGAAACACTGTGACAAATTTTATTAATTATCAGCTGATGATAGACAATTTATCAAATTTTCTTTGTTAATCAAGCTCTTATCGTATGACATAACTAACCAATAAGAGTGCACTCACAACATTGAGAAACGATTTCAGACCATTTTCTTTTTATGTTGTATAGAGATTTAAATAATTTTTCAGATGTGACCTATCTTTTTGACACAACTAAACAGTGGCAGAAATGAAAATAACTTTTAGATATTTTTTAGACGGATCATAGGTTAGAGTCTCCTGGCCGTCACGCTAACCGTGGGAGGATTTCTGGTCTTCCTCTCCATGTAACTCAAATGTGGGCAAGTTCCATCAAAAATCCTCCACGAATGGAAATTTTTCCCGATACTTGATCCAGGAGTTCCCTCGTCTTCTCGATTGGGTTTAAAATTACAAGGCTACGGAGTTGAACATTAGTAGTTATAAACCCAAATATTGGGTCTGATTTTCAACGTCGGTTATAAAATAAAAATATCAGGAGGCAAGGGCGCCGGCAGCGGGGTGCAAGGGGGTGCACTTGCACCCCCCTGGCTTTTTTTTTCAAACAATTAAATAGATACTGAAAAATTATGTAATAAAATTTTTTTATTAAACATAATTTTATGGAAAAACAAATAAGTAATTATTGATACATAACAATTAAAAAATTGTTTAATCAAACAAGAATTGTAATCGTCTTGTTTGCTGTCCAAATCTGTTTTTAACTTTTTCAATGAATTCTGAGTCATCTTTGATTCTTTTCTTATGCACACTGAGCATTCACAAACTTGGCAGATATCTAAGCTATATTTTTAAATTTCATTTATTAAAATGTAAATAATATTACATTTTCTATTAGTTATTCAGTTTAACAAAGGTGTATAACACAAGCTGACTTCTCGCAACTGTAAAACTTTATCAACACAATAAATAATGTTAAGCGTGCACAAACACGTTAGTATACGAAACTACTGTTTGTAGTTATTTGTGTTTCAAAGTCAGTAGCTATGCCAGCGCGATCGCCTCTGGGCAAAATTTGTAAGTACAAGAAATTCGTACTTTTTTTTAAATATCTTGCTAACAATGAAGAAATGTATCTTGAAAAAATGAACAGATGAAAGTATATGTAATAACAAAACAAAATGTAATAGCAGAATATTTAAATTTTTTTTCGGGGGGAGGGGAGGGTAGTTTGTTAGAGGGTTGCACCCCCTTTTATATTATTCTGCCGGCGCCCTTGTCAGGAGGGTTCAGCTTTACGGTAAAACTCGTTACATTATGAGTAAAACAATCAAATGCATCATTTATGTATTACTATTAAGTCCGAAATTTGATAAATAACGAGAATTCACCAAAACGATTATGTATATCGACATTCATTGGAATGTGTCGACATTCGTGTATTTTAGTCTTTTCCCAGTAATATTTTTAAAGTCATCGAGTAAAAATAGTACTACTTTTGCTATCAATTGATTTGGGTTTCATGGAACATTAAAGATTTACACACTTGATAATATATAGAAGCAATTCTGTAGGTCAACAGTCGGGTCAAAAACCTAAAAACATTCAAATAATTAATTGAAACTCAGTATTTTTAATTTTTACGGTCTAGCAAATCTCCATTTTTAAACATGTGATGGAGGTTGAAGGTAAGACTCGATATATAACAGTAAAATAATCAAATATAATAACATGTGAAAACCCGAAATTTGATAAATGTTGAACATTCACTAAAGCGATCATAGGAATATCGACATTCACTAATTTCGGTCTTTATATATAAACATCTTTTAAAGTCATCTAGCAGTAATAATACTACTATTGCTATCCATTGATGTGGGTTTCACGGAACATTAAAGAGAGATCGACACACGTGACAATATCCAGAACAACTCTGTAGGTCAGCGGTCGGGTCAATAACCTAATGACAAGTTTATCTTATTTTGAGAAATTAGCAAGAGTACTAAGCATAATCTTATTTAGCTGTTTATATCTAATATATCTATCTATCTAGAATATATTATATATTTAACGGTGAATCTATATCTCCTTAAGGTTTTTATTAATTTAGCAAATGACTTTTAAAAATTTGATAATTCTGAAACGATTTCGCTCAAATTTTGCATTTTGTCATTAAAAATTACATACCTGAAAAAGATATGAGCATTTGTAGATCGTAGGATTCAAACATTTTTTTGAGATTAATTAAATAAAATAATAAAAAATAATTAATAATTATTTAAAATTAATTTTTACATGGAATTGGGTATAATATGAAAAAAACACAACTACTTCGATTTAGTAGGAACAACATATGACGCAATGCTAAACGAATGGAATTTAGTTGTTGTTTATTTAGTTATTGTTATTAGTAGTTGTTGTTATTTGTTTTAGTTATTGTTGTTTATTTAGTTGTATTTAGTTTCAATAACTTTTCTTTATAATGCAATAAAATCTGGCGAGCAGCTATTTAAACGATCGAACACTTCGTTTGTTTATTTGTGGCTTGAAGTTAGGCTCGCAGAAAATGCCGTTCATGGGTTAAATTTAGTAGGAAGAACAGAACCTGTGACGTAGGCTATATTATACCGAATTAACTTTAGAGAAACGAACTTTATAAGTGTTTGCAGAAATTTTACGATTCACTGAAAAAGTTCTCGAGGTATAACAACTTCTGATTGCTCTCTTGACCAAACTATTGATTATGAATTAGGATCATATTTTCCAGATTAGAGCAAAGATCAACTCCGAAAACTTGTAAATTGATAATCACGAATGTAATTCCATAAAAAAAAAGTGTTTATTCAGACGAAGTACGTATTTTTGTGCCCGATTTTGTACATTGAAATATCGTCTGCTCAAATTTATTGACATGCATCAAGTACTCTCAAAGCATCAAGATTGAGTCCTAGTACATGAAAATCCGATCATTTGATCGAAAGTTATTCACGGTTTTGACTTTTTTTTCTTTGCGTACAGTGCAATATGTTTATAATTTTAAAAAAATAAATAAATGCAAATTGAAATTTGCTATACGTTTCGTTCTAGAAAATCTAAAAAAAAAAGGCGAAACGAAAAAAGAATATTGTGTGTTCTTTTACAATCAAATCACTGTAGTAGTTGTATTCTTTTCTTCGTATTTAACCAGTTGTTAGTTTTAAAAGCTTTAATCACGAAGTTATTATTTGAACATGCTCCATATGATCAAAAATTGATATAATTAATTGGAATTTCCGTGTTTCTGTACATTCTATAAAAAGGATATCTCGGGAAAATATAGCGAATTATAATTTCAAGTCCACGAGTGGGTACATAAAACTTAAATTTAAGGGGGAGACTAAAAGAATAACAAGAAAAAAATTAAGTAAGTAAATAAATATACTTATTAGTAATAAAATATAAGAAAACATTCTATTTTTTTTTATTACCGGTGTTGAACAGCTGACTCATTTTCGATTATCAAGGTTCAACTTCGTAGCCTTTATAACCGTCGGTGAACCGCAGACCCAATTTTCGGGTTTAAGACTACTAATGTTCTACTCCGTAGCCTTGTAATTTTGAACCCCATCCAGAAGACAAGAGAACTCCTGGATCAAAGATTGGGAGAAATTTGTCCTCGTGGAGAATTTTTTGATGGAACTAACCAGCATTTGCATTACACGGAGAGAAGGACCATGAAATCCTCCCACGGTTAGCCTGACGACAAGGGGACTCTAACCCATGATCCGTCTACCACTGAGGATATTTCACGTCAGCACTCTAGTCTGTGCAAACCGGATGCGGATTTGTATTGACCTGCCATCGCTGGATTCGAACCCAGTCACCTCTTTGGAAGGCGAATGCTCTATCCCCTGAGCCATCGCGGCTCAACTTCGTAGCCTTCTAATTTTGAACGTTACCCAAAAGACAAGTAAACTACTGGGTGAAGTATTAGGGCAAAGTAGCCTTTGTGCAGGACTTATTGATAGCATTCCAACAACATTTGCATTACAGGGAGGGGAAAACCACGAAAATTACCCTTGATAAGCCCAACCGCAATTAGAGGATAAATCCATCTCACACAGAGAATGTTTTTTTAGCAGTACTATGGTTGTTGTGAGCAGTATGCAGAATTCAGATCAAACAGCTTTCGCTGGAATACGATAAAGTTTTTTTTTTGCTCCCTTCAATATTAATTTGCGAATGAATTAAATGGTGGGTACCAGCTTGTTTAGGAAATAAAGGCGACCTGTGCGCAATGCTGACTACTTTACCACAATCATTAAAATTAATATATATATGAAGCGTATTTTAAAGTTTAAAATAAAAAATAATTTTTTACAAAAGAAAAAGAAACAACAGAAAAGTACATATGAATTTTTGGATCGTTTGTGCTCGGTGTGCAATAATAAAAACCGAATATCAATTGAAAAGTTTAGAAACGTTCATGTGAAACCTTGATTGTATAAAAAGGAAGACAGCTTTTAATGTATCCATTTCTTGTACGTCATTGCATTGGCATAACACAAATTCAACAAAGAAAACACAAATATAAGTAAATATACTATCTAGTCCTAAGTCCTAACGTCAGCCAAATATAATCCCATTACGCAAATTAAAACAACTTTGTCATTAAATTTACCTATAATATTACCAAGATCAGTATTTTTCTTTTTAAAAAAATGAACTTAATACCATAAATTGGAAAACAGCATTGAACTTTTGCCTGCTTACCAATTTAAATACGCGGCGCTCGCCTCCTCGCTGTACTAATTCTACTACCGGGATTGCTACACGTTTTTATTGATAGTATAAATGCCACGAATAATAAAACCAAAATCACGAAAAAGCGAAGTAGTATTTTTCTAAGAACACAACAGTAGTATTTTTCTAAGAAAATTTCATAGGTTCCTGAAAACATTGGAATTTCCGAGCGAAAGGATGAAGGATAAACTCTGTTGCCTACGACAGAAAGATAGAACTTATCTTGAAACTTCTTTCCAGAAGTTTTATTACTAACTGCTAGAACCTCATAAAAGCAACCCATATTATATAGATTGATACTAAACTTATTTAGCCATTAACCTAACAAGTAATAAATATTTTTTATAGTCCAAGACATTTGAATAGTCATTAACGATGTAAACGCACACATATAAAAAAAAAATTATTACATATTGTTCATGAATGTTATATTTTTAATGAATATTATGCTTTTGTGTAACGTAACGATTTTACTTTTATGCAGATTCCTCTTCTCACCAAATTGGAGCATTAAACTTTTATCATAGCACTGAATCTCACTCTATTTGTGACCAGATATTTTGCCTTTCTCCATGCCTTTCCTATTGTTTTCAATTCACATATAATTGTCCTGTGGCAAGTATTTTCAGGTCTCCCTCTTTTTCTATTTCCCGGAGGGTTCCAATCAAAAATTTGTCTTACTTTAAATATTTCAGGTTTACGTAGAACATGGCCTAACATGGAACTCAGCTAAAGATAACTCAGCAATAACTCAGCTAAAGATTGGTGTGAGGATTTAGTCGTCTTGTCTTAAATGTACACACAGCTATGGTGATATAAGCATTTAAAGGCTCTTGCCACACTCTAAATAGCACTGCAATCAGAATTAAATATGAGAATGAATAAGAATCTAAGTATAAATGCAATCAGAAACTCTCTCTTAAAATATACTGCCTTAGGTGAGTTAGTAGTTGAAGCGAAAAAATGTGCATTTAAATTATAAAGAAGTTTTTTTTTTTTTTTCGAATGAGTTCCTCTCAATGATCAGAAATCTCCAAAAGTATCAATCTGACGCAAAATACCCTCAGTTATAAACGGATCGGGGGTTAGAATCCCCTTGCCGCAAGGCTAACCGTGGGAGGTTTTCATGGTTTTCCTCTCCATCTAATATAAACGCGGGTTAGTTCTATCAGAAAATCCTCCATGATGGTAAATTTTTCCCAATACTTTATCCAGGAGTTCCCTTGTCTTCTGGATTGGGTTCAAAATTACTAGGCTACGAAGTTGAGCATTAGCAGTCGTAAATTTAATATTAGTTCGGCTGTTCAAAGACGGTTATAAAATAAATAAATAAAAGTCCCAATCAATGTTTCAGAAAAATAAAGAAAGTTTAAAGACCAGAGAATCATAATGTAGTTTATAAATTTATAATTCATCATATATCACATAATCAAATTATAAATCCTAAATTTAGTTAAGGTGAATCATAAATTTAGCTAAGAAAAATAATAATCAATTTGCAGGTACTTAGATGGTAGTTTTTATTTTTATTTTTTTAAGTGAAATTTCGATAGCTATTGGTACCAAGTTTATAGTTATAGTCTAAAGCTTTATTTACCGCATATTTTAATTTCGTCTAACAAATCCACCCGACTCCCCCAAAAAATTGGATGCTTTAGTGCCCTGAGTGTGTATTATATCGCTAGGTGTGTATTATATTTATATCGCTGTACTACCATACGACAAACTTCTTTTATTTTAAAAAAAAAGCAATAAAATGATAACTGAAAATCATTACCATTATCAAACCGAAATCACGCTGTCTTCGTGACGCTTCCGATACAATACGTCAATATTTCTAAAATTCGGTGGTTGAACGGATCATTACCATCTGTTTGAGGATAATCAGCCAATTCGAATCGTTGTTTAAGTAGCTTATAAGATTAATCATTAACAGCACGCCACAATTCGTAATAAAAAGAAATTTACATTACGTTTTTCTTTTTCATCCTCTATACTATACATACTTGACAGTTTTTTAGAATTTCAGATCCTACTCATTGCATATGATCTTTCTGAGATTATCAGCCATGACGGAAGAATCTCAATTCTTTATTTACTTCTTTCTCATCTATTATTTCATTTTAACGAATAAATTCTTGTTTATCATTTATTCTATTTGACATTATCGATTTAATAATTATTCTGCGAAAGTTATTTATTTTATTCAATTTTATTGACAAGATTTTATTCAATTTTATTGACAATTCAATTTTATTATTTCAATTCTAACCGAAGAGATAAGCACGCGTTATTTGAGTCTTTATTTAAAACGTTTAATTCAAATTTGTTTGTAACCCTGACACAATCAGAGACAGTTATTGAAAAAATTAGTCTTGATCAAATATGTGTAAAAATGAGCAAAAAAAACGAACTACCCTGAATAACTTGTGAGCTAATGATCGGATATCCGCGTTTTAAGACAGTCTTGGTGCTTCGAGGGAGTAACCTCAAATATACCAATCAGTTAGCAGAGAAGATCATTTAAGTTACGAAATTATACACAAAATTACTTTCTCTGAATAAAATATAAAAGGAGGCCTCAATCTGGGAAACATGATCTCAACAGTTTGGTCAGATGAGCGGTCCAAAGCTTGGATCACTTAATGTTTATATATATATATACAGTCAAACCCCGCTATAGTGAACCTTCAAGGGACTGAAATTTCGGTTCACTATAACCGGGAGTTCACTATATCCGTTACGCAGGTTTGGTAATGGTTCCCAAACTCCTCCCTTTTATTACATTATATTCATATAAATGACTGAAAAATATTATGTAGTAGCAAAAAATGTGTTATTTTTCATCACTCTTCGTCTTGCGTACAAATAAAAATTAGTAATCTTTAGCTGATGAGCAATCCTCAACATCAGATATGGAAACACTTCCCGACTCTCAGATAATTTTTCCTGAATTTCTGTTATTCCGCTTTTTAAACCTGTCTAACCTGCCATTCGAGCACATTAAAGTATTTTCTATAGCTGGTTTTAAAAATTGGTATATTTATTTATTTTGAAGTAAAAATTTCAAAATTATTACAAAGAAAATGGGGGTGGGAAATCAGTCGAAGACAGAAAAAAGTTCATTATATCCAACTTCCTCACTTTTTTGATTCACTATATCCGGGAGTTCACTATAAGCCGTGTTCACTATAGCGGGGTTTGACTGTATATATATATATATATATATATATATATATATATATATATATATATATATATATATATATATATATATATATATATATATATTGCGTATTTTGCCATATCTCGACAATTTTTTAAGCGAATTGAACAATTGTTGCAAACAATTATGAAATTTGTTTACATTATTTCAAAAAATGTAATTTTACATAGCAAAAAACGAAATTTGAGTGAAATTGGACGAATAGTTGCTTAGAAATCAAATTTTACAGAAGTCGTATCTTCTCTCTATCTCTTTCTTTCTTCTTTCTTTCTATCTCTCTCTCTTTCTTTCTTTCTTTTTTTCTTCTTTTTTTTTGAAAAAGAATTGATTTTAAAAAAATCTGCAGATGCTGTGATATTCTGCAGAACTCCTTGCCTACTGCTATCACAAGTTAATATTTAAGCAAAGGAGGAGGGAAAAAACATTATCGAAATCTATCGACTAACTACTGAGAGAGATGGTTTTAAAAACATTTAGAATACGTTTTGGAAATGTTTTTAATAATCGCTTTTCAACTCTCTCTTCACGTAATTAAACAGGCCTTAACATTTACAATCTCATTTTCCTCTTCACTGATTTCTTTGATTACAATAGTGTTTTGGTTTTTTCCCTAACTGAAATAATTATTTGTGACACCCTTATATACATACTTTTCAACTACTTTTCAAGAACATTTTTAACAAGTGTTCTAAAAATATACATGAAAGGCAGTCACTTCGGAGTACCCCATATACATTACAATGTTCATCTAGGGACTTTAAAATTTTCATTATCCACGGTAATATTCAAGATATAATATAAAATTATTTGGTTTCAAATTATTTTAACTTTGTTTTGTACATTTAATAAATAATCCCAGGAAACAAAAGCGGTGAGATATTACATGATAAAAAAGAGCATCATTTGCTTCAAAAATCGCGGGCATTTTCAAGACTTGCCAAATGTGAATGAAGAGGGGGGGGGAGTGTAAATTTAAAACGTGAAGCTGCCAACGAAAAATGAAAAAGTAAAGGTGAGAGGAAAAAAAAACTAGAAAAACCATAGTAGCCGAGAAAGAAAATATGAAAAACAGAACAAGAAAAACTACAGTGATCGAGAGGGATACAAATGCGGGTAAAATGCATTTCCACGAGCTATGGAGAAGTAGAAAGCAACTAATATCGTTAACAAGGAAGTCAACCTTCATACGAACATATCTAGATTCCTGTTTATCGTTAAGGTACACGATAGATATGTCAGTTTTTAAGAATACGAGAAACCATCAATTGCTGTACATAATTGGAATCTTGGGATTAAATTCAATTTCGATAATACTGAAATTATATTCCCCTGAGTCTCATCAGCTCATCTTGATGTCTTGGAATCTTGTTTCATTCTTATAAAGACTGATTCCCTTGTTAACGACATTAATTCCACACCAATTCTCCCTAGCTCGTGGAAATGCATTTTGCCATCATTTGCCCCTCTTGGCCATTGTGGTTTTTCTAGCTCTTTTTTTTTTTTTGCTTTAATTTTTTTATCTCTCTCAGTTATTTTAACATTTTCACATTGGTTTTGTACCTCACCTTTATTTTTCCATTTTTCGTAGGCAACTTTACGTTTTAAATTTCAATTCACTTTTGCTTCTTCTCATTCACATCTGGCAAGTCTTGAAAATGAAAGCCTGTTTTAAAGCCGCTTGCCACATGTCGACTGGTGTTTCCGATTTGCATATTTTTTGAAGCGAATGAAGTTTTTAATCGAGTAATATTTGGTTTGTGAAGTTAAAATATTTATTAGGTTCAGATTTAATTGCCCAAATAATAAACAAAGAAAAACGGCGCTCAGTTGTAGATAACCAATTCGTGATATTTATTAATTTTATTTATTAATTTTACTTATAAGAGATTAAGATTTCAGATTTCTCAAAATCCAAAGATATTCTTCACAATATTTTAATTCATAAATTAATATATTAGGAGCTTTCTCATTGCTTTAAAATTTATTCATGACTTTAAAGCGATAATCTAGCCATCCTGGCACTCTAAGTATCAATTTAGTAAAAAATTTATAAGTAAGCAAATGTTTTAGATATCAATCTAATACTCTTTTTTTGTTTTTTGCTTACTGTTGGTCTAGTGCCAAATAACAGCTTCATCGAGATCTTTACGCATCAATTCGTAAATGTGGGCAACATCCAGCATTCAAGCTAAACCTTTTAATTTTATCCACTTTATTACAGATTTTATCTTCAATACATATGTTATATAATTTTAATTGTGAAGTTTAAACGAAGGACTAATATTTCTAACGATCAGTCAAACCAACGTGTACTAATGTTTTAATAATTTACCGCAATATCTTACATAAATAATTTTTTAGCCATATTGCTTTCAGAAAATTAAATATTCGAATAAAGTTAAAAAAATTAATAAATAGAATAAAAAATGAATCTAATTATTGATTCGATTAATAATTAGAATAAAATTAAAAACGATAATAATAAAAAAAAATTTTAAGGTTTGTTGATTCTTAAAAAAGAAATTTCAAAAAGAAAGAAAAAACATATGATCCTATCTGAATAATTTGGCGAAAATTTATAGGATCCTAAGAGATTCATTATCTTAGGGGTCCCTGCAAAATGTTTTGTTCAATACCCCGCAAAGACTCAGGTTGGGGACGTTTTTTATCAGAGCACGTTCACAAGAGTTCATAAACAACTTTTTTATTGTCGTTTCAAATGCCACTTGCCACACTGGCAAGCCTGCTTGGTGAAACCGATCAAATTTAAAGCAGAGGGTGCGTTTCTTGTTTTTTAGTGGTGACATCTATGGCCAAGAATTCGTCTTCAGCCACACACATGTCACACCCGTTTATTGGGCGGACCCATTCATACATTCATACATCATCATACAATTTTTGATCTGGATCAGAAAACCATCGATCTCCTATCCAGTACCCCCAGGGGCATTGATTTGTTATGGGAACATGGAGAACTTGGCTACTCGACAGATTTAACGTGCATCAATCACCATTTACTACACGGGAGTTTCCGGCCGGCGGGGTTCGAACCCACGAACTCTCGGGCAAGGGCCCAGCGCCCTACCGACCAGGCTATCCAGCTCTTCATAAACACGTTCTATAGATAATTGCGCTGAGCCATTATGTAACATTAGGATGAGTTTTCCATCTTATCTGATGACAGAGATAGAAATAATTGTAATACTTTTGCTGCCTATTATGCTGAGCTATCTCGAACTCATACATACGGTGGTTTGTGTAATTTAATGGCTGCCGGATAGATTAAAGATAAAATTCAATACATAGAAAACTTTGATAATATTGTGGATATCGCTTGAAAACAGTTAAAATAGAAAGACGGTGAAAAAATTTGGTTAATATATGGCTTCTTATAACTAACTTAGGTGTTAGGATGGTTGAAGAATAAGAAATATTCAAATAGATTTGTGCTGGATACCATTAAAGTTTATATGTTTACAAGATAATTTTAAAGGGTGACCAAGCTGGTCCCCAAAGGCGGTTTGTACAGTATAAAAAAGGGTTTCCACTTTTTTGTTCGAAACATCTAAACAAGTAAGATAAATAAATATATTTTATTTAGTATAAATTTCTTGTTTGAATTGTCGATATTTTAAGACTCCATGGGGGTAAGTACGACCCTGTATCAAACCCTTAGTCTACACTGCTGATAATGACACACCCAATACTCAATCAATATTCCAAATTAGGAATATTATCCAAAAGAGCAGATGGAGGTTTTTCCGAAACTTTGTCTTCCCGATTTATCAAATGTTGTTAACCATGGTGCTTCCATATCTCATGTTTTTCCCTATAAAAAACTACCATTTTTTTTCAAACTTTGAAGTATAAAATATTTTATATCATATAACTAAGTTACTTTCGTTCAAGACAAAATATCAAATATGAAAGATTTCTACTTTTTTGCGACAAAGAATAACGTATAGAAAAGAAGAAATACCATCTTGAAATATTCAAACTACTTTACATTTTTCCTTCTATAGAAGCCTAAATCCGATACTAAAATTCGTTGCATGCGTCAAAGTTACATTAAAAGAAAATGTAGCTATTTTAGCATGTCACTTATGCTCCCATTTCTTTGTTTCTAAAACCACTTATTTTACAAATCTTATACACTCTTATGACATTTATTCTTTAAAATCGATTTATTCTATTTCGCTGTAAGAAAATAGCACGACCTGACATTTTTTTTTTTTTTTAAGATCGCGTGTTACGACTCTGTAACACGAAATAAAAGAAGCACCTTTTCCCTTTATTAATCTAAAGGGAACTTCTTTTTTTCCTGAATAGCTTAATGAAAATTTGACAAAAATCAATTTTCAAATAACTTCCTGACAAAAATAAATATTTTTTTTAATAATTAGATACATTTTAATCTAATTTTGAAACTTTAATCATTCATACCGTTGTTTGTAATCATCTTTCTTCATTACTGTTTTTTTCTTTTTAAATAGGCAAAATTGAATACACTGCCCTTCAATAAAGTATAAGGTACTATTAGTTTTTTCTGTCTAATTTGAAAACAGATACACATAGAAATAAAAAAAATCGAAGGAAATGTGTGCTTATCAGTTCTTTTTTGATTTCCGCAGAGAAATTTAGGTACATATATATATTCAAGCACAACCCTGATTTATAGCAACAAAAAAAAACTTGGCAGAAAAGTCCTTCTTAGAAAAAAAGACCAATTTGCCACAGTTTAATATGGAAAATTATACATGAAAGATAACAAAAATTGTATTAAGTAAAGAATATATCGTGCCTAACTGATATGCATTGTAACTTTATTGTACGGAGAATACGAGCAAAAAGCAAAAAAAAAAAAAAAAAAAAAAAAAAAAAAAAAAAAAAAAAAAAATCGTATTAAAACTAACTTATTGAAACTCCATATTCGTCTGAAAATAATTCCATCAAAAATAAACTAATAATCATGTACTATGTCATTTTAAATGTGTTGAGCAAATACGGAGTATTATATATAACAAATCTGCTCGGTATTGAAATCAAATTTGATGAAGAAGGTTTCGCCTTTGATATTAATTATTAATATTTGTTAAAAAGAAAAACAAAACTTTGTTACACAGGGAAATGTACATTTTCCATAAATATGTGGTGTCCTGGAGCAGTAAAATTTATCGACGACGCTCGCTGATTTCACCTCAAATCATGATTTGTAAATCTGGTCCAGCTAAATATAATGCCCTCCCACACGATCAAACTTTCGCTTCCATAATCATTGATTTTTCGTAGAGTGGAGGGGAAACGGCCCCTGACTCTCTCTACATAAAAATACAAGCCAAGGATACGCAACCTATCGTCCAGTTTCCGAGAAATTTGCCATCATGGAAGCGAAAGTCTGATGGACAGTGAAATCATCGTGTCCGAAGAGCTGCGCAACATTCTACGTCTTCAAAAGAGGCACTGTTCCTGGTTCGAGCATGGGTATGTTCTTGGAGCTCTGTGTTTGTATTTTTTAACGATTCAATTGGTTTTGATTTTATTTTAATGGACGGCAGCGTGCGGAGCTTAGAGACTTTATCCTGCAGGATATTGATCGGTGAGATTGGCCCGTCAAATCTCCAGATCTGAAACCGATAAAGAATGTTTGGGACTGTGCCTAAGTCGAAAAATTTGTGCTTTGGGCTTACAGTCGTTACAGAGCTGGAACAAGGGTTACAGGAGGAAGCTATACCAAGGAAGAAATTCTTTAGGAAAAATTCTCTTTCACATCTATAAGTAATTTAAAATATAGAAAAAGAGAGTTCATATAATTCTGGAGTAAACCGTGAAGTTTGAAACACTAAAATTGTTTATTTTTTTAAAAAAAAGATATTGAAATGCATACAAATTATGACAAGATTACTCCGGATTAAGCAGTGAAGAAGTAATTACGTAATAATTTCTTTGTATTTTGATATTATGAGAAAAAAATTCAGCATTTGAAACTCAATACTAATATATATATATATATATATATATATATATATATATATATATATACAGTCAATTCGCTATAACTCGAAGTACGATAACTCGAATATTACTATAACTCGATTTTTTTGTGGATCTTTTAAAGCAAGAAAAAAAACCCAGGAGCTGATATCTTGCCCCTTCCTTTGCAAAACACACACAATGTCTTTCGCATTCTTCATGGAGAAGCTAAAGCTGTCCCTCTTGAAGTATGTGAACCGTGATTAAATGAAACATTACCAAATTTACTTCAAGGATACAGTTAAAATGATGTTTTCAATTTTGATGAAATGGGTTTATTTTTTAAATGTCTTCCAAATAAGACTATGATGTTTAAGGATGAGAACTGCTCAGGGGGTAAAATGAGCAAGGAACGTTGGACTGTCCTAGTTGAAGGAAATGCGTCTGGGCCAGAGAAATTGCCCTTACTTGTTATCGGAAAATACCGAAATCCCCGATGTTTCAAGAATGTAAAAACATATCCTTTGGATTACAAGTCTAACAAAAAGTTCTGGATGACATCAGTTTTATTTGCAGACTATGTAAGAAAATTGGATCGGAAATTCTTCGCTAAAAAAAGAAAAGTGATACTCTTTATGGATAAATGCACAGCGCTTAGTGATCTACCTAATTTGAAAGCAGTAAACTTGCAGTTTCTTCCGCCAAATACAACAGCAAAGTTGCAGCCGATGGGCCAGGGTGTCATAAAGTGCTTCTAACAGTCTTATCGTAAATGGCTTGTCAGAAAAATGATCTTAAATATTGTAAGCATTTAGAAGATTTGTAATTAATAAGCATTAATTAAATAATGCGACAATATTTTGAAAGTCCAAAACCGAAACTAACGGTAAGTCGAACTTTCGATAAGTCGAAGTTTTTCGTCAGTCCTATCAGATTCGAGTTATCGCGAATTCACTGTATATATATAAACAACGTGAATAAAGCACAAAAACTTTATTCAGGCTGGTGTGTCACGTCTTCGAGTTTAGGAATTGAGCAATGTTCTTATTTACAGAACCGAAATATGCCCTAATATGCCCATTTCTGTACTTTTTTGTGCTTTATTCACGCTGCATTTTGCTTTAGTCTTTTAACCTAGCACAAAATACGTCCTATCCTCCTAATGGATTTTTAAATAATGAAGTCATTAAAAATACATCAGCAATAATACAGAACAATTTCAACAATTTTCGACTGAAAGATTTCATGAAAGCAGGGGGAGTCTACACGTCCATTTTATGGGGAGGTCACTTCCTTTTTAATATTTTAAATAGAGCGCACCTCCCAATGAGGCAACCCAGGGTCGAATCCCAGCGATGGCTATTCGATACGTTATTCTGCTTTCGCCTCGCACCGATGACAGAGATGATGTAAAATATCCTCATTGGTAGACAGATCATGGGTAGAATCCCAACATTCGGACTAACCGAAGGAGGTTTTTCTTGTTTCATACTTATTCACATTTACTTTCTTAAACACTAAGCGTAATAATTACGGAATAAAGTCCCTGGCTTTAGGGCAGGTTCGGCTGGGTATATTACAGAAGTAACTTTTCGGACGATCTCTTGGTATTCAGTACACTAAACAATAGAGTGGTTTTAAAAAATCTAAATACGAACAACACCATTTTATTATCACTATTATAAATTCATGGAACCGGTGAGAACATTGTAAAAAGAGCACTTTTACTTTTTAATAGCTTTGCAAAAAAATTTACTAGAATAATTGTAAATAATTGATTTATAAAAATAGACGATATCACATTGCAAATTTATTTGAATCCATCAGTATATTCTTAAAAAAAGAAAAAAAAATTATAAAAGAAGTTCGAAAACAGGATTAAATAGTACTATGCCTATTTTTAAAAATAGTTTCATCCATTTTCTTAAGCACGCATTTCAATCTGTGTCTTATTTGCTTACACACGTACTTCAATCTGTGTTTTATTTGCTTACACGTTGAGTTTTCTGTGTTTTATTTGCTTACACGTTGAGTTTTCTGTGTTTTATTTGCTTACACGTTGAGTTTTCTGTGTTTTATTTGCTTACGCATTTTGAGCTGTGTTCGTTCCTTAACACGCATTTTGAGCTGTGTTTATTTTCTTAAACACACATTTCGAAATGCGTCCATTTTCATGAACACGCATATTAAGCTATGTCCAGAAGACAAACCTCACTGAAAAGTTTAAAACTTAATTTATTTATTATTCTACACTTTCCAAACAATCCAATTTGCGTCAGGTTTCGAACAATCGTTTTCACGCGATCTCGGTTTATTTATTATTTTTTTTTAATAAAGTTTTACAATATATTACTAACGATGAAATAAAAGGGGGATTTTCATTGCTTTAAGAAATAACAAAGAAATTGAGATTTTAATTTTAAAAAATTCATATGCATACTTTTGTTGTTTTTTGAAACGGGGGGTAGGGGTGATTATTAGAAATGTGGGGCGATGTCCCCAACAGCAATGGAAAAGATAAGTCCCTAGGTAAAAATGTAAGTCCCTGAAAAGGTCCTAGTCCTTGGAAAAAACATTAAAAAAATTTCAGATTTTTGAATGGAGGAAAGTAAAAAAGGTTTTTATAAAAACTATTTAACATTTAAACACACCAAAAAATGGGAGAAACGAACAATCAAATAACTTACATAACCGTTTATTTCCAATAAAATACCGCTCATCAATTCCTCTGACGTCATGATACTCTGATCCGTGCACACCGAAAACACGTTTCGCATATATTATTCCAGGAAAAGTGAATCAAATGTGATTTCTGGAAAAAATCCTGTTGAATCCTTGGGGAACAATGCATGACGAAAATTACGCTACTATTGTGTGAAGGAATAGCAATACGCAACGAAGAGATGATTTGATATCTTGCCAATATTGGCGCTGTAAAACGACATGAAAGAGTTTTGAAATTAAGTGGGACGTTGGCACTGGCGTTGATGACTGAACTAATTTAAAAAAGAATAAAGAGAGCTCTAAGCTGGAATGAAACAATTCAGATTATGTCAGCTTCGAAAAATATGTATGTATTTTTATACGCACAGGTTGGATGTGTTTTCAAGATTAAATGTGACATTCATCTTATGTTGTAACCTTGATACTTCATTGGAGAGAAAGAAAGACCGAATTGTTGTCCAGACCAAAAAGGGGTTGAACGATTCGTATTTGTCAAATTTTTTTGAGTTTTTAAACTGTCAACAAGGAAACGTATTATCATACGCGTTTGTTTCTTTTCGAATGGGAGCAGTGTATTTTAATACTGAAATTTCCTATGCGTGCCAAGATTTGTTCGAATTATAAAATTTTTTTTGAATCAGTTCAGATACAGCAATTGAACCTATTCAATATTCTAGAGTGATTCCTAATTTTTTTAAGTCACGGAGCACATTTGAAATGTAAATTATTAATTTATTTACAGTACACATCCCGTTATCCGGAAATCAGAAAACCGGAAAACCAAAAAACCGGAACGAAATTCGATAAATTTTTCCGCCGTTTTTTTTTAAAAATTTTTTTTTCCTCATAAGATTTTAGGATTTTTCTTTATTTTTTTTAAAGATGTTTACCTTAACATCATTTTGGAAATAATCATTAGTGTATTACTCCATCGTTTTTTCTTCTTTTTAAGATTATTTCCAAAAAAAAAATTCTTTTTTAGTTGGATTTAACAATAAAAAAAACGGCTTTTTGTAGCGATTCAGAAAACCGGAAAAATCAGTTATTCGGAATTGTGATGGTCCCGATCGTTCCGGATAATCGGTTCCCTACTGTACTTAAAAAAATAGAGAAAAAAAATGGTCGTCACCTAAAAAATTAATAAAAATAAAAACAAACAAACAATAAAACAAAAATAGTTCAATTTACTTGATCCACACTAAAGTAAAATTACTTGAAAATTTAAAACTGCACATTAAATTTCGTTGCGCTGGGAATAAAGCGCAAATATAAGTACAGAAACGGACGTTCTATAAACAAGAACATTCCTCACTTTCTAAACGATAAATTTTCCTGTCTAAACACATTTAGTGTATAGAAAAGCACATTTAGTGTTTAGACGCTGACAAAAGTTCTTGTTCCCGAAATTATAGTATGCTCATTTCTGTACTTTTATTTCTGCTTCAATCACGTTGTTTTGTTTTATTCTACGTTGCTCAAAATATAGCACCATATTCTTAATTTAGCTATGGACTGTGTTTAAGAACTATAAAATAATAGCATTAATGATTACCGGAAGTTTTGCCATTTAAGAATGTAAGACATTAGATTGCATAATACATTAGACGTAAGACTTTATATTAAATTAGAAGTTTTCATTTCTTGGACTTATTTTCGATTACAGACTATAAATATATATAGCGGGCAAAATGAAATTGTATGAGAATAAATTGAAGGCAAATATTGCAAGTCAACATTACTTTGGCACTATTACCAATGTTAAAAATGTTTACATGGCGAGAAAATAAAATATTATTTTCTCGCAGGAAAAAATAAAATATCGTCGAATAAAATAGAGAGGATGTTTGATGTACACAATGGGATATTATATTTGGCTGTGGTTTAGTTAGTGTTTTTTGATGTTGCCCTTTAAAATGGATTTCTTTCGTCGAATAACGGATTTCTTTTTATACAGTCATGTTTTAACTCATCTGATTGGTGATAAACATTTGGACACCTGCAAGCGACGTCACACGTGGGTCAGCCTATTAGGTTCAACAAACGCACACACGTGATACTGGTTGCAGGTATCCAATTAAATCTGTTTTAAAAGAAAATATAATATTTCTAATAATGATATATTGAATAAATTATGGAAAAGAACAAGCATTTATAAAATATTGCATTAGTATTTCCCATCGCGTTTTTCAAATCAAAATAAAATTATTGAAATCTTTAATTAAGTTTCCTTAAAAACCATTTTTAATGTTTATAGCACTTCTTTCAAATTCTCATCTTTTTCTTTAATTTTATAACCGCTGTTGAACAGCTGAGTATTGGGAGAAATTTGCCTTCGTGGAGGACGTTTTGATGGAACTAACCCGCATTTGGGTTACATTGAGAGGAAAACCACGAAAACCTCCCACGGTTAGCCTGACGACAATGGGAATCTAACCCATGATCCGTCTATCACTGAGGAGGGTGCAAGCCGGTGAGGAATTCGAATCGATCTGCCATCGGTGGGATTCGAACCCGCTTCACCTCATCTTGAAGTAAATCATAATTCTTATTTTATTCATTTTCAACTTATGTATGTACACCAAAAACAAATTCATAACTATACTAGATATCGGAGAAGGACTGCAAATTTAACTGTCGAACGTAAAACCTAATTTAAGATTATTAATGATAAAACGATGAAAATCTTCATACAGCTAATTAAATGTTTTAAAAGCAGTTTTTCATAGACTGTAACGTTCACAATTACCTAGAAAACTTTATTTATAAAGTCTGTGTTCCGTCGAAAGAAGGTTGACTATTTAGGGTTCCGTAGCCGAAAAAAATTAAACCGCTGAATTAGATCATC
This sequence comes from Parasteatoda tepidariorum, assembly GCF_982258835.1. Lineage (NCBI taxonomy): Eukaryota > Metazoa > Arthropoda > Arachnida > Araneae > Theridiidae > Parasteatoda > Parasteatoda tepidariorum. Next base: position 25,822,528 of record NC_141756.1, read on the forward strand.
ATATTACAGAACTTGCATTTTATTTTATAACGATCGCTGAACAGTTCGACCAATTTATAAGTTTATATCTACCAATGCTCAACTCTGTAGCCTTGTAATTTTGAAACCAATCCAAAAGACAAGGAAACTTCCGGATCAAGTATTGGGAGAAATTTTCCTTTATGAAGTACTTTTTGGATGAACTAACCCGTATTTGTGTTACATGGAGAAGAAAACAATGAAACCCTCGGACGGTTAGCCTGATGGCAAGGGGACTCTTATCCAAGATTCGTTTACAACTGAGGAATTTTAAATCAGCACTGAGCCGGGGTCTTATCGACTAGCCATTGATGACGATACTTAGGCTATAGCAGAACTTTTTTTTTTATATCCAATGGCGGGGAAAACAATCAAATGGAACAAAGAAGAACAATAAACATAGACCTACCTCCTAGTGGAGTACCCCTGGCAACGCTTTATGCGCAGAGTTGTCTACAACTTTCGCAATGCTACCTCGTGGCTATTATATTGGCAGAACTTATATTGCAAATTCTTCGAAAATATAAATTGTGATACCGCAAGTTTTATTTAAATTTTTATGTTTAAAAGCTGGAAAGAAGACATCAAGCTCGGGCAATGATTTTTTAGCGATGTATCTTTATCCAGAATACAAAATATTTATTTTATTTATTAATTTTTTATTACTCCAATTAGCATTTCATTTACTAAAATGTCACTTCAATATCACTAGATGGATGGAAAACGTGCCGTAAAAGGCCTTAGGCGCCAAGATAAATATTTATAATGATAACGATGATTAAATCAAGAATAAGTAATAATAGCCGTAAATTTTTATGCCACTTGAAATATATAATTTAAAATACGAAAAAAAATTATAGCTAAGAGTTTGTTTATTTAAATTAATTAAGTGAAATGTCATAAAATTTCAATTTTTAAAAACACACTTACGAAACGTAATAGTAAAGGTGTAATAGTTAAATTTTATATATATATATATATATATATATATATATATATATATATATATATATATATATATATATATATATATATATATATATATATATATATATATATATATATATATATATATATATATATATATATATATATATATATATATAGAGAGAGAGAGAGAGAGAGAGAGAGAGAGAGAGAGAAAGAATTTCCTTTTTTTATTTAGATTAATCATGAACACAATATGTAGTAATTATAAATAAAATAAAAAATTTTAAATTTGTATGACGTTGCTTTACCTAAATCAATATAGTAGATTCATATTTCTGAAAGTGGAAAATGTACAGCTATCCATTATCGACGTTAATCTACATTAATCGAAGAAGATAATAGAAAATAATCAATACCTGACACCTTATTTCGTTTAGGCCTAAATGGAACATATCGATTGAAATTGATTATGTTCTTTTCAGAAGGGGCGAATTGTTTTCAGTAGTGCTCAAATTTTTTTTTTTAAATTTTTTTTCCTTTTTTGACGTTCTTTTCTTTTCCTATTCTTCAGAAAGTGAAGACGCCAGACTATTGACTTTTCCTTTTGCTAGTTTATTGAATAGAATTCACTTAATAGATCGAATTAGCAGCTCGCTTTAATAAAACCATTTTTTCACCTATGTCTCCAAATTGTAATAAATAGAACATTTCACTTTCATCAAAACCTCTGATACAAATGGTACTTTTTACATCTGGATTTTTCAGAATAGTTTATTCTGCCCGCGCTCCACTTATCACTGATACACAAGGGGTTTTTATTAAAAAAATTTTCCAAAGAAGTAACTCATTAGTTATTGCCACAAATATAAATAATCTAGCAGATATATATACATATATTTAGTACTACAATTACTTGTCGTTAAATTTTTTTTAAATTGAAGTCGTAGCATTAGATATAAATTTGAACCAGCTTTGATCCCCAGATAGCAGTGCAAGTTCGATGTCTACAACAACCTTTAGCCCAACAAGGTTTATAAATGATTAGCAATTAAACGATGCAAGATTGAAACATGTTAAAGTTAACTGTGTTAGTTTATGAGCTCTGATGTTCATGTTAAGCTTGCATATAAACAACCTTTTAATATCGAGATTGAATCTGCCTTTACAAAACAAGGCAAGGAAAACTTTTTGAAATTAAGGATGAATCATCATTCGCAAATCAAGTGTAGAAAGCGTTCTGCAACCGATGATAAATTCACCTCCTTACGGTTTATTTTAGATTTAGTTAGCTAGCACTGAAACAATGTTTATTTGCTCAGGCTTTTGTATACTTTCCGTAACACTTTAAAAGTGAAGGCTAGGTTTTCAACAGGTTTTCAACGTAAGCAAAATTTTGCAATTAATTGAACAAAGAAGGAACGAAAAAAGGCAAAAATAAGAGTTACAGTAAAAGTTTAAAAAAAAAAAAAAAAAAAAAAAAAAAAAGAGGATATTTTTTTTGCATGCCTTTTTTAAACCTATAAGGAAACAAGCTTGGCAAACCAATATTTTTTCTAGGTTTAAAAAAAGATTAATAAACATCCTTTCTATGTCAATATAATGAAAGAGAAAGTACAATGTTAGGAGTAATGTTGCCTGCTATCTGGAATTAAATTTTGCTGATCATTTCCTTTTATTTCAATCTAATACAGTCAAATTAAAAAAAATTTTAAAAAGTTGCCCGTAAACAATGCTTTTATGATTTTTTAAAAAAATTTCCGTAGTGAAAAATTGTAAGCGACGCCGTCGACGTTGTTTTGAGTACTCCTCTTAAGGTTACGTTTTATTAATGTCATTGAGCAAAAACTATAAAACTTTATGTAACGCAACTACGGCGTTAAAATTTGATGTATTGGACGATCCTTTTTAAATTACAAACTTAATTAGAGTTTTTTACAGTGTTTTTCTCCCCAAATTTTTATCCCTTTTTGTACTTTAAATGATGGTTATTTACCCATTATTAAAGAAAAATCAATTTCTCTCGAGATTTTAATTTCATAAGCTCGCTCTGGACTTAATGTCATAAGTAACAAAAAATTAATTAAAAAATAAACTAATAAGAAAAAGATATTAGATGTTGTCAGATATCAATGTATCGATATTTAAATAGATATTTTTTTAAAAATATTAAAAACTCAAGAGAAATGAAAACTAAACTGTTATAGAATATAATGAAAAACTACTTCTATACAAGAAAAACTACTTCTAATTTCTTACTTTATATTTATGTCTCACATCCCATATTCTTAAGTTAAAAAATTTTTCAAATATAGTTGATTATTTTTAAAATCCAAGTTATAGTTCATTTCATAACGGTTCTCGTATTAACAAAATGGTTTTACATAAAATTAAAATAATTGTACATATTATAAATAAAATTATTATTATTTTTTTTTTTTGTTGAAAAATATCGACTTTTGAGAAGAAAAATTTTTTACGAGATTTGATTGGCAAACATGGGAATTGGTGAACAGAGCTACCAGGGAGACGACGATTATTAAATAAAATAATAATTAAATATTAAAAATTAGTTTTTTTTTATGGTATTATTTTTGAATAAGCTAATTTTATAATTATGTGCAAAAATTTTCCGATTTACTTAAAGCATTTTTCTTGAGATATAGCCAAATATAAAAAATTTTTACTGTCAAAAATCCGAATGCGTTAAAAAACAAAAGATACATTTAAACAGAGAGCGCACGTTTTTGTATCTGGTTTGCACCAGTTATATATCGTTTGCACCAGTTATATTTCGTTTGCACCAATCATTATAATATTGTTTGTACCAGGTAGTTAGCTTATATAAGGTGTGACCCTCGAACCCTTAACATTGAGTCTTAGTGCTTGAAAATACAATCATTATATCAAAAGTTATCCAGAATATTTCGTTTTTTTTTTTTCTTTTTTTTTTTTTCGCAATGGACATCGGCTACGCGTCGTCTGTTTAAATAAAATAAATTATAATTTAATAAGCATAAAGATATTTAGAAAACTTACACAAACTTACATAATGAGTTTTTAATAAATTTATAGCATTATGTTGAAACAGTTACTTTAAGCATTTTAAAAATTGGAAAAAAATTTAAATGCAGTTTTTATTATTATTTTTTTAAAATTATTATTTAAAAAAAAAAACTTTATTTGTGGACTAACCGTTATTCTATTTAAAGGCGGCTTGTCACATGGAAAAAATTTATTCATAACTGAACAATAGTTGCCCTCCTGGCAGAATGTAAAATTCATCTGCATCAATTTATTTTGTTTTATCTCATAAAATTTTGCTGTTTATTGTAGAACAATCAGCGTGTGTCACTTCACAGATGTTGTATTTACTAAGTGTAATTTTTTTTTTATATTTACTTTTTGTTTTTGCGAGGTGATCTTATCTGAGTGTTATTATCAACGACTGGTAGATGCTTCAAGCAATTCTGGTGTTGTTTGAGTACATGGAAAGTACTAAAGTAACACAGTAGTGATAAAAGTAGATTTTGTGTCATTTTTCCCATGACGTGTTTGAATCAGAAGCAGTAACGAAAATAAAGTGTAACGAGCATTAAGGGGATTAATGTTTGTTTTTATGTTGTTATTAATGTTGCAACGGTCGCACGAACAGTGAAAAAAAAAGGTTTTATTATTTTGGTCACAGCATCCAATTAAAAATTAAAATGGGTAGACGATTTCGTGAATATTTCATCAATATTATTAAATATAGTAAATATTTCATCCGTTCAACATTTGAGGTTCTTAGCGTGATTAAACTAAAGGGGAAATTTTCGCAAATTTTTACCAACTTTTATCAGAACTTAAGAATAGGACAATTTGAATAATGTTTTAGAATTTTTAATCCCATAAGCTGAAAATTTTTAAGAGGTGATCTTATCGCAATGTTATTATCAACGACTGGTAGATGCTTCAAGCAATTCTGATGTAGTTTGAGTACATGGAGAGTACTAAAGTAACACAATAGTGATAAAAGTAGATCTTGTGGCATTTTTCCAGAAGTGTTTGAAATTCAGTAGCAATAATGGGAATAAAATGTTGCGAACAATAAGGGAATTAATGTTTGTTTTAATGTTGCTTTTATTCATGTTATAACAGTCACACGAACACTAAAAAAAAAGATAGTTTTATTATTGTATTCGCAGCGTCCAATTAAAAATTAAAATTGGTAAAGGATTTAGTAAATATTTCATCAATCTTAGCATCCATTCAACATTTAAGGTTCTTAGCGTGATTAAACTTAAAGAAAAATTGTCACAAATTTTTATAAACTTTTATCAAAACTTAAGAATAGGACAATTTGAATAATGCTTAGAATTTTTAATCCCATTAGCCGTAAATTTTTAAGAGGTGATCTTATCGCAATGTTATTATCAACGACTGGTAGATGCTTCAAGCAATTCTGGTGTTGTTTGAGTACATGGAGAGTACTAAAGTAACACAATAGTGATAAAAGTAGATCTTGTGGCATTTTTCCATAAGTGTTTGAAATTCAGTAGCAATAATGGGAATAAAATGTTACGAACATTAAGGGGATTAATGTTTGTTTTAATGTTGCTTTTATTCATGTTATAACAGTCACACGAACACTAAAAAAAATAGTTTTATTATTGTATTCACAGCGTCCAATTAAAAATTAAAATTGGTAGAGGATTTAGCAAATATTTCATCAATCTTAGCATCCATTCAACATTTAAGGTTCTTAGCGTGATTAAACTTAAAGAAAAATTGTCACAAATTTTGATAAACTTTTATCAAAACTTAAGAATAGGACAATTTGAATAATGCTTAGAATTTTTAATCCCATTAGCCGAAAATTTTTAAGAGGTGATCTTATCGCAATGTTATTATCAACGACTGGTAGATGCTTCAAGCAATTCTGGTGTTGTTTGAGTACATGGAAAGTACTAAAGTAACACAGTAGTGATAAAAGTAGATTTTGTGTCATTTTTCCCATGACGTGTTTGAATCAGAAGCAGTAACGAAAATAAAGTGTAACGAGCATTAAGGGGATTAATGTTTGTTTTTATGTTGTTATTAATGTTGCAACGGTCGCACGAACAGTGAAAAAAAAAGGTTTTATTATTTTGGTCACAGCATCCAATTAAAAATTAAAATGGGTAGACGATTTCGTGAATATTTCATCAATATTATTAAATATAGTAAATATTTCATCCGTTCAACATTTGAGGTTCTTAGCGTGATTAAACTAAAGGGGAAATTTTCGCAAATTTTTACCAACTTTTATCAGAACTTAAGAATAGGACAATTTGAATAATGTTTTAGAATTTTTAATCCCATAAGCTGAAAATTTTTAAGAGGTGATCTTATCGCAATGTTATTATCAACGACTGGTAGATGCTTCAAGCAATTCTGATGTAGTTTGAGTACATGGAGAGTACTAAAGTAACACAATAGTGATAAAAGTAGATCTTGTGGCATTTTTCCAGAAGTGTTTGAAATTCAGTAGCAATAATGGGAATAAAATGTTGCGAACAATAAGGGAATTAATGTTTGTTTTAATGTTGCTTTTATTCATGTTATAACAGTCACACGAACACTAAAAAAAAAGATAGTTTTATTATTGTATTCGCAGCGTCCAATTAAAAATTAAAATTGGTAAAGGATTTAGTAAATATTTCATCAATCTTAGCATCCATTCAACATTTAAGGTTCTTAGCGTGATTAAACTTAAAGAAAAATTGTCACAAATTTTTATAAACTTTTATCAAAACTTAAGAATAGGACAATTTGAATAATGCTTAGAATTTTTAATCCCATTAGCCGTAAATTTTTAAGAGGTGATCTTATCGCAATGTTATTATCAACGACTGGTAGATGCTTCAAGCAATTCTGGTGTTGTTTGAGTACATGGAGAGTACTAAAGTAACACAATAGTGATAAAAGTAGATCTTGTGGCATTTTTCCATAAGTGTTTGAAATTCAGTAGCAATAATGGGAATAAAATGTTACGAACATTAAGGGGATTAATGTTTGTTTTAATGTTGCTTTTATTCATGTTATAACAGTCACACGAACACTAAAAAAAATAGTTTTATTATTGTATTCACAGCGTCCAATTAAAAATTAAAATTGGTAGAGGATTTAGCAAATATTTCATCAATCTTAGCATCCATTCAACATTTAAGGTTCTTAGCGTGATTAAACTTAAAGAAAAATTGTCACAAATTTTGATAAACTTTTATCAAAACTTAAGAATAGGACAATTTGAATAATGCTTAGAATTTTTAATCCCATTAGCCGAAAATTTTTAAGAGGTGATCTTATCGCAATGTTATTATCAACGACTGGTAGATGCTTCAAGCAATTCTGGTGTTGTTTGAGTACATGGAGAGTACTAAAGTAACACAATAGTGATAAAAGTAGATTTTGTGGCATTTTTCCATAAGTGTTTGAAATTCAGTAGCAATAATGGGAATAAAATGTTACAAACATTAAGGGGATTAATGTTTGTTTTAATGTTGCTTTTATTCATGTTATAACAGTCACACGAACACTAAAAAAAATAGTTTTATTATTGTATTCACAGCGTCCAATTAAAATTGGTAGAGGATTTAGCAAATATTTCATCAATCTTAGCATCCATTCAACATTTAAGTTCTTAGCGTGATTAAACTGAAGGGGAAATTTTCTCAAATTTTTACCAACTTCTATCAGAAATTAAGAATAGGACAATTTGAATAATGTTTTAGAATTTTTAATCCTCTTAGCTAAACAATAGCCAGTTTTAAGATACTAGTTCTGTAATACAATGCATTTTTAAAACTTAAAGTTTCAGCATCGATATTCTATATCTAAATAAATTTTCTTATACTATATGGGGTATGAATGATACTTATTTGCTATATTTTCATTTCTTTACAAAAAATTTGAAATTTGCTTCTGAAGAAATTTTTATAAAATAAAATTACTGTTAAATCGAGGGAATTTTTAATTTGAGCTTAATAAAACTATCGTTAATAATGCATTACACCTGTAAAAAAGTTTTTGTTTTTTATTAGGTATGCTTTAAGAATAGAAGTAGATTATAATACAGAGAGAGAAAACATTTTAAAGCAGGAATAGTGAATTTAGGTCCAAAACTCCTCAGTAAACTGTGTTTTACGAGAAAGTTTATTGGCCTTGCTATCTCTCTTTCTTTTTATTGCTTTGTCTGCTGCTGTTTTCTCTATTATGTTTTTCTCTTTTTTTCATTATGGAAAGAGCATTGTTTAGTTCTACACTTTCTTTTGTAATTTGTTATAGAGATGGAAATTTACCAAGTAGTGATTACGCTTGCAAATGATGCGAAATTCTCAACAATTTAATATGTCGTAATCAGCAAAAGAAACAGAAGCGTCCTATAGTTTCTTTATAACGTAATTATCTAAGAGAGAGAGAGACATTTATCTCAATCAAATACAATTATAAATACAATATAACCCTGCTATAATGAACACTCGATTGTAGTAAACGTTTTCAGTGGTCCCGTTAAAACTGTTACTTATTTGATGTTATATACGCTTTGTTCCATACGCTTAAGAAATTGGTAGCTCGTCTTTTGAGGTTTCACATTTCCTTTTTACAAGTAATATACCCACTATAATGAACCAAATATATATTAAGCACTCAATTGTTGAGAGCGTTTTTAATGGTCCCGTCCGAGCTGCTATTTAACGGATATTATTCCATACGCTCATAGTGGATAACTAAGAAATTGATAGTTCGTCTATAGAAGTTTCACATTTCCTTTTTACAAGTAATATACCCACTATAATGAACCAAATATATATTAAGCACTCCATTGTTGAGAGCGTTTTTAGTGGTCCCGTCCGAGCTGCTATTTAACGGATGTTATTCCATACGCTTATAGTGGATAACTAAGAAATTGGTAGTTCGTCTATAGAAGTTTCACATTTCCTTCTTACAAGTAATATACCCACTATAATGAACCAAATATATATTAAGCACTCCATTGTTGAGAGCGTTTTTAGTGGTCCCGTCCGAGCTGCTATTTAACGGATGTTATTCCATACGCTTATAGTGGATAACTAAGAAATTGGTAGTTCGTCTATAGAAGTTTCACATTTCCTTCTTACAAGTAATATACCCACTATAATGAACCAAATATATATTAAGCACTCCATTGTTGAGAGCGTTTTTAGTGGTCCCGTCCGAGCTGCTATTTAACGGATGTTATTCCATACGCTTATAGTGGATAACTAAGAAATTGGTAGTTCGTCTATAGAAGTTTCACATTTCCTTCTTACAAGTAATATACCCACTATAATGAACCAAATATATATTAAGCACTCCATTGTTGAGAGCGTTTTTAGTGGTCCCGTCCGAGCTGCTATTTAACGGATGTTATTCCATACGCTTATAGTGGATAACTAAGAAATTGGTAGTTCGTCTATAGAAGTTTCGCATTTCCTTTTTATAAGTAATATACCCACTATAATAAACCAAATATATATTAAGCACTCAATTGTTGAGAGCGTTTTTAGTGGTGCCGTCCGAGCTGCTATTTAACGGATGTTATTCCATACGCTTATAGTGGATAACTAAGAAATTGGTAGTTCGTCTATAGAAGTTTCACATTTCCTTCTTACAAGTAATATACCCACTATAATGAACCAAATATATATTAAGCACTCCATTGTTGAGAGCGTTTTTAGTGGTCCCGTCCGAGCTGCTATTTAACGGATGTTATTCCATACGCTTATAGTGGATAACTAAGAAATTGGTAGTTCGTCTTTAGTGAGCTCAAATTTATTTTTTCTAAGTATTTAAATAAATATAGCAAAATTAGTTAATATGATACGTTCAAAAATACATAACAACAAATTTGTTTTCAAAGGTATATTATTCAAAAGTGGCGGAAATAAAAAAGGCGAAAATTGAACATCTAAATTCGTTATAGGAAGACTAACACTTCGTTATATAGAGAATATTTCGAATGTTATTCAGAATTCCGATTAAAAATTATGTTGTACGATTTTCGCCGTAAAAAATCTTCTTTGTAAAGGGACACGACATATTGCGTTAGTTAATAATTTATGAATCAAATTATATACTATTGCAAGCACTTTTCTTAACAACACTACTACAGTTTTCTAAAAAAAATATTTTAACTGTAGCAAAATGACACAGATGTGTTTTCAAAAGTAAAACTATATTCTTCAAAAATGATGAAAATAGATTTTTTAAAAAAATGGAAATTAAAAACATAAATGATTAACAAATGCGTTATAAGGAGACAAGCACTTCGTTATATGGAGAATACTTTGAACGTTATTGAACGCTCCGATTGAAACTTTTGTTATAAGCAGACTTTCACTGTAAAGAAATTTTATTATAGAGGAACTCAACTTATTGCATTGGTTAATAATTTATAAAAAAAATTATGTACTGTTGCAATCACTTTTTCCAACAAAGCTAATGTAATTTGATAAAAAATATTTTTTCAAAGATTTTGAACACAGTGAACAATTCATAATTCATAATGGACTTAGTATTATTGGTCCCCAGACGGTTTTCTACAGCGGAATCTGAGTGTATAACATTCAATCCATTTGTAAAAGTGTATGCTGTCGCTTACTTAACTAATCTTCGAATATAACTAAGTTTAATTATTATTTTTATTAATTGCTTTCTATAGAAAAAAAATCGATTTTTCTTTTAGTAGCGAAAGATTTGCAGTTCTACTTCTGTTTGGATAAATTGAAGTCCCATTGATTAATCGAAAGCTCTATCATCGCATGCAATTATGCATTTTTACGAATAATATGCTATTTTCATAACTGATGTAAGTTTGCAACAATTACTCATGAGTATTAGTTCAAGTTTAGCTCATCTTTAGCTATCGTACTCTATGTTTATTTTGAAAAGGGAACAAAACGTCAATAGGGAGAAAAGTCACACTTTTAAGAAAGAACAAAGCATTTGAAGTCTAATTTTTTAATATTTAAAAATTTACTCCAAAGCTGTATTTTCCGAGCTTATAAGAATTTTTAAAAAAAATAAGAATAAGGCATTGGTTTTAATAATTCTCATCTAGGGGGTAAAATGTCACCAAATTGGAGACTCTTAAAACAATTTAATAACTTTTAAAATATTTAAACTATTTGCCTTTTCTAAGGCCCAGATAATTCTATGCAGCTAGATGTCACATCCTATTTTAAGATTATAGCGTTGTGTCTAGTTAACTGAGGCTTTTTTATTTTCCTTGGCGAAAAGGGACTGGAATAGCCTGGCTGGTAGGGCGTTGGGCCCATGTTTAAGGGGTCGTGAGTTCGATTCCCGCCGGCCGAAGACTCCCCGTGTGCAAAATGGTGACAAACGCAAGCTAAATCTGTCGGGGTCGCAAAGTCCTCCGAGTTCTCATAACAAATGAATACCTCTGGAGGTACAGGATTGGAGATTGATCGTGCTCGGGTTCGGGTCAAAATTACGATCTGTGGATAGATGCATTGTGTATGAATGTGTCCTCTCTGTAAAACGTATGTGACGTATGAATGTTGTCTCTGGATCATCCTCCGTGATGTTTCTCAAGTCGTCTCCAATAGCCCACGTGCAGCTCTGTTTCAGCATGAATATACCAGTACCAGTAATTTGGTGAAAGAGATTCTAAGAACCATGTTAAAAGGGATGTGGGTCATAGACAAATCATCAACACTAACATTCCTTGTTTCTATTTTTACCATAATCCTCAAAGAAACAAAGGTTCAATTTCGCATACAAGTTGACTTAACTAAACAGCTTGATATAAAAAATAGCGTACGTCAATTAGATGCCTGCCTGGTGTTTAATGTAGTTCTAAAAAAGGTTATTAGAGACTCTAAAACAAACACCAGGGGAAACATTTTAGTAAGTCCGTCCAAATACTTGCTTCCAAATGTGTGCCATGTTTAAATTCAAATCTTCGAACCAGTCATCTGGAAATTGGCGACTACAAGTTCGAAAAAAAGAATAATTTCACTTATTTAGGAGTAATTAGACAACAACAACAATGATCTAACCTTAGAAATACATAAACGAATCACAAATGCAAACAGTTGTTTTTACGAACTTGAAACATACATGAAGTACAGCTTTCTAAAATAGGAAACTAAATTTCTTTTATATAAAACACTTATAAGATCTGTTTTATTATATGCGTCTGAGATATGGGTATTGAATCTCGAGAGATGAGTAGACATTGGTAATTTTTAAGAGAAAAATCCTAAGATATAATTGTGGTTTAACTAAAGTGGATGACTTATAGGGAAGGTAAATAAATTTGGAATTATATTAACTCTTTAAAAAGCCTAATTTCGTGAAAAACACAAACATTTAAAAGACAAACAGGCTGGACATCTGGTTAGAATACAGGAACATCGAACTGTCTATAGCTAAACATATAAGAACTAGCCGAAGGGGCAGACGCCGCCTTAGTTGAGTTTATAGTTTCGAAAAAGAACTGGACATTCTGAGAATCAATTACTGGAGTATGGTTGCCAAACGGAAAAAGACATCTCAAGAAAGCCAAGGCTCAACAAGGGCTGTGGTGCCACTGAGGAAAAAGAAAAACGTTTACCTCACAAAAATCTGCTAACTGCCTTCTTTTCAACAGTATCTTTCGAAACGAAACTTGTAAATTACAAGACCATCATCTAATAAAAATTTGAAATGTATGGTGAGCGGTATTTCAAATTATTTCTTCATTTATTTTTCTCTAATAAAATTATATCAATACGATTCTACAATCAGCATTTTTTAAAAAGTAGTTTAGTTCTATGTATTTTTCTATTGTTAGATTTTTGATAGAAATCTTTATTTTTTATCAATTTTGCATTGAAAAAAAATTTTTTTATCATCATCCGAATCGGTTTTCATTCATGTAAACTGAGACAGAATAAAATTTTAGAAATTCTGAAAACTACTAAATGTACAGATTAAAATTACTAACTCAAAACCATAAATCGCATGTTTTTATTGCTTGGCATTTTTGAGAAAAAAATCCAAAAATTATCAAGCACATTTCTTCTAATCTAATAAAGCGAAACCTTTATTTTAAATCTTTTTCTGAAAGGTTAAGTGCTATCTAATAATAGTATAGTATATCATCAAAAGTTTGTTAAATACAATAAATAAATAAATTAAAATCTACATTATTCAGAGAGCTAACGATTTCCACAAAATAATTCGTTTTTCTAGATTGATAATCATACACACTACTTGTCTAAACCAAATTTATAAGTTTACCAATATACATTCATCATTTAATCATAAGCATTAATTAAATTATTAAATGTTAATAAAACTAACTTTTTTCTCCTTAGAAAGTTAATCATACATATTCATTATCTAAAGAATAGCCAACAACTTTAATAATGTATGTACTAATATTTCGTTTCCTACGTACATTTTTATCTGGAATTAGTCTTTTAATAATATAATAAGTAATTTTTTTTTTCCTTTGAAAAGAAACCGAAAAAGTGCGAACGTTGGAAATATGTCATAGAATGGCTTTTCGAACGATAAAATATGAAAATTGAGAAATAATAAAAAGGCGCGATCGTTTGCGCAGCAATTCACAACTAATTCCGACAACTTATGATGGAGTGGCAAAGACAAAACGCGAACTCAGCGGTTTTTTTCTTCCCTTTTTGTAAGTCACGGTTCAATTCGAGGTCGGGATTTTTAACTATCAAAATTAAATGCCAAACGCATGAAGTAAAATGAATAGAAAATGATTTATTGTTCGAGTAACGATAAAAATGAGGAAAGGTCGTTAAAATGTCGTTAATAATAACTTAATAAAAAGTTCATTTTTGCATTTTTTGTCATGTTAGTGAGTTACAGAAAGAAAAAAAAAAATCTTGTCACATGACTGGAAATGTTTCTCTTTTTAAACGATGTCTTGCTTGATATTTCAACAATTACCACAAAAATGTATTTTATTTTTTTAAAAAATAAAATTGTAACTTCATAGTTTTTTCTACATCATTGTTTTTTTCTCGTATAAAAAAAACATCGAGTCATTGTTTACTTTACTCGTCGAACAATGACATAGAATATGCAACTTCTGAAAACACTGAATCTGAGTAAAAAAGTTTGTGACTTATTCAGATAAATTTGTTATTAAATACGTAAAAGAATTTAATATTTATTTATTTTTTTCCGTCTTTTGAAACTACAGAATATAGTTAAAATGCTAATATATATATATATATATATATATATATATATATATATATATATATATATATATATATATATATATATATATATATATATATATATATATATATATAATCCTTTCCTTAAAAAATACATTTTGAGCTATGTCTATTTTCCTAAGTGTGCATTCTAAGTTATGTTCAAAATAAAAAATTCAGATTAAGTACGAACCATTTTCAAAGCCAGAAAAATTACAACAGAATTCTTCTTTAAAAGGTCATTAAAAAAAAAAAATTGAAGAACAGGCAAATTTGCTTACATAATAACTCTCTCCTCAGTCTTTTTTTTTTCCTTAAAAAAATATTATGTAATTGGAGCTAATATGAAACAAAAATATAAGATTTCATTGATATGTTATTAGTTTAATCTGGGACAAAAATGAAAATAGCAGCATTATTATTATTATTTGTTTATCTATTATTAAGATATTATATAATTATTACCATATTATTCATCCGCATTTATTTATAAATGTATATAAGATCTATAAGTTAGGTCGATACGCATTTAAGTGTTAAGAAATAGATTAGTTTGGCTAGTAGATTAAGTTCAGAAAAGTCTTTCTTGTTTTGAAATTATTATTTTACTGCCACTAATTTAAATCAACCTAGAGACCATACAAGTTGACAGCTATGCAAGCAAGATGAGATTCAATAATTAAACTACCAACCCCTTATCGTTTTGAAAAAAAATTCGTGGCAGCATTATCTATAAATGGTATGTCAATAAAGATCTTCATTGTAAAGTTTTATTGACAGACAGTGATAAGTTATAGAAAAGTAGGAATTAAACGATTTGCCATTACCTCAGAAATTCATTACGAGTAAAGAAATTTTGAAAGTTTTTACTTTTCCTAATAAATCAAGTACCGAAAAGACTGACCACTATAGTAAAAATTTAATTTTGCTGTGAAATTTAAGAACAAGAGAGTTTAATGTAAAAGAAAAACTTTATTCTTTTTTTAGAACATCTGATCAACGTTCTTACCATTGTTATTCATAATTATTATTTTCTTTTTCGAAAATTAAGATCACTGATTTAAATCAATCAAAATATGATGTTTTGGTTCT
Organism: Parasteatoda tepidariorum; assembly: GCF_982258835.1. Taxonomy (NCBI): domain Eukaryota; kingdom Metazoa; phylum Arthropoda; class Arachnida; order Araneae; family Theridiidae; genus Parasteatoda; species Parasteatoda tepidariorum. Next base: position 25,837,809 of record NC_141756.1, read on the forward strand.
TCTGTTTATTTTCAACAAGATTGAATTACAACATATGAGGAAATAAAAAAACCATCAATAACAATAACATCAAAAACCTACTTAAATACGAAGGATAGTTTACGTAAGTGGTGACGATTTAGAAAAAGAAGAAATTTATCAATAACGTTCTGATAAATGATCGACGCAATATGCGATCGTACACACGGTATCCTTCCCATTGTAAATATGCTACACTGGTTCTAAGTCAGGAAAGATTTCGTAACATCTCGTGTTCCCACGCATCGATATTTCAGCAAGATCCTGAAGATAGTATATAAAAAGACGCAGAATGATATAGAAATTAAAAACTAAATTGTTCTCAAGATTTATTTCTTTTGAATAAATAATTTTTAACTCCACTCCTAATTTCTTCTAATTTATTGTTTTTTTCCTGCTCTTTCTCAAATCATTGTGTGTTTGTTTTCTTTTGAAACTCAGTCGCCAAGGAAAATATAAAAAGCCACAGTTTAAGTGCCTTGCACTTGAAGCAAACCGATGTATTTAAGCCATTGTTTAAGTACCTTACACGTGGAACAATGTGATGATTTTAAACTATATATATATAATCTTGCCGTCAAGAATTATCTGGGCTTTAGCACAGATAAATTACTTAGAATATTTAAAAAGTTAATAAACTTTTTTAAAAATAGCCAACTTGACGACATTTTTCCACCAAAATGAATATTATCAGTAGATAATGCAGCATTGGAGCAGGTTTTTAAATATTAAAAAATTAGATCACAATTACTACAAAATAATTCGTTTTCCTAGATAGATAATCATACACACTGCTTGTCTAAACCAAATTTATTAGTGTACCAATATACATACATTCATCATTTAATCATAAGCATTAATTAAATTATTAAATGTTAAAAAAACTATTTTCTCCTTAGTAAGTTTATCATACATATTCATTATCTAAAGAGTAGCTAACAACTTTAATAATGTATGTACTAATATTTCGTTTCCCACGTACATTTTTATCTGGAATTAGTTTTTTAATAATATAATAAGTAAATTTGTTTTCTTTTGAGAAAAAACCGAAAAAGTGGGAACGTTGGAAATATGTCATAGAATGACTTTTCGAACAATAAAATATGAAAATTGAGAAGTAATAAAAAGGCGCGATCGTTTGCGCACACAATTCACAACCAATTCCGACAACTTATGATGGAGTGGCAAAGACAAAATGCGAACTCAGCGTTTTTTTCTTTCCTTTTTGTAAGTCAACGGTTCAATTCGAGGTCGGGATTGTTAACTATCAAAATTAAATGCCAAACGCATAAAGTAAAATGAATAGAAAATGATTTATTGTTTGAGTAACTATAAAAATGAGGAAAGGTCGTTAAAATGTCGTTAATAATAACTTTATAAAACGTTCAATTTTGCATTTTTTGTAATGTGAGTTCCAAAAAAAAGAAAAAAAAATTCTTGTCACAGGACTGAAAATTTTTGCCCTGCAGTTTTTTTTACTATTATTAAAAAAAATTAATATATTGCATGAAATTATCATTGGATAAACAAATTTTATAATTGGGTGAAAAAATTTTGCAGTTTGCTTAAAAAGTTCTTGAGATATTTCGAAAGACGCAAAAATAAAATTTAATATTGAGGGGTCGAAACTTTGGTCTGCTCTCCTAACCAAATTATTAGGATCATATTTATCAGATTGCGACTACCTCCTATGATTTGGGAGAAAAATTTTTTGTTCATTCAAAGAAAGTATGATTTTATGCCTGATTTCATAACTTAAAGTATCATCTGCAGAAATTAATTATCATAATTGAGGTCCCCCCCCCCCCCGATTCAGTCATAGAACGTGAAGATTAGATCAAAAGTTATTTAGAGTAGTCCGTTTTATAGTCTTGTTATTTTTGCATTCAAAATTAATTTCAAACTTAAATGAAAATTACATCTCAGTTTCTCTTATTAAACAAGTTTTAATACTATTATAGGTTATTATGAAATTTTAGGAAAGATATGACGCTCCAAGATTAGAATTCTTGTTTTATACTAGGAAATTTCTTTATTCTAAGGACATTTTTAGAATTTTTTTTTTATGTCATGAACTGGCCTCTAGAAATCGTAACAGATAATTTTTCGAAGGAAATAAATCCGCGACAAGAATTTGCCACGGAGAGGTTCTACCGAGCCCGGTACCGGATTATCCATTAGGACAGACTAGGCCATGGCCTAAAATGATTAGGGGCCCCCTTAGAATGGACTTTTTGAAAATAAATTTTAAAAAATTAAGATGTTCTCAGTGAAATAAATTTTGATAACATTATAGATGAGTTTATTGATCACAAGAGCAGAAAAAAAGATTTTTGAATACCAATTTCATAGTAGTGTTGATTTTGTAAAGTGTTAATAAATTTCAATTTTTTTCAAAGTTTTTAGTTCTAATTTAACAAAATAAAGTAAAATCTAATTTATTATTATTTATTTGAAGTTTAAATATGCTTTCTTAAATGAAAAGATACATACTTTTATATTTGAATAAATAAAAATATACGAGAAAAAAATTTTTAATCTAAGGGCCCAAAAATTTGAATTGCCTAGGGCCGCTTAATCCGGCACTGACCGAGCCTTGAATTTTAAAATGGTAACTAACAGTTGGAAACTCGAACTAAATTGTTACAAACATACTTGAATAATTCAAGCGCTGAGGGAGTTCTATAATACAATGTGATACTTAAAATAGAATGATAATAAAAGAAAGAAACGATTAATTTTAGTACTGTATAATTAATTTAGTCACAGTTTTGATTTATTAAATTTTTTTTAACTATCATTTTAAATAATAGAATTTTGTGCCATTCTATAAATAAACGATTTAAATATTTTATTTATAAGGATAAAAAAATAAAACCGTCATCGATAAAACATTCATGCAACTTGAAAGGAAATTTAAATGTCTTTCTTAAGAATTGATTTATTAAAATTTCTTTCTTCAGTATTATTCAAATTAATGGAATTTTTTACCATTCTATCAATAAACGATTTAAATATTTTATTTATAAGGATAAAAAAATAAAACCGTCATCGATAAAACATTCATGCAACTTGAAAGGAAATTTAAATGTCTTTCTTAAGAATTGATTTATTAAAATTTTTTTCTTTAGTATTATTCAAATTAATGGAATTTTTTACCATTCTATAAATAAACGATTTAAATATTTTATTTATAAGGATAAAAAAATCGTCATTGAAAAAACATTTATGCAATTTGAAGGGAAATTTAAATATCTTTTTTACCAATGACTAATTAAAAATTTTCCAAACATTGAACATATTCGTAAAAATAAATCACAAATTAAGCTCGTTTATATCAATGATATAAGAATCTGATTTAGATAGAAGAAAATGAAAAAAAAAGTAAAAATGACACAAAAATAAAATAACAGAACTAAATATTTTCAAGATTTTTATTAACAAAAGAAATACATAATTTGCATGCAAATAAAACAATAAAACAAAATATAGAAGTATAACTTATCAAATTAACAGGATGTCATTTTAAACAGAAAAAAAAACAAAGAAAGAAGGAAAATCAGCATATTTGAAAAGATAAATCATAAGTAAACGATAAATCATAAATAAGTAAAAATAATAATAATGAAATAAAAATTTAGAATATTTCTTACAACAGATAAAAAAAATTCTATTTTAATTAAATAGCTATATAATAGCTTCCCTTGTTTGACATAATATTCTTTCTAGTGGTAGCAAAGGTTTTACAATGTAGCAAAGATGAATTAGAAAAGTTTGCTTATCATTACATAAAAATAGTTTAAAGAAGAAAAATATAATAAGTATCTTTATTATAAAAAGAGAATCAGATAGCAAATGGTTGTATTTTTATTTCTGGGGAGAAAATTTTTTTTTAAAAATAAACATTCAATTTGTTTTAAAGGTTTAGGCTGAAAAAATTTTTGCAAAAACTTAAAATAAAAAGAATCACAAGAAATGATTAAATTATAACGTTGCATATCGAATGGAATATAGATAAAGTATAATAAAATTCGTTATTAATATAAAATAAAAGAAACATATTCATTCCTTAGAAAATAAGAATAAATTTAATTCTTCGAACAAAATAATTACAATTTTACATGAATAATTCGGAAAATTACAATGCCTGAAAATTAGTAATAAAAAGTATTTATTGTTCAACGAGTCTTAATAATGCAATGCATAAAAATATTTCAGATATCTGATCTTTAATGGTGTATTTGATTTCTTTTTGTTTTCCCCTTTTCTTAAGTTATTTAAAATTGGGAATTGCGAAGCAATTGCGAATTGTAAGCATTTCCTATCCATATTCTATATAAAAGTATTAACTCTAGATTAATATCATAAAATAAAATAATAGTTTTAAACTTTATAATATGTGATAGAAAATTAAATAATAAAGAAATATTACTTATTTTTATTCCTTCTTCACAGTTTTTATCTCAAATTTTGCAAAACATAGGTAATTATAATCAAAACTAACGAAACTATAAAATCTACCTTACTATTATGTTATTTACATTATAAATTACATTTATACATTTTTCGTAACAGAAAATAAAATTACATATTTTTATTCTTTCTACACAGTTTAATGTCAAATTGCGTAAAACGTACATATATTTTACCAAAATTATAGAATCTACCTCTATATTATGTTAGATACCTAGTAAAATAGCTATAAATTCATCATTGAAACAAAATATTCGTTAAAAAAACGATTTTAACTAACGGCATCACAAAAATATTTTTGAAAATTTAGAGGAACATAAATATAAAAATCATAGTTACGTTACATACCAGATCTGCTTTCTTCCCACTTATTTTAATTCCTCTTTTCCGTAATTCTTGTCTCAAATCATCTTTAGACATCCCTTTGTAATCCCTAGTTACATATTTTTGTTTACTTTTACTGGATTTCATAGGAACGTTCATTTTTGGTTTGCTAGATGTACTCTCCATTGGATCTGAATATTAAACTCCTAAAAATATTTTTTCTAAAATTACAACAGATATTATTTGTGTAATATAAATTCTCGTACAAGACTCAACACTGTACGTTCAATCAAATGAATTATTGATTTGTTTTTCACGGTTACTTCCATCACAATGCACAGCAACAAATATTATTCAAATAGCTTGAAATACTATCAGGCTATCAATACAACATTATAATTACGTTAAGTAAGAGATGAGGATTTCACAAAAGCACTAAATTACTTATTAAGTTTAGAATGTAAACATAACAGACTAAGTTTCGGTATCCGTCACTTTAAGATGACGCCAAGTTTCAAGCAGAAATGTTTTTTTTAATAGTTGCTGTTGCCAGTTTTGAATTTCTTTATAAAAGGCACTTTAATCGATAATGGAGCAATCGTTGTTACTAAGGGGGCAGATTGAGGTTAAAAGTACCTCGAATTCGAAAAATTATTAATTTAATTAATTTTGAACTCTTAAAACACAGATATAATTCATTATTATTTATTTTTACTAATAATTTTACTTTAGATTAATTTGTCTTTATTTAGCTCGCTTTTCCTCGCCAATTCAAAAGATGAACACAAATGTTTTACTTAAACTAACATATACATCCTACAATTTAAAAGAAAATATTGAACAGGATTCCTTTAGAAAAAAATATTCTCTTTCAAACAGAAAACAAAATTAAAAATTAGGGAAAATTAAAAACAAACCGAAAACATAAATCAAAACAAAAAGCATCCTCAAGAAAATGCTTCTTCACGATGTGGCGCCATCTATTAAATTATATTGAAACTTTATCATGGAAAAATTAGTTTCTAATGTTAAAAAAAAAACGTAAGATTTTATTTTAATTCGAAATATTTCCATACATAATTCCCATACTTTTCTATAGTATTTACAATAATTTTAATCAACCTTTTAACATTTTCTTATTAGTAATCATAAAAATATTTAGACTTTTTGATCACTGTTTGAAATTTTTCGCTGTTTTAAATGTTCACATATTTTTTGCGTTGATTTTTTGGTATCAAACTGAATTTTTCGATTTTAAATATTTTAACAAAGATATCGAAATTTTAAAGGGAGAAAAGCATTTCAACTTTGAATTTAAGAACTACATAATTACGTTACTACATAATTACATAATTACGTTGAATTTAAAAGCTGCATTTTTCAAATTCAGTTTTAATATAAATACCAGCAAAATAAAACAGTAGATTTTTTAATAAAAATGTTTTGAACAATTTATTGTTTTCATAGGAAAAAAATGGGGAAGGGGGGGTACAATAATTAATTTTTAGAATCTATTATGTATTTTTTTTTCTTTTTAAGAAAAGAAAAAGAAAGTTGATATTAATATACAGCCTCTTAATTTCAGTAACATTTTTATTTTACAGTGATAAATTTATAAAAAAAAAAATTTAAAAGCTAAATAGGATTTGCAAATTTCTTATTGAAATTTTATTATTAATTAAATAGTGGATCAGAAGATCGAGTAATACGGCAAATATTCCTTATCTTTTTTTTTGCATTTAATGAAAAGAAAATTAATTATTATTATTATTTATTTTTTTTATATTTATAATACCTACTCGAAAGAAATGACTTTTCGAAATATCTTTACAAAATGAAATGAACAAAATTTAATCTAAAGATATATTTATTGAATCTTCAGAACAAAACTATTTATTACTGCAAAGTTCGTTAAAAAATAACTACTAAAAATGTTTCACAACTTAAACGAAAGTAATAACTATAATTGCATTCATTATGTGAACACAATTATTTATACTGAAACTAAAATGCATAAAGTTCCGAAGCATGTAAAAATATGAACAGTTTGAATAAAGTATGCAAAAATAGAAACAAAGGGAGTTATTTCAGTTTACATTCGAAAAAAAATGTGAGATTTTAAAGAAGTTATAAAGCTAATTTGCTTATATTAATCACTAAACATACATTTCAGCCCATATTAAATGCTGTGATACAGGAAACAACCTAGACTAAAATCATTTTTCTTGAAGATTTGGCAAAATGATTGGTCAACATTTTGAGTACTTCAGATCCCATTAATTGTTTCGTTATTTCTTGCTCTATAGTCATTAGAACTAGTCCAGATTTGAAGAGAAAAGTAGATTTGAAAACACAGTTGTCGCATATTATATGAATTTATGGACTTTTATAGTTTAGAAAAGAAGGAAACCTTATTATTGGTGCATTTATATCATTTTTTAAATCGAACAGACGATGTAAGAAAACGTAATTTTAAGGGAAGACAACAAATTTTTTTTATCAATTTTATTGACATTAAGGAGTGAATGAATTAAAGTAAGTGATATTAAGTCATATTAATCTAAATATTAAAAAGAAGAGAATTATTTACTTTGATTTTTAGACATGACAACTAACATTTATGCGCATAAGAATCAAATTATTCAAAAATATGCCAAATACTTAAATACAAGGCACTAAATGTGTGCGTTTAATTTTAAAAAAGCAAATTTTTAAAAGGAAAAAATTTTTAAAAGGACTTTTCCTTACGAGTGTGAAAAATCAACTTTTAAATGAAACAAATGATCGTGTTTTGAAAAACCAAAATTATGGCAAGTATATTTCAGAATATGGGTGCATTATGGAAGGCTTAATTAGTCTAATGGACAACCCCTTTTAAAAAAATAGACCCATATTCACTTCACCTGCTTATTCATACAGCTGATTTTACCAGCCCACCAACGAGTTAGTTCATGGAACAAAAAAATCCAAATAACTTCTTAAAGCAGACGATAATTAAGCTAATAATTTAAAATCTCTTTTAAAATCTTCTTAGCAGTCACCATTATCTTTGATGAACACATCAGAATAAGCCCAATTCAGTAAAAAAGAAAAAGAATAATGAGCAGGAAAAGATATAAATAAGAAAATATATAATAGTGGATGTAATAATTTTAATTTTTGTGCAGTTAATAAAAAAAGTCTTTTTTAAAAAGTTTTTTTTAATTATCCAATAAACTAAGGAAACATTTTCATTTCGGCTAAATATTGCCCCTCCCCTCCCTCCCGTGTTACACCTGTGATCGTTTTTAAATGCATGATTATAATTAAGCAAACTGATAACTGTTGGTTGAACAATATATAGAAATCGAACTTTGTGACCTCTGCCCATATCTGTATTAAAAACGTTTCTTAATAATTACTATATAGAAATGTAAGTAAAAATTTATTATTAAATTTCAAAAAGTTGTTATAATGTTAATTTTGTAAATTCTTTATTAAAAGAAAGAAATCAATTTTTTTTTTTTGAAGTAACTATATTTAAAAATAAAAACTGTAACAATATTAAAAAATATTCTTCCTTTTTTTTTTTTTTTTCGTTAACCATAACCCGGTGAGAAGGCGCAAGTACAAAGTTTTGGGGTGATGATAAAACTTTTTGAAGTTATACTTCTTATGCGACTTCCAACAAGGTTGCGTTAAACGTTTAACGCTACATTTTTATTAGCCGGGAAATCACGTGGTAGGATCCAGTTTTCATTCATTCATTTCCATATTGTTTTGGTTCTCACTAGCATAAAAATAATAAAAGTATTGTTTTTCTATAAATATTTTTTTTTTGTTTTGATACACAAATAATTTAATAGGGTAGTATTTTTTATTTTCAAATTTAGTGGATAACAATAGTAAAAAATGAGTAAAAACAATACCACGGATAATGCGACGGATCTAAGGTTATGTCAAGGTACGTCTCTTGTGAATATCAATTGATTGTTAGGTTTTCTCTTCTGAAATTACATTATGACGCATTCACATACATTATTAATACAAATACATTTTCCAGGGCGAGACGATGAGGCAACCACAAGCACTTCCACTGGTTCAAGAGGGAAAAATACACAATATTACCGTGATTACAGAGCACGGAAGCGAGCGGAGCAGGAAAAAGTGTCGTTGAATAGAACTAGTGATCCTTCTACAACTGCTGATTCTTCTACAATTAACGTCGCAGGTTGCGAATTTAACTTCTCACGCGCGGAGGGACTCCACGCACTATTTTTTTTTCAGAGACGGCAACAATGAATTTGTAAATTGTGCTACCCATTGTTCAATGAAGCATGCATTGAAGGTGAAATCAACCGAGTGAGATGTAATTGAGATACTACTTTTCTCATTTGTACCTAGATGGCGCTTCAATTCTATTGTGAGTTGTAACGTTGTATCTGGCAATAGTGAGTGCAAATAGCATTTTAAAATAAAAATGGCTGTTATCGTCATTCTGTAAAAATATTGTTGTGTTTCATTAAAGTTATGTTTATTGGGGGCCATCGGACGTTAATAATTATTTTTCGGCCACAATTTGTGTGCTGATAGTTTTGCGTCTTATTTTGACTTAAAAATAAATTTTAAAAAAATTTAAAAAAAGAATAAGTTTATTTTTACCACTTTATTTTAAAATTCTGAAATGTCGGAAAACATTGTGTGGCTGGGATGTTCTTTTATGACCAGTCTCCAATATATATTTCTAAAATCATTTTTTTAAATGAAGTCGAAAAAGTATATGCTCATTATGAATCGCAAACGATATTCAAGCAAGGAAGGGAAAAAAATCAATAGTAAAGAAAGCGGGATTGAAAAAAATAAATAAATCTGGATTGATTGCCTAAGAAAACTAAGAGTGGTCTCAAACAATCATCTTTCAGCATTTAAAAAGGTTTTGATGTTTACAGTCCCATCTACCTCAGTAGTAATTCGTGGGATTTCGACAAAGTTTTTTCGTCTTCTTTCTTCCTTATACATACTATTTTGCGACATCTAGTGTGTATACAATGTTGACTTCATTTATCACAAGAAATCCATAAATATGTATTAAGGCAGTGGTTCGAAATCTTTTACGACTGCGGAACCTGAATGATCGAGCATCTTCTGGCAGATTCCCAAGTTCGTAAATAAAATTAGTAACTCTGACCAAAACAATTAATCAAATAATATTAATAAACTATAAATTATTTTAATCAAATTTAAGGTGAAGAAGGAAATTTATTGAGTCATTGCTTTACCAATATTAGGCTTAAAATTATAAGTTGAATGTCAAACAGTTAAATTTGCTGGCCTGGAGAGGCATTTAGACTAGTTTTGAATTCGTTTTTAATCTATGCATAAGCTGAAAACTAATAAGGCACGCTGAATTATAGTTTTCGAAAGAAAAAAAAAACTGTTATAAATGTTGACAATGGTTATCAAGGAAACATAATTCTTTATTCTAGGATTAGTTCAACTTTTGTTTTTTTTTTTTTTCTTAAATAACTTCACTAACTAAAACTTTAATAACTTCATAAACTAAAACATAGAATGAAAAATAGTTTGTTGTTTGAATATAAAAATAAATACAGGTTACAAAAATCATAACCAGTTTAAATAATTTAAACTCGCGGAACTCAAGTGAGCATTCTACGTATTCCCAGGGTTCCGCGAAACGCCATTTTGGACAAGCTGTATTAAGATAATTACAGAACACTCTGTATAGTAAAAAAAGCAAAGTAAAAACATGGTATTCATTTTTAATTGTTTTTATATACTGTTGACCAGTGGTACTCATTCCCTTCGAGGCTAATTTTTGTAAGAGGATAGATTACGTGCAAATGATAGAAAATTAACTATGATTAATTAAAAATTATTTTATCCCCCTTACGACAGTTTCAGAAAGAAAAAAAAGAAAAAAAAAAAAAAAAAACCCTTATTAAATTTCTATCTTAAAAAGGTGACGTGACCATTATATAGGGGAGAGTGGGGTCAATTGTAAAATTTTTAACTAACAAAAAATCCAATATATTATTAGTATTAATTGACAGACGAGTAAAGTAGACTATTCTCTACTAGAAAAAAAATAAATAGCTTATTTTAAATGTTATTATATTAGTTATTAACAAGTTTTGACAGTCGTGCACTTGTTACAATTGTCCCCACTTACGAGGTCAATCGTAACAGTTCATAAATTCAAATAAAACATAGTTAATTATACATATTATCATAGTTGTGATATATTTTTTTATTGATCAAAATGGTAGTAATATTTTTGGAGTAAAAATAATAATGAGCAGAGACCTAAAGGATTAAACTTTTAACTTTAAGGGGCTAAAAAATTTTATTTATGCTGTGAAAGGTGACAAATAAAATGATGCGCATGCAACATAATATAAATGATATAGGAAACTATTGGTGGTTCTGAAAGAGTTAAGTAATGGTTTGTAAGCATAAGATTATTTATTTTCAGCTGTTACAATCGTCCCTTTACTTATTGTTACAATCGTTCACAGGACGCAATTTCAGCTTCATTTGTTAAAAACAATGCTAGTTAATTAACAAAACTAAACTTTTTTTTTTAAATGTTAATTAAGGTGTCCACTTACATATTCGGTTAATAATTTTTATTTGTTTAAACAAAGTTACTTTGTTACAATATAATATTCTAATACCAAAAAAAGTACTTACGTAGCTTGAAAATATCTTTTGTGTTGTAACTCTTTCAAAAGTACATAAAAATGGTTGCCAGCAGGGGTATACATGTAGATTTATTAAATACACCTTGTGCGCCACCTAGGAACCAAATCTAGAACCCGACACTCGAAATTTTTGCTCTGTTACAATCGTACCCTGTTACAATTGACCCCACTCTCCCCTACTTATTAATTAGCGCTAATTATTTAGAAAATTTTAGGTCATATTATCCTATGATTAAGTTTAGAAATTATAGACTAATCTTTCTATCTCTGGATAAACATACCTTTTCTTCCGAGGGATTTGAATTTTTGACCATAAAATTATGGAAGGCAATCTGAAAAATATGGTCTCAGTAGTTTAGTCAGAGTAATTAAAAGCTTTGGCTCCATATGATAATTTAAATTTTTGTGCATTTTGCAGCATTTGAGAATTTTTTTTTAGCGAATTTTAAGATTCTTGCACTTTTTCAATTATAAAATTCAATTAGCTAAAGATCTGCTATTTTGAAATTGTATTATTCAGAAACTATTTCGTTCAAATTCTCGATTTATTATTTTTTATTAACTAGTTTTTGTTTGAAAATATCCATCAAGGAGCCAAATTTTCGATCACTTTCTGCTCTAAGCTTTTTGGTTTGTGTGTCGTGTCGTCACTCGAAATCTTGGTGATCGCAGATGCCTTGATTCTCGGTGGCTATGTTACTTCCCGACTAGCTAGAACACTCAAATTTTAACTTCAGCAATGGGCTGGGGGTTACAATTCAATTTACAAGTTGTAATAATTTCCTAACTATTATGAACATAATTTATCCAGATTGTTGTTACAGTTGCTGCTGTCACTTATGCCATTTGCCAACACAAGCGAACCTTCTTGAAATCAAGCGAAATTTTTAGGCAGAGAGGGGAGTGTTTCGTGCTTTTTCAGTGGCGCCATCTATGACCAAGAATATGACTTCAACCACACATGCGTCACAGCCCATTTTATAGGGAAGACTCAATCATACTGCATTCATTCATCAACAGATCGCAAATTTGACTTTTACTGGAGAACGACCAATCACCATTTCAGTTCTCCCTGAGGTATTGATTTGTTCTGAGAACTTGGAGGACTCTGTGACCCCGACTGATTTTACCATTTAACAAACGGGGATTCTTCGACCGGAGGAGTTCGAATTCACGTTCTGAGGAACCAGGCTTTCCCGGCCTTTATTTATCCACATAATATCACCGAAGATCAAAATATCGACCTCTTCCCGAACAGCTAAAGCTTTCAATTTTAATTATAGCTCTTTGATAAATGGGGATATATACTTAAACCATTTCATTTCCGCTACAAGCAGAATTTATCTCTTATTACAATTTGTCATCATTTGAATTTAGGACCACTTTTTGACCAGTTAAAGACCCCAAATTACAGTTGAAGTTCTGCACCTGATGAAAATACACGTTATAATTGTTTCATAAATGTGGCAAGCAAAATTTATCTCCTTAACTAACAAACACAAAACTAAATTGAAGAAACTTATCAAATGATACTACTAATAAAATCATACCTATTAAAAACTAAAAAGAAAGTGACAGAGAAAAAAATAAATAATTATATTTTTTTCTAACTTAAAATAAAAAATGAAAGTTTGGTTGAATGCCATACAAAAAAAAACTTTTATCACCAAAAACTGCCTCCTGTCTTAATAAAGAGATATTCTGAGGGAACGTTTTTCGCGTTAGGTTTAACAAAAATAGAGTTATTTTTGTCATTAATCCATTCAAAAACGCAGTTTTTAAAATTATTTTTTATATTTTATTTTATTTTCATTATATTTTCTTAAAATATTTTTTATTACATTTTTTTATTTTATTTAACCTATTTTATTCAAGAAAATGTTAGCTTGCATTTACATATATGTTCCCCCGACATCAGTGAATCATCCAACTGCAAATAGTTTTGCGTTTTAGAATAATTAAGAAGAAAGGCTTGAATAAAACCTAAACGTCTTTTAAAGAGTCATTGAACTACAAATCATTAAGGTAAATTCGATATTTTCGTCTATCCGCTTGAAATGGATTCGGAAACAGAGGCATATCTGTTAAATATTTTAAAGCACTTATCTTCCATTTTAATACCTGTTTAAAATTTTTAAATATGTGTATAATTTTCTGAATATTCTTTTATTATGAGGCTAAATATCTCAGACGTACCATAAATAAACAGTTTAATTAGAAAAATTACTAGAAAATCGCGTAATTCTAACATAATTTAGAAAGAAAATAACACCTTATATTTCTTATGGAAAACTCAGATTGGCGACACTTTTCCTGTTTTGGCGACACTCAGCCACCATTTCGGCGACAAAATTTAAGTCCTAGAATATTCTAACTTTGAAGCGATAGGACAAATATTTACGGAGTTACACGAATTGAGTTTAGAATCATGTCGAAAATTCCGAAACTTCATACAAATATAATTTTGATAAACTTTTTAGCAAATATTAGATTGTTTTTACATTAAAAAATACATAAATATATTTTTGCTTCTAATTAGAGCTTTAGAAAAAATATTAAAAAAGACAACGGTGTTCCATCCGCGTCAAATGGATAACTGTTTCTCTTTTAATGTAAATAATTGCCTCATAGTGGCCTCAAGGTAATCTCGGAAGTCAAGTAAGAGGTTTAATTGGCCCTATTATAAAACAAGCTCATCTTTGTGTATGTTTCAAGAAAGGAGAAACCTCTTCAATAAGTTCAAAACCAGTATTAGTTGATATTCAGAAGAAAAGATGATGCCTGGATGTGGCAAAAACTAATTTTCTACAAACAAGATAATTTTGAATTCAGAGGTTTGGAAGATTTACATACAAAAGAAAACAAGTATCTTAGAACATCCTATGCCAAAAAAATCAAACAAAAAACCTGTAACTTGTATCAATTAATTTTGCAATTATTTTTAAAAACTGCATAAAGTTTCGTAAACCTAGAGTAAATATTTATGGAAATATGGACATTTTTATAAAAAATAGTAATTTTTTTGGCTTGCGATTTTATTTTTATTGCTTCATAAATATTCAATGGAATTAAACAAATATTTTTGAAGAAATTTAAGATTAATTACAATATTGTTAATTTAAAAAAAAAAAAAACTCGTTAAAAACTGTGCAAGATATGAATATTCAAGCTAGTTCTTTTATACTTCGCAAACACAGAAAAAAATTTAGATAAGTTTTTTCATATTTTTGTAGGTAACCGTATTTGGCAACTAATTATAAAAGCCGTATTTGAATATCTTAAAAATTTAAAAAATTTCAAGCAATTTTCTAAGCAGTATTTGTACTTTTTCAAGGAAAGCTCAAAAAGACAATCCCCAAATTTCATCTTGTGCTATTAAACAAGATTTATTAAATATGAGACCGGCATTGTGGGGGATCACCTCTCATAAAAGTATGTTTTCTTTCTCTATATCATCAAAGTTTGGTTTCCGGATGGTTACTGTAAGGTATCATCATTTGTTATTAAATTTTGTCTTTTGATACAAAATACTATTTGTGGAAAACCCCTGATCATTTTGAGCTTTCTTTTGAAAAGCACAAAACTACTTAAAAAATTGCTCAAAACTTTTTAAATTTTTAAGATCTTAAATCAATTTTTTCTTATTCGTTGCCAAATACGATTCACTACAAAATTATAAAAAAACTTTTTAAATTTTTTTAATTGAATGTTCAGTATAAAAAAACTTGTTTGAATACTCGTTACTTGCACAGTTTTTAAGGAATTTCTTTTTAAATTTTAAATCAGTGATTTTGCAATTAATGTTAAATTGCTCCAAAAATTCCATTGAATATTTATAATGTTATAATGAAAAAAAAAAAAAATAACGTATGGCAAAAAAAATAAATTTTTTGCAAAAATTTCCATATCTTTATAAATATTAATTCTAGGTTTACGAGACTTTGTGCAGTTATTAAAAATAACAACTAAAGTAAACGATACAAGCTTAACGCTTTATTTTCTGACATAGGGTGCTCAAAAATACTGTTTTTCTTTCGTAATTTATTATAGGTCCCTCAAACCTCTGAAAGCCTAAAATTTTATTGCCAAGCATAAAAAATTGCATGAACTAAACATCTCTGGAGATACAAAATATATATACATATATTTTACGTGCTGCACCAACAAAGTTTGACTTTAAGACCAACAAATCTCTGACAAAAAATTAACAGAAATCTTTTTTATCTAGGTATTTTAAATTAAATAAAGTATAAACAAAAAAGATTTCACGATTTTATTTAATCATTTTCTAATTAACGATATTTTAAACAGTAAAAAAAGACAATATTAATTCATTATAATAATAAATTTAAAAATTTGTTAGAAAATTAGTACAACTCTTTTTCTCAGAGGAGTAGTTTCAATATGACATGCATTATTTTTAATTATTCAAAGTTAAAAATAATGTATGAGAAATAATTTTTTATTTATTGTATTTCAAGGAAGTACAACTGAATAACCCTTTTAACATCCCCACCCTTGTGGGTACCCATGAAGAGCACAATCCTTATTTTATTACAAGGAAATATCGCAATAAATTTAGTATTTTTGATCTTAAATACCTAATTTTTTGTTACACAAATGCATAATATCTTATTATGCCAAGATTCATAACAAAACATTATTAAAATCTTTGCAAAGACAAACATTAAAACACTCTGTTTTAATACCTCATCTCAAGCGCTACAATTTTTTTTAATTACTGAGAAGCTTCACTCGCCCACCCCAGAAATAAATGTGAAGTAATTTTACTTGCTGAAAAGTTTGATAACAAATCAAATAGGGATCCCCATTTAATAATTTATTTTTTCTCTTTTAAAATATTCACAATGAATGTTTAAGATTTATATCTGGCAACATGTTATCTCTCTCCCCCTCTTGCTACTTTTGATTGGTAATCTACTCAAGCACAAGCTCATGAAATAAAGATCTCGTGAAGGAACAATAAATTGTCTACAACAATTTGTAAATAATCAATATTTAAAGCAAAAAATAAAAATGACGAGGAATTTCCCAAATAGCTTAATTATATATATGGATAAAACTAAGTAGATTTCCCTAAAAAAATTTAAATTGTGAAGTATTTAAACTACAAAATTTCAATTCAAAAGTCTGATAAAATGATTAAGGTTTGAAAAACATAGAACCATGCAGATTTATGAGCAGCTACGGTACTTGCTACATAGACTGCTATATTAAAAATTAAGAGTAGATTAGAAACATCCTAAATAAATATATTAACACTTTGTTAATAATAAATAAATGGAATTAACAATTTATGCAACTGATACAAGGATATATTCATTATTATTTCGATAAATACACAAAGTTCAATTTACTTTATATTTTCTTTGAAACAATTTTTAAATCCTTCATTGGATGTGAAAACATTTCTAATAAAAGGGATGGATTCTTCTCAATATATTCAGACCATTCACAGGATTTAAAGATTTCATTGAAATGTTTTACTACGAAATCAACTGCATTGTCTTTGAGAAGCTTGAGATTCAATAGATCAGATAAATACAGGATTTTGCATGCATTTTCCAAAGACAGAGCTGATAGAGCAAACTTATAACATGTATCTATTAAAGAAAGAACTTGATACTTATCGGCAATTATCAGCAATTCTAAAGTACTTTCGTCATCAATAATATCCACTGATCCTGTATACAAGAATTCCAAGAAAGATTTCAATGTCTTGGGATCAACGTCTGAGATTTCCACGACATTAGATTGATTTTCGAGCATGTCCTGGTGGTGAAACATGGCGCGAAACACTGGTGATCGAGCTGAGAGAAGAAATTTATGCGCAGGTAAACTCATGTTATCGGCTCTTAGTTCCACATCAGAATGTTCCAGGTCTGCAAAAAATTTTATGAGATCGTCTCTCATAGTTAGAAAATTACTCAACTTCATTGAATTAGGATCGTTTATGCTGACGATATCAGATAATACACTACCATTGGGTTCGGAAAACTCGCAAAACAAAGTAAAAGTAACACCGTTCATGTGGTTACTTTTATCATTTATAATCGTTCTTCTGGGGATAAAAGAAGGAAGCACCCATACGTCATTTTTGTTATTAGAAGGGAACAAATGTTGGACATTTAGCCATAAAATCTTTTCTCCTTCATGGTTTAGAAATGATATTTTGCCGTTTAAAAGTCTAGGTGAGGATGAGCCATCTTTTAATTTCCGTACTCTTAATCCTATAAAGTCATTTGGAGCATCAGCCGCAGATATTTCGTACATTGATGTTTCTGACAAAGAAAATATTCGATCCATTAAAAAAGACTTGCTTTCGGGTAAGGTTATTTGCCAAATAAAACTGGCCCTATCCACTTCTATTTTAGTTCGGGCTACACAGTTTGGTCGTTCCTGCATGGTGTACATCTGGCACTGGATGGTTAAGATGTCCTTGTTCCAGGTCAAACTGTCTTTAGCTATCTTCCCACAATGAAAACGCCACCATAGAAAGCTCTTTCTTTTAAATACTGTCAAGCTCTTTCCTGTACATATTTTTGCGAAACGACTACTATCATAAGTTTCTATTATATTGCCACTTTCACCAATCAATTGAAATATGAAAGAAATTGATACTTCCTCATCACCCGCATCGATGTCATTTCTGTGCAAATAACATAAAACAATATCATTATCTATTGTTTTAAATGGAGGTGTAATGCTTAAGTACCATTTGCTTCCGCCAAAATTTATAGGAGTAAAAACTGGACTCTTGAGATGCTCTCCGTCCCTGCTTTCATAACAGCAAGAAGAAAAATTTTTAATTTCCCATCGGAAAGAATAACTTATCCGTTCAACCATCACAAACTACTTTTTGAAGAACCACTTTGGAGAGCTTCAATTATTAGTCCACACAATATTCAACAAATTCTTTGGCAAGTGACTCTAAGAAATGTGGGGCGTAAGAAATGGAAAATGTATGGTGAGAAAAACAGACCAATGAGAGCGAACTACTCGGTTCTGATCACTCTCTTTGACAAATACGAGATTTTAGGGAACAATACGAAAAATAGATAAGAAGATATATGTTTTGGGGAGCAAAGGGGGTCTTCTTAACAATCAAGTTCAACAGGTGGCATGAATGATGTTGTAGATTAGAATATAGATATCCTAAGATAATTTTCAGGAAGAGTGACAATTAAAAAAGGAAGAATGAAAAGTTAGGAGCAGCAAAGCAGATTTGGTAAGTCTCAAATATTAATAATAAACACGAACGCCAGCAGAGAGAGTCAATATGAGCACAATAGATTTTTAGGGTCAAATAAGTAACTTGCTTAAAAAAAATTTGAAAAATAAATTTAAAGTTCTATTTCTCGGAAATTATTCAAATGATTTCGTTCAAATGCTGCATTTTGGCATATAAATATATTTGCCATTGCTTTAAAATGAATGTAAAAATTTGCATACCTTGCAATTGAAAATTTTGTCGACCATTATTTATTTTTGTAATCAATTGTCTTTGGATAAACCAATTTTTTAATTGCGTACAAGAAATTTTCAACTAGCTTAAAAATTCCTCGAGATAAAAGAATGAAGATATCGTTCGCTCTCCTGACCACACTATTGGAATCATATATACTCTAGATTGCGGTCATCCCGCAATTTTAAAACACAAAGTTTTTTTATTAAAGAAAGAAAGGTAGTTTATTAAATGAATGCAGTGTCTGATTTCGCAATTTAAAATACCGTCAACGCGAACGAATTAGCAGTCCTATGGCGGAAAATATAAAAGTATTCCGTATATTTTTCGCGCACTGTAGAATGCGCAATAAAATTAAACGGATCACTCTGAATAACTTTTGATCTAATGATCGGATCTTCAAGATCAAATAAATAATTTTTTCTGAAATTCGATGTCATAGGAACTATTCGACCGATTTCGCTCATATTTTGTATTTTGCTGTGTAAAATTACTTTCTTTAACATGATGTAAAAAGTTATATATCTTACAATCATTACAATTTTTCGACTTTTTTTTAAATTAAATGATAAACAATAATAAAAGTTTTATATTTCTTTCTTTCTTTCATTTTTTTTTCCTTCTTCTTTTTTTCTTCTTCTTTTTTCATAATTTATGTGCTAAAAACTATTTCAATTCACTAAAAAAAATTCTCGATATATGGCAAAAAAAATTAACATGTAAGGGTCCATTCCATACCTTTTTCCTGAACAAAACTATTCGACCCTGTTTCTCAGATTGTGTCTGCCAGGTATCTTACAGGTCAGAAATCTGAAAAAGATGTAAAAAAAAAAAAGCATGTTTATTCAGAGAAAGTACGTTTTTGCGTCCGATTTCGTAACTTAAAATATCGTCTGCACTTATTAATTAGCATATTCGAGATCAGACCTTGAAACCATTAAGATTGCCCTAGAATGTGAAATTCCGCTCATTAGATCAAAAGTTATTTAGGTCGATTTGTTTTATTATTTACCCACTGTTCGCCCCAACGCAAATTACTAATTGGCAATACAGATATTTGGCAATGTTATTAACATTTGATAATTCAAGGATCGCTACAGATGCGATAGATAAAATCAAATCAGTGTAGATTGAATCTTTATACTATCAAAACAAGGTAAGGTCATACATTTATGAAATTTGTAAATGCAAATTTTTTTAAAATCAATCTTGTGAAAAATTCCATAAAATGAAACTTTTCTTACCCAAACATATCTCCCCCATTTATCTTTTTTTTCCCCTTCTCATTTCAAATTTTGTATAGAGATAAGGAATTCAAGCCATCCACTAAGAAATTGAACTAACTTACAGGTACTCTTATAACGCCAGAATCGTTTGTTCTATCATGAAATTTGGTTAGCAGGTGCAAAGGGCAAATTAATCCTCGATCCTGAAATTCACGGTAGAGCCTTGTAAAAAATTGTACGGTAGAGCCATGTAAAAAATGGAACATTTGTTACAAGCTAATTAAAAAAGGAACTATATTCTTGGAAACAAAATTAAAGGAAAATTGGTACTTATTCATTTAAAGGAACCTTGAGAAATCACCATACTATTATTGACTCCAATTAGGCTTAATTTATTTTGTTAATATGTAAAACTTGAAATTAAAATAAGCTGTATACTTAAAAGAAGAAATGGTACTAGTATTTCGTTAAGAGAAACGTAAAAGATCAAGCTATTAAAAACGTCGATAAAGCTTAATTTAGTTAACAAGTACTCATTGAAATGATAAAGACATGCTGTGTACTATAAAACAAAATTAATAGAGAAATGGTACTAAATTGTTGATGAAAAATAAAAGAAAACTGTGGTATTATGATAATGGGTTCAATTTTAGTAGAAACCAAATATACAAAAGTAAGTACAAAGTGATTGCATTAGTATATTTGGTACCTATTAAAACTGCATCAATACTGTGCAGCTTTGATATAGATATTGTGAAAAAGAGACTTTTTACGGATTTCATGAGTGAGGTAAATTTCGACTATCATGAGTTGGCCTCGAGCAACAGCCCCCTGCTGAATGATTCTGAATGTAGTTAATCTCTATTTTGATGGTTTGAACTATTAAAAACTTGTTTGACTTAATCTAATAAGACCAAAAATAATAATAAATTTTAAAAATGGAATTATTACAGCTTTGTTAATTGTGTTGGTATAGATCTTTTAGTTTTGTGTAGGATTTACATTATTGTTTAGAACAGAACTGATAAGGTATTCAGCTAAGTAAGGAATAAAATCAACCAATTAAGATAATATCTTAAACTGGTTGATTATGTGGCTTATCATAGTTTCGAAATAAACTCATATTGCATTCTATTGTGTCTGGGTTGTGTAGTTTTTGTGCAGAAAGACCTAGAAAGATGATGGCCGTCCTTTCTTTTTTTTTTTTTAAACTTCTTCTTTAATGCTTGAATTAAAAAAAGTTTTATGGAAAAAAAAATATTTTTCCAGTTTTTTGCTGGAGAAAATCATATCTTCGATAAAAAAATAGATCGCGAAATACCGATTTCTTTTGTGCCGCTCTTCTCAAAACACAAATGCTTTTTTTATTTTATTTTTTTTAACTTCCTCTTTAATGCTTGAATTAAAAAATTTGTATGGAAAAAAAATATATTTTTCCAGTTTTTTGTTGGAGAAAATAATATTTCGAAAAAAAAAAAAAAACGCGAAATACCGATTTCTTTTGTGCCGCTCTTTTCAAAACATAAATGTTCAAGAAATAAAAACAATCTCAACTTTTTCAAAGTAAAATCTCATATAGCCTGGATTAAATAGGTTCTGAGAGGGTTTAGGTCTACTGTTCCCAAATGGCGGGACCCTGAGTTTCCCTTGAAGAATAAAAGAGAGTTTCAATTCCTTGAAGAATTCCGAGAGTTTCAATTTTTTAAACCAATGATGATTTCAAAACCTGTCATTATATCCAAATAACAAACCATCATTTACTTGATATTTTGTTTATTTAAATAAAATAACAATAAAAAAGAATTCGTAAAATTTTTAAATAAAATATTTCTTACAAAAACACTGTATTGATTACATTATATTATATAAAGAATATACATTTATAAAAACTGCATTATCATTTCTCATTGAACTTTTCCGTTCAATATAAAAAAATCAAATCATAGAATAATGAATTAAGTTTCACTGATAACCCTTTTCAACGCTTATAAGTTCTTTTTCGGAAACTATAATTCAGTGTACTTCATATTTATTAGCTACTATTTTATTTTATTTATCATTTATGTTTCCGTGACCGTAAAAAATTGAGAAACGCTGGCTGGAGCCAGGGCTCTTTATTTAATTCTTTATTTATTTAACTCTTTATTTCTTAATTTAGGCTTCTCTTTATTTAATTAATTGAATTAAAGAGAATAGAAGGGCTGGTTCACTCCTTAGTAGAAACTCTCGCCGCGCCGATCCTCCGATTTTCTCTAGTGACGTCACTTTGGCGCAAAGTTCGCATTTTTACTTCAAGAACGAAGCGTTCGGCCTTAATAGCTCTAACTAATATTGAAACATTTCTTTCTGTGACATATTCTAAGATCTTTTTTTTTTCTTTTCTATAATGACTTTCCTCAGTTTTTGCAGTGAATTTACAAATATTTAAAACTATTATCGAAATGCCAGTTTGCGCGATTGCAACTTGCAAAATGAACAACTATGTAAAGAATGGATTCTGAAATGACACAGTTAATATAAAACAGCAATACGTTTATTCTATCGTTAAGAACTTTTATAAAAATTCATTATCTAAATAGAAACCGCCTCATTACTTCAAAAAGAAAGGTAGGTGAAAAAAATTGATAAAGTCAAAGAAAATTAAAATGTAAATAAAAAGTATAAATAAAATATAGAGTATATAGTTGAAATTCTCCTAATTTCATAACATATTTTTAATGTAGTTATTCGAAATATTTATGATTTTTTTAAAAAATTACATTCTCTTCAATTTAAATATCTATAAATTACATCATCGTAAATTTAAATATCTATAAGCAATTGTAAAATTTCTAATGTCATAATGAGCCTAAATTATTATTCTGTTTCAGTAATTAGCGTTCAATGTTGATGTTTTCTAATGATTAAGTATGAACAAATTAATGGCATATTTTAAAATCAGGGATTCTAAATTTAACTCAACTTAATGTTATAAAAGAATATGTAGATAAAAAAGTGTCGATATATGCTTTAATTTTTCTTAATAATTAAAGTTAAAACTAGACTTTTTAAAATAAAGTATTTATAGTGTTATTTTCGCCAACTAGTAAAATATTTTTCTAAGTTTAAAATGGTATTTTTTTTTAATATAATGGCCAAGAAGGTTTTTTTGAACCACGTTTATGAGTGGAAATAATGTGTTAATTACGTAAAGTTTGAAAGCTAATAACCAGAAAAAGTCTAACTTATTTTTACAAAGAGAAAGATGCAAAGTTATCATAATATCTTTGCTTTCGATCTCCGAGATCTGTGGACACAGTGACGTCATGAGGAGGGAAATCGTAGCTTCAGCTCTAAGAGCGGAGTGAACTAGCCCTTCTATTATCTTTAGCCCTGGGCTGGAGCCCTGGATTATATTATTTTCTGACTTCGAACCACCTTGCCTCGGACACAGTAAAATATATGGAGGACTTCTTTCCTCATAATTTTAGGGGATTTATGCTTGTGGTAAACTTTGGCATTTTTTTATTTTCATAAACATATTGTTTTTCTTTGCACTGTGGAATAATTTCTGATGAATCATTTCCTTTGTAATCGATCAACGTCAATTATTTTATGTTTTATAACCGTCGTGTAGCATCCGACTCACTTTTTGGGTTTACGACTACTAATGTTCAACTCCGTAGCCTTATAATTTTTAACCTAATCCAGAAGGCAAGAGAACTCCTGGATCAAGTATTGTGGTAAATTTGTCTTCAGGAAGAACTTTTTGATGGAACTAACCATGGAGTGGAGAAACCCCATTGTTAACCTGACTGAAAAGGGACTCTAACCCATGATCCGTCTATCAGAGGATATTTTACGCAAACACTGTGGTCTGTGCGAGCCGGAAGCGGAATTCGTATCCCCAACCCCTGCCATCGCTGGGATTCGAACCTGGTTCACCCCATCGGAAGGCGAACGTTCCACCACGGCTCTAACATCAATT
This sequence comes from Parasteatoda tepidariorum, assembly GCF_982258835.1. NCBI lineage: Eukaryota > Metazoa > Arthropoda > Arachnida > Araneae > Theridiidae > Parasteatoda > Parasteatoda tepidariorum. Next base: position 25,862,004 of record NC_141756.1, read on the forward strand.
ATTATTGGTATTGTATATTGGTGATGATTTTGAGGTGGTTGATCGTCAAAGTAGATCATTGGCTGCGCCAAAGTATTTTTGTCAAACATAATTTCTATCACCAATTTTCTTCCTTACCTATTTCAAAATTTAGGCATTTTTGGAAACTGAAAACGTTTTAAAAACTAAATTTAAAACTGACCTTTGTTTATGATTAACACATATTCTTGTGTTCTTAAACATGCTTTAATAGTCAGCATTAAGATTGAATTACAACTTAGACTTGAAGGGATATCATAAATCACCAATAAACTAAAAATACGTCAATAGGTAACAGATCAGACAATTTTACAAAATTATTATTTATTTATTTTTTACCACCACATGTAAATTTTTTCTGGTTTATCATGGACGGCTCAAATATTGAATATAAAATTGTATATTCTTTGCATCCTAAGTATATTCTTTGTATCCTATGTATATTCTTTGTATCCTATGTATATTCTTTGCATCCTATGTCTATTCTTTGTATCCTATGTATATTCTTTGGCTCGAAAATGGTTCACAGACTCACTTTGTGTATGTCATGCACCACTTAATAAAGTTGCACTTATTGACTTTAAAAATTTGGTAACAGGCTGGACAACATAAAATATTTTTTTTCTCCCTTTTTTCAGAATTCAAAAATTTTTAGAAGCAATCTTTCAGCCAAAGATTGTTTTTAAAATGATTATTACCACTTACGGAATCATGAAAATAATATCAAAAAGTGATATCATCTACAAATGATTATCATTAGTAACAGCTTTGACAGTAACAGACAGGACACTTCACTTGGACAACACAAAACAATTAATATAAATCAGGAAATAAATACAATGGACCCCGCTTAAAGGAATACCATTTGCAGCCAATATTAACACAGCGTTATTCGATTAAAAGTGGAATGCTTCATTCAGTTTTAAATACTTAATTTTTTCAGAATTTTAATTTTTAATGGGGGAATGCATAGTATAGTGTTTTGTCATAAATTCAATTTTATGATCAATAAATAATTACAATTTAAACTGTCTGTGTCAGTATGAAATAGAAGTGTCATTTAAAGTTTTATGAAAATAAATATATGCTAACGAAAAAAAATATTACAGGTAGGATAATATTATTTTTCTGTTCCTTTCGAAAAAATCTGTGTCTAAAGACTGACTTTTCACCCATTTAATTCGTCAATTTATCGAAATTCGAATTTCCCTTTCTTTTTTTACTTAGACTTTCAGAGCTTGCATATTCCTTCCAAATACTGCAATTTTTATTTATTTATTTATTTATCCTCGATATTTGAGAAATTTTAAAACTTCTCTATTTTTTTCTTTTACGATTATTTTAAATCATTCCTTTTCACATTCATCTTGTATTCTCTGGAGTAAGCAATGATTATTCTACTTTAGAGAAAGACACACTCAGGGCCTCTTTATTGCCTGGGCCCACTAGGTATGGGCCTAGAGCCCACAATTTCTGTGGAACCTCAGATATTAATAAAAAGTCCTTATTATTACTGTTTCTTTTAATTACTGAAAGAAATAGGTTTTCTCAAAAAATTCATTTTTTTTTTTAAATTTCAAATTTTTTTGCATGCATTTTCCAGATGCAATCAAGTAATAAGTGACTTTTAGCAGAAATCACGGATTTCAATTGTTTGTGGTCACCAAAGTATTTTTATTTTGACATATATAACATTGTTTTTTTATATTTTGCTCTAATTTATAGATGCGTAAACTTTATCTTACAAAAATGATCTTCAATTGTTTGCTTCCAAAATTTCCTAGAATGTTTCTCTTGAACCATGCAAATCAATCGATTCTTTTTTATTGTTAGGACTACTCTTCAGTAATATAATTTCAAAATATTTTGCAAGAGGCCCGGATAATTTGGGGGGCCTTGGTCCTGAATTTGTTCTGATCGGTCCCTGGACACACTGTAGACTAGTGTGCTAGGTTTTTGAAACTTTTTCTTATCAAAGCTAGTAGCACACCAGGAGGGTAGCATAAGTCTTCACCTCGAAACAAATCACCATATTGAAGTGACTACCTGATGTTTCATTCTAGCTAGTGAAACATTTCTCATTTTTTTTTTTTTTTTTTTTTTTTTTTTTCATTTCAGTACCTCTTCTTTGCGTAATTAAGCGAGGACTGAAAACGACAAATATCCACTTAAACGAGGAAATTTAATATTAGTTTCATATAAAATGATTTAGTTCCATTAAATTTTATTCCTATAAGCGGGTTATTAGATTAGATTACATCCGATATACAATTAAGTATACACACATCTTCTAGATTTATTATAAAATGCATTTTTTAAATGAATAAGTGTTTTGAAGTTATTTTGCACATTGGAAATAATTGGTAAGCTGAAAAAAAAAGAAATTTAACTTTTTATGACAGTATATCGAGGAATCTTCCAGGATTGCTCTTTGCCAAAAATGTATAGAAAATATAACGCTTGACAAATTCTTATATTATGTATTACACATAATAACTTAATACGTATTTTCGAAAATCACAATCATCCAAGCCAACAGTCTATTTCATTAAAAAAATATTATTTTGACCTTGGCCAAAGAATTTGCCATGTGGCAAACTATTTACGTTTTGGATTTCAACTCGGTTAACAGCTAACTTAGCTGCATCACAAAATTAAAAATTGACTAGTTGTCCATTGTCGAACTAGAAATATACTTCTGGTGTATTGTTGAGGAGGTGGGATCAATAACAATTCGAAAGTTACTCTAGCGCACGCACAAACACACCACAATTTTAGAGCGGAACGTAAATAATAATAGTCCCCTCCCAACCTCCGCACCACGCTTCACAACCAATCAAATGTCCGTAGACATTTTCGGCTCTGAAACAACCGAAAGCATGACATTGAAGTGAATACTAAAGCGCCATTCACACTGCCCCCGAGTTCCCTAAACGCAAGTGCGAGAACCATGATGACTCAGGGGATAGAGCGTTCGCTTTCCAATGAGTGCACGGGGTACGAATCCCAGCGCTGGCTGGTCGATACGAATTCCGCATTCGGCTTGCACAGTGCTGACGTAAAATATCCTCAGTGGTAGGCGGATCATGGGTTTGAGTCCCCCTGCAATCAGGTTAACTGTAAGAGGTTTACGCGGTTTTCCTCTCCATGAAACGCAGATGCGGTTTAAATCCATCAAAAAAGTTCTCCACGAAGGCAAATTCTCCCAATATTTGATCCAGGAGCTCCCTTGTCTTCTGGATTGGGTTCAAAATTACAAGGCAACGGAGTGAACCAAAAAAATTGGGTCGGCTGTTCAACGACGGTTATGAAATAAAAAAAACGCTCGTGCGAATAATTAGAAACTACCTATAAGATTGAACTGCTCGCGTATGTGCCAATCACGCTTGCGTGTGAAAATGCTCCTTAAACTAATAAACTCCTTAAACTCAGATTCAGTAATAGTCGTTTTCTAAAATCTCAACAGAAATTCAAAGTCCTGTCGCGGACACCATATGTCAAAAAATACAAAATAAAAAGATGACCTGAAATGATACTCAAAAGACTTCGAATCAAATAATTAAGAAAACTCTACTATTACGTTTAATAAAAGGAAGATTTATTCACTCAACAACAAAATTATAGCATCGCCGTTCCAAAGAAAAAGAAAAACAAATCTCTTAGTCCAAAAACTATTATTTTCATTCTAAACTTACCATGGCAACCACCAAAACTCTTCTTGTTGCCATCTTTAAATAGGAACAAAATATAGGCTGCGCATAAGCACATAATATTTCACAACACGATAAGAGAAAACACAACCCAGACTATCGACTTTTTAAGAGCGGGTACTCAAACCCCGAAGTCATGGCTGGAAAAGGAACACAATACGGGAAAATATTGTTAAAACAAGGGGAAAAAAGTACTCCGTAACTAACTCAAAATATGAGGACAGATCAAAAAGGAAATTGCACTAAATCGCAACAAGAGCTGCGTCGTAATCTTGGACAATGCGGAGAAAGAAACAGTAAGTGCTCAGGCGTCTGATAGCAAGAGGTGCATTTTTTTTTTTTTTTTTTTTTGCTTGCCAGTCTTGTTTTGTGTGTATAGCAGGTTAGCACCTCAACTGGAAGTTCAGTCCAAATTGGAGGTGCGTGCAACAGTCAAATTTCTATGGGCCAAACGGATTAATCGCATGGGCATTCATCGTGAAATCAAAGCCGGACACACGTATATCCCGGGTGAATGCCGCAACATTCAGTACCATTGCAAAGGTTGACCACGTGAATACGATGATTGGAGACAAAATCGGCGCATAAAACTGCTCGAAATTGCCAACATGTGAAACATTTCGCATGGCAGTGTGTTCTCCATTGATCTCGAAGACCTAAGATTTCGTAAACTGTGTGAAAGATGCGTCCCACGTCTTCTCACCGATGATCACAAGAGACAATGTATCCAATCCTCACTGGTATTTTTGCAACGGTGTTTTGCGGAGGACAACAAATTTCTGCGGTGAATCATCACCGGGGATGAAACGTGGGTCCACCACTTCGCCCCGAAATAAAGAAAATATCGATTGAATGGTTGTACACCTCATCACGACAACAAAAGAAGCCCAACGTCCAATTATCAGCAGGAAAGGTTATTGCGACGGTGACATGGAAGATATGGTGGTCGTAGAATTTATGCGGAAAGGCATGACAATCAACTCGGCTTCGCATTGTCAAGCGTTGAACCGGTAGCGTAAAGCAATTAGCGAGAAGCGCCTCGTTAAATTGAGAACCGATGTGATGCACGATAATGCAATGCCTCACACGGCCCGCCAAAAGAGTGAACTGCTGCAGTGAAATGGGAGGTACGGCAACACCCTCCATTCAGTCCCGACTTATCGCCAAGCGATTTTCATGCTTCCAGTCAGCTGAAAAAGGGTGGACAACGATTCCGTAACAATGAGGAAGGGAAAGCAGCTATTTCCGGGTAGCACTAGAGGAAATCTCTACTCATCCGGAATCGAAAAGTTGGTTGTTCGCTTTAAGAAATGTTTAGAGTCTCTTAGGAAAAGTGAATTTGCATTGTATACTGTCATAGCCGTGTTGCTTTTGTACAGGTGATTTAATAAATGGCAATAACTTTTCAGTGTAATTTACTTTTTGACCTCCCCTCGTATTATTTTAAAAAAAATATATTATTTAAGGAAGTATTATTCAAAAAAAAATATTATTTGAAAAAATATTGCTTAATTTTAGTTAAGGGACAATGAGTCGCACAAGTGTAAACAGCCTGTTTTATATTTAGTGCTGACCACTTTTCTAAAACATGTAATATTTTATTTAAGAAATTATTGGTTCAGAGTCAAGCATCACGGGTAAGCTGTCCATGAGCGGGTGGTTGACCATTTTGATCAGATTGAGAAGGGGCTGAGATTGCGCAGTATCGGTCTTCGCCTTACCATAAAATGCTCAACTTCGTGAGCAGGTCTTCGGCCTACTAAACCTAGGTGGCCATCTCCTCTGCAGAGAATTAAAATTGTCAATGCATTCACATCATCCTCAGGGATGTTTTCCAGCCCGTCGCCAATAGCTTATTGTGCAACTCTAGTGTGTTGTAAATAAAGTACTATAAGTACTACTACTACACCTACTTAAAGAAATCAGGAAAAACAAATTATGACAAAATAAGGTATACTTCCCCAATGGTAATTTAAATTTTTTTTATGTATGTGTATTTTAAAAAACTTTTTATTTAGTGGCATAAAAGTTTTACTCAAACCATAGAGTTGAGGCAGCACTTCAATAACTAATTTAAAATAAGCAGACGTAATTTAAATTTCTATTTCAATTTTCTTATTTTTGATCGATGTATTCTACATTTTATGAACTGTTTCTATGAACTGTCTATGCAGATTTTATGAACTATTTACATAGTTAAATTTCCTTTTATAATACATGATTACTGAATCCTGTTCAAATTCTCACAAAACTTTCAATGACATAATATCACGACAATTTCCAGATAAAACAGACACGGTTTGATGAAACTTACAGGTTACAGGCAAATGACAATTAAGGAAGAGAGAAGTAAAATTCCATCTACATTCATTCAAGCGGTAAGGAATGAAAACGAAAATTGTGGGCAGGTGACAAGTTTAGCCATTTTCCTTAAAACTGAAAACGATTTGGTTCTTATTTTCTCTTTACAACATCTCAACTTTACCTTTATTTTATTTACTTATTTTTTTGTATCGACAAATAATAAACAAAGTTTTCCTTTGCCTAATTTGAATCGAAACCAGGTCGTTGCATCTTCTTCGTAAATAGGTCACTTACCGCTCCCGGCCTTGAAAAGAAAAAAAAGAAAAGTAAAGAAAAATTCAAAACCGCAAACAATGATTATTCGAAAAAAATATATAATAAAATGAACTGAAAGGGCAATTTTCTTTTGTTTGTGGAATATTATCGTCATATTCGGTTTTCAGATTAAATGGCTGTATTTGCATCAAAAGGACAGTTTTGAAGAATCACATGACTTGACGAGCCAACAAATATCTCGGTCACTCTACGCTTAACTCAACTTTTTTTTAACACTCAATAACAATAGAGAGTCGTATCTTATGACAATAGCGATATAATCGCAACAATTTTAAGAGTTATTTGATATTATTGTAAACGGAGAGATTTTTAGGGATGGTAAAAACGATAAATCTTATTCAAAGGTTTAAGAGGTTACAGTTTTTATTATTTTAGTAATAAATTGAACAAAAAAAAAATGAATAAGAAAACGTTTTATATATATAATCAATAGTTTCGACTAGAACCAATACAGGAACTTAGTAAACATTAATCCTTTAAAAATCGAAATATTCTTAAGACCCAGCCAAGATCGAAATAATTTGAAGGCTGGGAAAAACCCTTCGCGTTGATAAAGGTCTACTAGAGGTACCTCCATAAATTAAAAAATATATAAAATTCGGGCTTGGATGAGATCGGACTTGAAAAGTTAATCCGAACTCATATTTTGTGCATCACCGACCCCACTACCATCGATAAAATATTTACCATTCTAAAATTTAGATTTAGTTTTTTAAAAAAAAACTATCATCCTGAATAACTTTTAATCTAATAATCGGATCTTTACGTTTCAGGACACAATCTTAATGGCTCGAGAGGATGATCACGATCGGAAATATGTTAATTAATTAGTGCAGATACAGACGATATTTACGAGAGCAGACTCAAAAACATACTCTCTCTAGTTAATAATATTTTTTTTAAATTTTTTTTTTTTTACAACGGATTTGAATTTCTGACCCCCAAACTAAAGGAGGTATCAGCAATCCGGGAAATAGTTTAATCAGGACTGGGATCCTAAGTTTGAACCCCTTTAACGTTAATTTTACTTTCAGCGAATTTCACCATATCTCGAGAACTTCTAAGCGAATTGAAAAATTTCTGCTCGAAACTATAAAATTCGTTTATCCAAAGATAATTCCATTCAAAAATTTGGGAGGGGGGTGGGGAAGGTTCGAAAAATTGTGACATTTGGTGATAAGGGTTATAGATGGGTTCTACGTGTGAGACTTTCCCCATTTTGGTTAAAGGAAAAAAATTTATAATCAGCGGATAAAATAATTAATTTTTTATTATTTTTTATTAATTATTTTATAATTTTTCTTCTTTTGGATCAAACTAAGAACACAACTAATTATTATTATTGTTTTATTACCAACTGTCACTAAAAAAATTGTAGTTATAAATTAAAAATAAAATGAACTTTAACATGTGTTTTGCATCTGAAATATGTTTATAATATAGCATGACGTGTTTTAAGGAGTTTCCTCAAAATAAAGAGTTCGCGATACAAATTTTGAAATAAATCTTTTAATTCCCCATTATGTTATCACATACTAAGTCGCTCTTTCATGTAAGTAGAAACTTATTTTTAAAAAATTTGTTTCTCCGAAGCAAAGTGTATGGAATGTACTATGTTAAGTGTTAAGCACAGACACGAATTTGCATTTCTTTAAAATAAAGAGTTCACGATACAAATTTGTAAAAAATAAATAAATGAATGAATGAAAAATAAAGTAAAAAATTCTGTTTGATATTATTTAGATCAGGATGCAAAATTTCCTCCCCCTAACTCGCCATTGGCAACCAAAATGTAAGGCGAGCTAGAACACGGTTTGTTACAACAGAGTTTGTCTTAAGTGTAACAAAGTTTAAACGGCAGAGTTTGCCTTGAGAATAACCATAGCCACCACGTGTAGCTATGGAATAACAGAGTCTGAGATTATACGGAATTGGACGCTGTAATTGACAGATTTCTGATATTTTAATTTTTTGAATACTTATTTTATTTAATGACATTTAATAACGCGATATTTATTCTGTTTTCTCATTTTTTATTTTTAAGGCTGGGTGAAAACGAAAAATCGCCGAAAAATGTAAGACATCCGTCAACTTATTATTATTATTTTAAATTTATTTTTAAACACCTAAAAATTAAAATTTAAAAAAAAAAATTTAACAAAATAAAGAAAAGTCAAAAACAAATAATTGAATTTCCTTGCACTCGGCCATTCGAAAAGTTCCTTTCAATTAAATAATTAATTTGATGGGTAATATCTTAAAGTTATTCACTTATTTGTTTATTTTTAACTCTTTCATCGCAACGAGCGAAATAACTCGCCTTCCTACTTCCTAGAATATTCACTGTGCTCTATTGTAGAATCAAAAAACTTTAAATAAAACTTAAATGTTAGCTAGGAAAGAAAATATCCATTTATATGAAAAATTCATGAGCAACCACTATTTTTATAACATTGTTTCTTAACATCATTGAAATAAAAAAAGATATATAAGTTAATATGATTAAACTCAAAGGTGGAATTTTAAATCCTCAGTTGTGAACACTGATGAAACAACAGCAAATTTAACTAAAAACGAATTTACCAAATACCTCAACTGTTTCACCCACTTGAAACTTAAATTTACAATTTGAGAACTCTCAATGATTTAAAATCAACTTAACCCGTACTGATTTGTTCGAAAGACAGATAGAGTTTGTGGCGTAACTACCACTACTAGTATTAAATACCAATTCACTAAGACATTCTACAAGACATGTTAAAGTGATTCTATCTACAGGTAACTTTTGATAGATGAATGTTTACATAGTTGATAATTATATCTAGAGGTGATATGAACTCGCCAACATCGATGGATGTTCTATATTGAATAGTTGATTTGCTCATTAAAATAGCGCTGAAGATCCGGTGAAGTAAATATACACTTGAGTACTTGCATTCCAAGAAGAAGGCAACCAATACCCACGCATGTGAATTAACATTTAGTTACTTAAATAGAACCGTATAGCACATCGAATTTGCTTAAATATAATTCTTTCTACTCTACTTAATTTACTTAACTCAGATTTTTCTTTTTTAAATGTATTTTACTGTAACCGTGATGGATTTTTCTTTTGTGCACCTGGTAACTTCGATGCATAATAAGTTTGTTTATATTCTACATTGCATCGTGCTTGTCTTTGTGTAGATATATAGTGGTAGAATTGAAATCTTTGTGAAAGAATCTTTGCGCAAGAATATAGGCTGCTGTGTTACTTAAGAGAATTGGTACTTGGCAGGCTTGGCTTAAGAGAATAGAAAGAACAGTTGCTAACCTAAGCAAATACCACGTTTCAACAACCAATCAGGATCGAGATACCCACACTACGTCACTTGCAGGCATCCCATTCTCCCAGACAATAAATAAATAATAATAAAATATTGAGCAAAAAATAAATGTACAGCATAATTCAACTAGTGGTATTCGTTCATCGAATTCTATCGCAGATTAAATTCCGGAAGAGGAGTAATGTGACCTCACTACCATTGCAAATATTAAATACCAATTCACTAGCACAGGAGTGGCGAACCTTTATACACCAACGTGCCGTTTTCTCTTAAAAAATTGCTTAATGAGGTCATAGACGTGCCGTCAAATAATTTTGACTTCGTGATTATTGGGAAAATAATACTAAAAACTATCAACTCAAAACTCTTTATTTACATTGAAAAAAAAATACATTTTGCAATGTCTCAATTATACAAGTAATTCAACTTAAAGTAACATCAATGTGACTTGAGTTGTTGCAGATTAGATGACCAATAACTTATATTAGGTTCTAAGATGTTAGTTTAAGCAGGACTGTTGATTTTTTTTGCTAGTTATTTATTGTTAGCTTGTTTTTTACGGTTATTAATTGTTTTTTAGTATTAATTTTTAATTTTTTTATTAGTAATTGTTTAATATTTTGTTTGATTTTTGTGAATTTTAATTTAATTGTTTTTTAGTATTAATTTTAAATTTTTTTTATTAGTAATTGTTTAATATTTTGTTTGTTTTTTGAGAATTTTAATTTAATTGTTTCATAGCGTAATAGCATTTGTGTAATAACAATTGTGATCGGTGGAGTGCCCAAAATATTGCGTCGCGTGCCATTGGTTCGCCATTCCTGCACTAGCATATAAGACATGTTAACTTGATTCCATACGAAAGATCCCATCATATGATTTAGAACTTACTTGTTGCCAGGCACCCTCCCCTCACCTTATTTCTATTCAGTTCCTCATTACATAAACCCATTATAGATAAATTCTAATTCGACGAATCAGTTAATGTCGCTTTGCGGCATTATCTGAACTTCGCGTTATTTTACAAAAGATTCTTCTTTCAAAAACTCTACCTCTTTGAAATTCCTTCAAAATTATTTGACACAAATCTCGATTATTTACTACGCTCTATTAAGAAACGATTTATCATGTTTAGCACTTTCCCGAGATTAATGTGAAACCACTTTTACAAATTCCAACCCCTCCGTTTAGAGGTCAAGGGGTGAAAAAACAGGAAAAAAGGTAACAAATTATTCCCGTTTACCAAAAACATTGACCATCTTAGAATTTTGATGAGGTGAAAGGTCATTAAGGGGTAAAATAGGGCAGATTCGATCCGATGCTCTGTTTCGAACAATACTTGCTCCAATCCATGGGCGTCGCAAGGGTCTAAATTTTGAGGGGAACAAAAATAAAACACACAGTTACAATAGTTCTCTAACACAAAAAAAAAAAAAAATTCTTATGTCTGTTAAATATGTACAAAAAGATAAATTATTTTTCTCTCCCTCCTGCTTTTAACTTTGATGAATTTAATTCGATAATGATTTATGAAAATTTTCTTCATTTGTCTGAAATACTCAACTGGTTTAACTAAACGTGGCGACTTGCTCAAAAGAGCTAATCTTCGGTAAAACAGTTGTCGGTGCCTAAAATAGTTAAATAAATACATGACGCGAGATTTTGCTGAAAAATAATAATCGAGAATTCACAAAGAATTTTGAGAAAAGTTTTCAGCAGATTTGAGAAGTTCCAAAATCCTATAGAATGAGAGAAGATGATGTTTAAGCGAAAAATACTGAAACGAGTATATCGTATGTTCATGACAATGACATACATACTGTATATGGTATGTCCTATAATTATAAACTTTAAACTCATGACGCAGAGACATCTATGAAGGAATAAAAATATCCGCTAAGAGGAAAAGGACTCTCCTGTAACTGCCATCATCCAAATCCTTTGGTCCCATGTCGCAAATTCCCGCCATCCGAAGACTACCCGTGTACAAAATGGTGACTGGTGCTGGGTAAATCTGTCGTGGTCACAAAGTCCTTCAAGTCCCTTCCCCATAACAAATCAATACCTCTAGGGGTACTAGATAGGAGATTGATCATGCTTTGGTTGAGGTCAAAATTACTATCTGCGGATGGATGGAGTGTGAATGCGTCCTTCCTGTAAAACAGGCTGTGACGTATGTGCGTGACCGAAGTCGAATTCTCGGCCATAGATGGCGCCACTGGAAAACAAAGAGAACCGTGTCCATCTACCTTAAATAGGCTTTTCAATATTGATAAGTGGCATAAGACAACAACAAGAAAAATGTAGTAGCTAATGCGAGAAATTCAAAACAAATCTCTTGAAATAATTCTAGTTAGCAATGGCAATCATTGACTTGTCAGAAACTCTTCTTTTAGTCATGACTAATTCAACCACAAAATATGAGAAGAAAAAAATTCTTTTCAGTACCTCTGATAAAGAAATATTTAGAAGAATAATAATCTATCTAAAACATTGCTTCAAAATTCGATTAATCTGAATTTAATGGTTCATAAATACTCCGCCTATATTTAGAAAGATCTTCAATCCATTTAACTCGGCAATTAATAATAGGTATTTAACGTAAATGACTATCAGTTTGAACGTAGACTATTTCCTCAAGGTATTTTGTGTACTTATGAATATATAATCATAATACCATTAACCTACCTAAATGTAGAAGGATATTCCTTTAATGCATCTTCTTAAACAAAGTCTCAGAAAATAGATTGATATGACTTGGATATGAATATGATGACTTCTTTCTAGTTCTGTAGGGGAAAGTTGGTCAAAACTGAGTCCACTTTTTTTCTTTGTCCAATCTTATTATGAGTTCTTATTTTTTCTAAGTAATCACGTTTATAAAATTGAATGAATTTTAATTTGAATCATAAATTACTCGTTTAGATTAAAAATAAATAGTGTTTAATGTGGTATTGATAAAAATAATTTTAAAAAAAAACGCTGTTTTCGCAGGTGAAAGTCAAAGTATATCATTAACTTAATGAAAAACCAAATCTGTAACCGGTTATAGTTTTAAAGCACATTAAGGCTCATTAAGTTGGGCCGTTTGTTTATTTCTTAGCTAATCTAAAAGCAATTAAGGTGCGTCTCGGGCTGATGTAGATTTGTGCCACACTTTTCAAGAAATGAAAATTTGCACTTAAATCATTACTTTCATTTAAAAATACATAGATCTTTTTACTTCAATTTTTTATTTTTTATTTTTTTTTTTTACTTATTCCGGTTTAACAGAGTGGTGGGAAGGTTTTGGTCATCCTTTACTAAACTGTCTTAAAAATTATTCTGAAATCCTTCTGTTAACTGATTCGAACTTTCCCGTCTATTGTAAGTATTTTGCAGAATTTTTATTTAAGCAAAATTAAAGTAATTGGAAATTAACACTACGATGCATTAAAAATTAACAATTTCTAATGAAGCTGTTATGATAACTGAATGGCTGGTTTAATTGTAAGGTACTTCGTAAATAATGAAAAACATTTGAGAAAACGGGAAAAATAATAATAGGTAATTGAACTGTAATTTTAATAGGGAATTTAGTCTTTGAGAAGGAAGACGAAGAAAAAAATTGCTGTCTTTGTTTTTAATTATTCATAACTATTCTGAGTTTTAAGTATTACAAGCATATATTTTATGAATATTTTTTTTTTTTTTTGTTTATGCAATACATCCTCATTATTTCGAATTGTAAAGTGTATTTGCATATTCTTAAAAAACACAGTGAATTGTGATCATCCATCGGTATTGGAAAAAATATTTTTAAAAAATATCAGTTAAAAACACAGTTAAAAAACTGGTTTTTCAGTAATAAGTACATGGTGACATTTGGGAGTTACAAGTTTTTTGATAATTTTTAAATTATAGCTTTTTCAATACTTTAACACATTTTTGGGAAGTAAAATCCCACATGTTCTGTCCGAAATCCCAATCCTGATATAATAATTGGCAATTTTAAGGGAATTGATTAAAATTATAATAATCTTAATCGATTCCGTTAAAATTGCCATTAAAATAGTAGCTTACGTTTGATAATTTATGTCCCCCGAAAAAGATTTTCCAGAGTATGGCGTGACATTTACGGTGGATACAAAAAAGAGTACCAGGAAACAAGAGCACCGGAAAAAAAGGTTACCGAAAACAAAAAGAGCACCGGAAAAAAAAAGGGATATCGAAAACAAAAAGAGCCCCGGAAAGAAAAAGCACTTCATTAAGATTATATATGTGTTAATTCGTCCGATTCTCGGATTTAATGCGATAAACTAATTATTCGATTATTATTAGATATTTTTTTAATAATTAATTAAGATTCAAAGTTTAATTTGAACGTGACTGAACAGAACCTTTTAATGCTAATAAATATTAACAAATGTAATAAAATATTTCGATTACAAAAATTTATTTTTTTCTAAAAAAAATAAATAAATAAATAATTGAAAAAGCATTATTTGTATCACAATACAATAAGTGTATTTAGGAAAATTTAGAATAATTTCAAAACTGCTGAGGAGTCCCTATTCTATTTACTGATTGTTAAATTGACCATTTATTAAATTAAATGAAGTGGGGAAAGTTCTTTTCCGTAAATTTTAAATTACTCCTTATTATTACTACATAATGACAGTCGGGGATTCATAAAATTCTTATTTATTTATTTATGCTTTTTCTATTTTTTTTTCTTCCTGCAAATATATCCGTTTTTGTTTTACCTATTGCGTTCTTTTCATTTTCATTGAATTCATATATTTCTTTCATTGTTTTATAAATACCTCATCCACGGATCTTGATAATGTTAAAATTCTGCATTCATATTTTTTTTTAAAAAATCAAAACATAAATAAATCCTCAGTTAGCACTCGAAATCACGAATCACGCATACTATAACGATTTATTTCATATAACTTTTTCTTAGCTTATTCTTTGGTGAGTTATGGCTATTGGGGGGAAATTAGCAGGGGTGGGGAAGCAGGTACACCCCTGTCATTTCTTCGAAAATCGTGTTAAAACCAGTCCAATAAGGAAATAGTGAAATTCCCCAAGAAATTCCCTACTTTCTACCTTTCTCCCTCTGTTGGGGTTCCGAAGATTTGAAAATCTTTCCGCAGTGAGTCACAAACTTGTTCGATTCTTGCAGTTGCGAGAAGTGTTCGAAGCTCCAGTATTGAAAAGTTCGCTCAGTAGGTTAGTTGCTAATCTGTTGTGAAAGCACGTGTTTTTAGAAATTCGAATTATTGGATAGTGTTTCTCACTTCTGACTTTCGCACGAAGCTTTGTACAATAAAATGATTTGTAAGTTCTGGCTTGACAACGGATAATATTCTGATTTAATTTGTGTGACTGCCGTGGTGTGTAAATATTTTGATATTGCAGCTGTAGATTTGGGTAAGATAATCTTTTCTTTTATTTACTTGTCATGATTTTAGTGAACTTTCACCTTATATCTGTTGAACACTTAAAAGATTTTTCATGTCTTTAAGCTTTTTAAGTTAAATCTAAACTTGATTTTTTTTTCTATAATCATTTATGTGTCAGTATGGGCTTATTAATGCCTTCGATGAAGCTTGTATTTATGCAGTTTAGTGTGATAGATTTCAAAAGTGATTAAATTGAATAGGTGTATTTGCACCACAAATTTAACCGATCATTAAAAGAAGAAAAAAATTTCCACTGTCATGTATTATTTTTGGAAAGGTTTATTAATATTGTTAATAGCGATTTAATATATAATTTAATAGTAATTTTTAATTTTATTTAACAATTCTCAATTGTATTCTGCTTATGTTTAGATTCTTCAATTTCTATTTGATGTTCACTAATAAGTGCTTTCGATGAAGCTTGGCTTCTAATTTTTCAATTTACTGCGATAGATTTCAATTGTTTTTAAGTCTATTTGCACTGAAACTCTCAATCAATCCATTCTTTTACATAAAAGTAAATAAACCATTATCATACATGTAATTTAAAATATTTGTTCATGTTGCTTAAATTTAATAGCATTTTTTAATTTTATTTAACAAATATCAAGTTAAGATTCTTCAGTTTCAGTGTTGTATGGTATAATAAGTGCTTCCGATGAAGATTAGCTTCTAATTATACAATTTAGTGTGATGTTTTTCAATAGTTATTTAGTCTATTTGTTCTGAAACTTTCAATCGTTCTATTTATATTTATATATCACCCACAAAATTAAAATATTTATTGACTTCGCTTAAATTTAATAGCAGTTTTTAATTTTGTTGAACAATTTTCAGTTAAATCCTATTTGTACTTATATTTTTCCTTTATAATTCTTTCTTTTATTTAATTAGTTGAGAAATGATCTAGATTTAACGTATGAATTTAAATTTTCAAAAGTGTATAATATGCCATTTAAAAATTTTTACTTTTAATTTTTTTTAAAATTGTTGATAAACTCTGTGCATGTTGCATAAAGATTTTAAGATGAACGCGTCTTTTGTTTAATACTCGTAAATATAGTTAGAAATAGTGCAAATTAATTGTAGATAAGTGATAATTACCTATAGAAATCAGGATACTAATACTCATACGTCAGGATATGTTAGTTAATTTTAATCATACTTTTGCATACACGATTTTTTAAATAAACTTTGTCCTGTTGTGACTAATTGAACGAAATATGTTATATATTTCCATACATTTCATCACGTATTTAAACTTGGGATAAATTTTATTTTGAATAATAGGGGAAAATGAATGTTTGATATCGACCACAAGACTTAAAAAATTACTGTTAATTGTCACTTTTTTCGTCGAAAAAGGACCCCGTGTGCATATTTTTTTTAATAAATATGGAATTGTAATTATTTGTACCATTCTGAGAAGTACTTTGTTTCACACTTGTTGTTGCTTAAAATGTTTCCGTGAATAAATGCTTAAAATGTTTCCGTTCCTAGTAATGTTTACCATATTTTGAGATATGCTTCAAAATAAATACTACCATGCATTATTATCAATATTTTTTTTAATCAATTTTTGAAAAAATGGCTACTTTTAAACATGTTAAATCAGGACAGTAACAAAATTTCCTAATTTTACCCTATACATGTTGCGACTCGTTTACTGGATTTCATGATTTAAAAAGTATTAGTTTTGTTTGAAGTTTGTATATATGTTATGTGTCTAATATTAACATCTCACTTAGGTGTTTTTTAAAAATTATTTTCATATTTATCGTACATTCAATCGCAGCTTCAAATTTATATCAATTGTGCATGCATCGCGTCGAATTGATTTTGTTAATGGCATCAATCTGTCTCTGAACAAACGCTAAATTTTGTAAGTTAGATAATTTTCAGTCTTAAAATTACAAATCTGTTGTTATTGTTAAATTAACGTGCATGTTACAATTAAAAGTGGATTCCAACTTGGAATTATCGTGGAATTTTTGTGTGGAATTGATAAGTAATCTTTGTTGCAATTAAATTCGGACAAAAGACCCATTATATCAATAAAACCGGAGGCTAGTACAGTGTCGTGGTCATCGAATATTGTTAGTTTTATCACATTTTCTTTTAATTATATCAAGGTGGTTATTCCTGACTCTATGTGAAATGTTCGTTTTTGTAACAAAAACGTGAAAAATTACATAATTTTCTAAATCAGAAATTGTTGTAAGCAGGGTTGGGTTTTTGCCGTCAAAAATTGGTTTTTGACATGAAAGTGGTATAAACCGTGTTTTTACCGGTAAAAACCGTCAAAAACCTATTGTTTTCTTTAATTTAGGGCATATAGCGGACAATATATTTTCACATAATTGCCTTTATAAATGAATGTTGTAAATTATTGCTATTGATTTTGGAGCTATATACATGTATTCTTATAGAAGGATATACATTCATATAGAAATATTCAAACTCTAAAAGGATTTCCCAGGCTTTTTCATGTCTCATTTCTGTGTAAAATCAAAATTGATAAGAAAAGTTTATTTTATGAGGCTTTCTATTTATGAGAACATGTGTTTCTCATAGCAAGATTTTATGATTGAAAGTAATCAATCTTGACATTCTTCAGTAATGTAGTATGTCAAACAAAATGATGCTTGGAAATTTTGAAAATTTTGTTTAGTATCCTAATATTTTACCTCAAATAGTATGTTTTGATATATTCATGTTGGGAAAATGCAAGAATCTGTTCTTAAATATCTTTTAACAACTTTTTTTCTAATTTTATTGCTCAAAAATGAATTAATTTTAAATTATAAGCAGTTAAACTCAAATAAAAATACAGTTTTACCAAGACTATGGGTTTTTGACGTTTCTGACAGAGGGGTTTTTGCCGACATGTCTCAAAAACTTGCCAACCCTGGTTGTAAGATTAGGTTCTTTCTGTCAGGACCCTATTTTTGCTAATGTGAAAATATTTTTAAAGTAATTTAAAAGAAATCGACTCCGTTTCTCAAAGAATTTCGCAAGTGATTTATTTATTTAATTTTTAGAATGGAAAATTTGATGAAAGGTCTGTTTGTTAAGGATAAAGTATTTTACAAAAGATCAGTTTTTGCGGTAAATAGTTGCGTTAACCTTAAACCCTTTGAGGTGGAACACCGATGCCCCTTTTATATATTTTTTTCTTGTTCGCTAATTACTGATAAAAATATAGTTTTGTGTTTTTTAATTATGAAAAACAGTTTAATAATCCCTAAAAAATCTGTTAGATTATAGAAGTTACATTTGTACTAAAATATAAAGTCCAAAAAGATTAGTTTAGAGTTTTTTCTTTTCATTCATATTCAAAGATTTATCGATAAGTGTTTCGCTTCGATCTAAATTTAATTAGATCTTAGATGTAATTTGAAAAAAATATTATTTAGAAGTGAGCTGTGTTTGGAAGAGTCTACCCTTCAAAGCAGAAAAAGACATCGATGTTTCGCGTATTTCATAACCATAAATCAGGGTTGGAGTTTTTGCCGGCAAAAAGGGGTTTTTGCCAGGGCAGTGGCAAAAAACTGGTAAAAACCGGCAAAAACCATATTATCTAAATTGCTAATTAAATATTATTACAAAATACTTGAAACAAATTTAAATCAATCATAAGGAATAATAATTTTGATACATTACATGAAAAAATTATTTTTAACATATTAATAATTAATATACCTAAGGGTAATAATTTTTAAAAGATTGAAAGTTTTTGATCTCTTTTCATTTTAGAATCCTAAAATAAATGTTTTTTTTACAAATAAATATTATTATTTGTATAATACTATTATTTAATATAAAAAATTATTATTTGTACAATAATTAACTACACATGTTGATAGATATTTTATGCTTTAAATTATATTTTTATTAATTTAAAATAAGTTCATTTCACTGGAAAAAAGAGAATAATCACAAATTTTCCAATCAATAATGTTTTAAACTACTAAAATGATATATTATTACATTATCATTTAATTATGGAATAATAGTTTTGTTAATTTTTTTGTAATTATTTATATTCATAGTATATATTTCAATTTTAGGACTAATTTTGTATCAAAAATGTGTTTTTGTCCTCTCATCTTGAAAAATATAGTTTTTTGCCACTTTGCTTGGCAAAAACCTGTTTTTGCCAGGACGGTTTTTACCGGTATTTACCATGGTTTTTTCCACCCGCGGCAAAATCTTGCCAACCCTGCCATAAATTATTAAAATGCCAAATATAATATTTTCTCTTGTTTTGACCTAAGTTAATACAAAATGAAAAAGGCAAGAAAAATGTAAAATAAAAATTCTGTGTCAAAAGGTATAAAACTGACAAAACATTTGAAGGCTCCGTCGTATTATGAAATGATGCGTTTTTGCGAATAGTAACCTGCTGTTTCTGCTGCAAGTTTGCACCTGTTGCTCGTGACTGTTAGTCCAGTTTAGCCTATCTAAAGCCAGCTAAAGATTTTTCTGGGTTCTTCAAAATCATAACATTACTTTTAAGATGGCTAATTAAATTTTTGATGAAAAAGTAGTTTAATTTAATTATGTATGAAAGTTCAAATTATCATTTCACACATTTAAGTATTGCACTGAGGGTGAGCTATATGGAGATATAGCGCAAGTTTATTTTTTAATTTAAGTATTGGAAAAACTTCATTTGTTATTATTTTTACATTTATGCAATGCTGAAGAAAGTATTTCTTATATCTGACATTGTTTACTCAATCATAGAATGGCATGAATTGCTTCTTTTTTATTTTTTTGGTCAATGTGGCACCCCGTTGGTCTCGTCATCCAAAGTCAGTGTCAGAATATGACTATGTATTGAGCAGATTTGAACAGGCATTGCTTTCGCAGGACGATTATTTAAATATGAAATTTCTCTGCATATTTTTACCGATCTGTTACAATTGCATCAGTCTTTTCACCCCAATCGTTTCTGGTGATTTTTAAATCGTTCCATCAAGATGGCTATCTTTATCTAATCTTGAAATTGCAGTAGTTTATTCTTCGGACATTCTTATCTTGAAAACGTGTTAGGTTCGTTTCTTTGTCGGCATGTTAAATCTGATGGTTTTCGGTTTGGTAATCTAGCAATCACAAATTTTCTCATGGAGTCCAATCTTATAACTGATTATTTTGATTTATGAGAATTAATTGTGCAATCAAGGTTGGTAAAATGCTGATTGCATATTTTGACTTGGAGACCAGTTTTTGAGCTAAAGAATGTGTTATTCTGTGCGTAAGTGAAATATAATTGCGGTGAATTTAAACAAAAAGTGAGAAATTCTGTCCTAGTTGTATTTTTTCTCAGTGCAAATGCATTACCCTATCATATTTTTCCTTTGTCCATTGGTGTAGTACTTAGTTTTATTTTGTCTGTATTGAAGGTTTTATTGTGAATTTCATTTAATGGCATCCTCAGTTTTAGCTACTTTGTTTTTTATTTGAATTAGTGTTGTTTTTGAAGATCCATTTTGTTCTCTTTAAGCTTTAAATCGCTTCCTAGCCAGTCTGTATTTCATAACAATAAATTATTAAAATGCTAATATAATATTTTTTGCTTATTTTGACTTACTGAATTAATACAAAAAATAGTTATAAAAATATGTTTAGTAAGAGTTTTGCGTTTAGCAATTAAGCAATTTTTAAGAGATCAAGAAAAAGCTCTTTTTGAAGAGCTATTACTTTAATTTATTTGATGAAATTGGTGAAAATAAACTCATATTTTAATATGCTCATTGTAGTATGTGAAATAATTTGTTTTATTATCTATTAATATTTTTCGATATTGCACACATTTATTTCAATACGAGTAATTTTAAAACTTATTAAATATCTACTTGAGAATAAGGAATAAAGACTCGTTCTGCCAGGAATTATTTACTTTTCATTCAACAAATCCTTTCTCTGTCTTTGTAATTCATTTGTTTTTAGTAGTTTTGACTGAAAAAAAAAAAAACAATTACTGACTTTATTTATTCAGTCAGTATATATTGCAATAATTAAATAAAAATAGTAACTTTTTTTTATTGTTAGTGGTATTAAAAATTTTCAGTTGCAGTATTGTTAAATAATATCAAGTATTATTTATACATTTTATCAGAGTTATGGTCGCTAAACGCGAAATCAATTAATGAAAATATGATTGAAATTAAATAAAATATCCAATATACTTTGTTAAACAAAACATTATTTTTATAAGCTGTGATAAAATGCCTTAATATTTCGCCTAGGGCTGCTACCGACCGAAACGAATAAAATAATATTGTTGTGGCATTTAGCCCATGCTGTTATGGAATGTGTGGTATTTCCATCGGTCATGCCATGTCCACTTGGTAACTAACTCCTGGCTGTTCTCCCAATGATACAGCAGTGGACTTACTAGAGTTCCGCATCACATATTTTTACTTAAAATCGTCGTTGTTTGATTTCTTTCTTTTTTCCTTTTAATTTTATATTGGAAAGTGGTAAGTCTTTAAATATTTTATTTATTGTTTGATTATATTTTTAAATATTTCTCTAATATTAATTTGCATCAAGAGAAATCGAGTCTTTTACGTTTACCTACAGCAATTTTCGTAGAATTTTCGACTTGATTACGGAATCACGGTACTACAAGAATATTAATTGAAGCCTTTTTATATTTTATGTACGCATCTAAGGTATTTGTGATTTGCTTATTTTTGTTGACGAAGGGGTAATGCACTATCACTATTCACTTATCGGACTGATTTCAAGTATCGAAGAAAAAAAAAACCTAATATATTGCAAAGGTAATGACATTTTAGGGGAAGCATAATAACATAGGGTACGTAGCGTTTTTAAAAAATATTTTTGTTTTGAAAAGCTTTTCGGTGCTTTTTTCACTGGACGTTAGTAAAAAGTGCTTAATTTTATTTGTTTGAAACTTTTTATATTTTCAAGATTCAAATCTAATTTTATTCATTAGCGATCAAACACGATTCTCTTCAAAATTATGGGAATTTTTCCGCGCATGCAACTTGATCGCTCACATCTTGTTCAATTTTTAACAAACTTTTTTTCAAATTTTAAAATAATTTTGTTAAATGTGCTCCTATTTTTTTAAAATTTATATATAAAGGTCTAGCAAAAAAAAATTTCGTATCTCCATCAATATTTAGGCTGGACTAACGAAATTTATTTCAATTATTGCGTTTAGTAATAGAGACAAATTACCAGTTTATTATTATGGTTTCTGACATGTGTTTAAAAACACTTTTTTTTCGTTCGTTATTTATTGCCAATTCACCAAACCACTGAAGACGAAATTTTAAAGATAAGTATGAAAAATTAAATAACCTAAACACCTCTTAAACTTATGTATTTTTTTTTATTTTATTATTATTTTTTTTAAAGATATTACTTGCTAATACTTATTTAAAAACTTCATTAGCTTCAAAGATATGCAATGCTTCGTATCCAAAATGTCTCTCGGCTACTGTAGTTTTCTGACTTCGTTTTTTGTTTCTTCTCATTTGTGTTTGGCAAGTCTTGAAAATGGGCGCTTGTTTTTGAGCTCTTGAAACAGATTGACTGTTATTCTCAATTTGTGTGTTTTTGGAATGAATGAAGATTTCAATCATGTAATGCCTTTCCGCTTCAGTTTCTTGAACATTTATGCAATGTATCTATTATTCGTTTCTGTTTTACTTTTTCTGTTCATTTTTTATTTTATTTATTAGTCTTGTATCTATTATTGACACCATTAATAAAAGTATAAATGCAATCATTTTAGCTTAATATCTATTCTTCTGTTTTGTTTGGTCATCTATTCACATGAATGAATACAGAATGATTCTGATAAGATATTTTAAGATGAAAGGGAAAAACTATTTTCTCTTTGGTTGATGTTTTTCCCTCCAAATTCGTCAGCCAGTCTACTTCCTGTCCAGATAACAAGTAGGGGAGGTGAAGATCCCTGGGATTTCTTAACCCCATGTAGAGTTATGGTGAGTCATATGATGGATATCCTTTTAGAGTTGGTGAAAGTCAACTGAAGTTATTCTTGTGTGCTGAAAGCATTGTTCGCAATTTTATTGCATTTCTGAAAAAGAAGCAACAGTTTTATCTATGAGCTCAGAGGATGGTTTTTTCTGTGTTATTCTTGGCAGTGAATGGCCCTATGATAGAAATTCGGCTTTTTGTGCATTTTCAATTATATTTTATAACGCTTAATAATCGACAATCAAATTTAGACCTTTATTCTTCAGGGTTGATGGTTGTCTTTGCAAATAAAATGTCCAGTATAGTATAAATTTTTTGAGGTTTTTCCTATGGAATATTAGAACCTTTGTAATAATTTAATGTGACAGATGACCCTGTAAATTGCATAAATGTTATATATTTGGTATTATGAATTTAAGATGTTTTAGTTCAGTGTTTCTTAACCTTTTTGGTATAATGGATCCCTTTTAAAATTTTTTAAGAAGTCACGGACATGTGAAAAAATTAATTGCAAAAAGCATCCATTATTAGAAAACATTTAATTTTATTATTTTAATAGTATAAAAAATTTTTATAATTAAAATTTTTAACGTGAAGGTTGCTGCTGCTTTTCCTTAATTAACAAATTGAATTGGGGGATAGTTTTCGACAAAGCAACGAGCATATCATGTTCAACATTCAATCGATTTCGATGTTTTGTTTTTATTGTCACGAGTGTGGAAAATCCCGCTTCGCAAAGATACGCCGTAGCAAACGGAATTATAGCTGCCATAGATCGCTTTACAAGCAATGGGTAGGCTTCCAAACGTTTTAAAAACTAGGAGTATTTAGCAGACCCCCAAAATATGACTCATGGACCCCTTAGGGGTTCATGAACCACAGGTTAAGAAACCCTGTTTTAGTTGATAAAATAATTTTTGATGAGTTCCTAACCTTTCGAAGTAGAATTTTTGCAAAACATATTTTTCATACTTTTTTCATTATTTTATTTTAGTTTGGATGATTATTCATTGTTTTGTATTAATTGAAAAAAAAAAAAATTCTATTTAGCATTTTATTGCTTGATAGTTTCGAATTACTGCATGAAACAACCACTGGTGACTTTTCCACTATTAAAGGTAAAAGATTCCTAACGTGGCTCACTTCCAAACGATAATTTTTCATATTTATTTAGATCTTAGAGAAACAGTTACTCATTATTGAATATTCTTCTATTTATAAAATCAATTGCTGATAATATTTGAATATGAATGAAACAAATTTTTTTTCAAACTACTTTTTTTGTATTTCATATTTTAGTACAAAAATAATTCCGATAATCTAGCATATTTTCTAAGTAGCTATTTGACTGTTTTTTTTTTTTTTTTTTTAAATCAGAAACCAAAATAAGAGCGTCTAAATATATTGCTTGTAATTAAAGCGCCTGAAAGAAATATATATTTAAAATAGACACCAGGTGTCCCATCTGCGTCAAAGGTCTAAGTTGTATTCTTTGAATTCGAATAAAGAATCCACATTTTAAAATTATGAATTTAAAAAAAATAAGATCCAGTTCTAAAATGAAATTGAAACTAACTACCGATTGAAGCGCAATTTTAAAAAAAGTTGTTTTCAGATTATTTTTTTTAAACCCGTTTGCCATTTAGAAAGTTCGATGTGATATCTGACTTCGTTGGTCTGATAAACTTTTTATCCAAGACGCAGATTGAAATCTATGTTAAAGAAAATGGACGTGGTATTTCATTCCCCAATTTTGACGTTGTACGAATTTAGATTTCTTTAAACCGCTGTACTGTTTAATGTTCTGAATACAAAGATATACCTGAAAAGTTATATCCATTATATACTATACTCGACCCCAGTGTTTAGAAAGAAAGAAAAAGTAAGTTGTGTGAAATGAATGTCCACGTTTAGTTGTTTAATTTGGGTCATACATCAAAAAGCAGCATTTTGAGCTGTGTCTATTTTTTTAAACACTCATTTTGAGCCATGTCCGTTTTTTAAACACGCATTTCGAGATGAACATTATTAAACAAGCCTATTTGAGCTGTATCCAAAATTTTAAAAAAAGATAAACCCTCAAAGAAGAAAACGAAAAAGACGAATTATTATTATTATTTTTATGTAATCTGAAAAAAGAATTTGGATGTAAGCATAACAAAGTTGTGTTATTTTAAATTTTCTGGTCGGCCCTTATCCATGTTGTCCTCTGTCTCTACGTAAGTGATGTAGTTCATCTAAACAATGCTATCTATCATTTAACCCACTTCATCGACCTTTTATTTGCAATAGAATAGCCCACGGATTCTCTTTCATCTTCAAAGAATGAAGAAGGTTAGTTGTACCATAATTAGCGATTAACCTACACTTTCTACTCCTTTTTCTTACTCATTATGTCAAATGTAAATATGCCAGATTAAGTTAACGTGGACTATACAATACATGTATTTAATTTTAGACTAGCTAAGTTATTTTTATATTTGGAGATTGGGCATGATAGCTTTTTTTTTTTAAATTTTTTTTTATCTTTCTTTTTATTGTTTAACACATTGCCGCACATTTATTTCTCAATTTCTTGACTGCAGTATGAAATTGAGTGTCGGTGATACATTTGGAAATGAAAATTATTACACTTTGTCGCAGTTTTTCCGTAAAAACGGTCGACCGCTGTAACCGTCATTTGCTAATCGCTCCCCCCCCCCAATCTTCAGACACAATTTCCAGTAGATCATCGATGTTAAGCATCACTGGCAGCGGGCAGTGAGCGGGTGTTTGATCAATTTGTGAAGTGACCGAGGATGTGCGGTATCGGTTATCGTCAAACTACTTTACATTGAAGTGTTCTACTTCGCGGTTTACAAAAGCGGGATAAAGAAAAACTTCTGATGGCATGTCTTCAGATCATCCTCAGCAGTCGCCAATAGCAAAGTGTGCAGCTCTAGTGCGATGTAAAATAAGGTATTAGTACTACTTCTCTTCCTAGAGCAAATGACGTAATGTTAAATCATTATTCCGTTGCATTACTGAATAATTAATAAATAATGGATTAGCACACTTCTTACTAATGTTTCTCTTTTTATTAATTAAAATAAATAAGACTGCTATTGCCGCTATTTATTTGCATATTACCAAAGATCAGACAAACTATTGCCGTCATTTGCAGCAACGTGTTTAGCGTTAGCGGAAAATTTGCGTAGCTGGGTATGCTTGTATTTTTCAGCTCATTTGAATTTTAGACCGACTATTTTGATAGTGGGCTATTTGAATGCACTGATATGCCCTATGGCGACATTGTCGCAGAATGTTTCAGAAGTTCTTGCAGAAAGATTTTTCTTCTGGGAAGAAAGAAGTTTGGTTTTCATTTCTGCAGAATTTTGCGAGTATTTGAATTGCGCATTTAAATAATCTCTTATTGTGGCGTTTAATTTACGCCGATAGTATCGTAAATCCATAGAGTGAATAGAATCCATCCTTTTATTATTTTTTTTGGCAATTATTTCTTTTGACTTTCATTTAGTTTTTAAAATCCGATATTATTTATTACAACAATCAAATCTTGAAACGAAACACGAACTTGTGTAACTCCTTTTGAAGAGTCCAATTCGCGTGACTTCGTCCTCTATTTGTTTTTCGGTAATTACAGCTAGAGGTTTCATGATTTTTAATTATTTTTTTTAATGTGATGATTTTCAAAAAGCGGTATTTTCGAAATGCGATAGTGCAGTTTTTCCCCCCAACAAAATGCGATAATATTACCCATAATATTAGAATTAAAAAATATTTCACATTGAATAAAAATGTTTTTTTTATTTTTTTTTTTTTTTTTTTTTTTTTGTAAGCACAGCGTTTTTTGTTAATTTAAATCTGGAACACGCATCTTTGTTGTTATTTAAACTATCTTGCAGAAGGATATGAGTGCTAGAGTTTTGTCGCAGAGAGCCTGAAAAAATTCTGCCAAAGGGATGATGTGCATAGTTAATCTTCAATTAAAAATTAAATTAACTTTTTCAATTTAAATTAGTAAGATTATCATTGCTTATAGAATCATTCTCCAATTAATAGCGTCATCGGTTCCGTTTTTAAAATGAAAAATATAGTGAAGGGTCCCTTTTTCCAATGAAACGTGTTAAAAAAAATTAATTTTTTTATAGATGTGTGTTATCACGATAAGATAATTTGCCAAGATTCTGTTAACGGATCCCCAACTGTCGAAGTGTAACTAAATTTGTGCTCAGGTTTTCAATTACTGCTGTCAATTATTCTGTCCATGTTAATCTTGTGGGGTCATAGAATTGAATAGATTCTTTCATTCAAAGAATGATCGAGTAGCTGTCCAAATTTTTATCTGTTTAACCTTGTAACCAACATGGTGACCTTTTACCACCTACAGATATAGTTGAAAAGCAATACCAGAGAGAGGCCTCTCGTGCATTTTGTAAAATACTGTTACCAAGCGTAACGAATATATGGTTTTAATAATTTGAAGTTATCGTCCTGAATTAGGGGATAATTGAAATTTTCGACAGAATGTTTGCCAACCTGCAATCCTTACATAGCATACCACGCTTTCAGATAGGAAATTATTTTTTCGATCTATCAGGCATTTTCATGTGATCAATTATATTTATCTTTATTTTAAACTTACCTTTGGCACTTTCATTCATTTTTCTTCACATAAGTCCTTAATTGTTTTATTTTACTTTTTGTGTAGTTCTAACTATTAATTTTATTTCAATTTGAAACATAAGGATTTTCTGACCAATTAGTTTTTAATCTTTAAGGCACTTTCATGTGACCAATTATATTTATCTTTGCTTTAAACTTACCTTTGGCACTTTCATTTATTTTTCTTGACAACAAAGATAAAATTGTTAACAATTTTAATTTTTAAATGGTTCTAAATATGAATACTTCAACTTTTAAAACATTAGGATTAAAAACATTTTTTGAAATCAATTTCTATCTACCTTAAGCCTGTAATAGAAGTTATTAGTACTAATTATTTTTATTAAAAACTGTGCCTTAATATCTTAGAAATTTTTGACAAGAACAATTTTACTTAAAAATAAAAATTTTACTTTATATTTTTTTTTCTTCTGCATTTATTGATTCTTAATATATATAAATATGTCAAATTCTATACTACAGTTAAGATTGTGAATTTAAATCAAGTAAATTTGGCAAAACGTTTTTTTATTTTTGTATTAGTTGATTTTACTTTTCACTCGTGAAATATTTAAGTTAGTAAAATGTAATTATTATTAGTATATGTAAAGTGCTTTAAGAGTCGCAATGGCTCCGTGGTTAAAGGCACTGAACTGTTAGCGTGAAGGGCTGAAGTTTGATCCTCAGTGGCGACTTCTAACCTTTTGCTTCAAATCGATTTGAATCAGCTTCATAGTATTAGTGCATAATGCTGATCACATTTCCAGTATCATGTCGTTAAGTCGCAAAATTGTAGTGCCGTAACCTCCATAACCTTCTGGTCCACAACGAACTGTTGCAGTATTGCAGTTGTTTTACTTTTCTTAAGTATATGTTAGTTTCATTTGAAAGTGACAAGTGCTTGTAAGATTTACACTTTAAAACACTTTTTGGACAGTTTTATATTCGTCAATAAGAACCATAACACAAAGAACTCAACCTTGAATGAAAGATATAGTAAGTTTTATTATTCATTGAAATTAAATAGAAGGGGAAAACCGTTCTCTATTTAATTTGTAAAACTTTCAAGTTTAGAAAGTAGGTCAAACAATTTTCTATTTTTCTTTTTAAACCGCAGAAGGAGAGAGGTAGAGAAAGAAAAAAATATTTAGGCGGATCTCCGGGTTAATATCCTTTGGGCATTGTGTAACAGCAGACCAAACCAAAACAAGACTTCGAAATAGGGAGTCACGTTTATGCAATTTATATTTCGATTCTATTTTTTTCTTCTATATTTATTCCCTTCTAAACTCGTTTGAGAGAGGGATTATTCGAGTGGCAATGATTTTATCAAACAGTTTAATCTGTATGCTATTGTTCATTGGGAAAATTTGTATCACAGGTGGCATCATGTTAGGATTGTTGAACCACGAATGTAGAAAGTCGTTTGATCTATTGAACTCGTAAACCCAGTTTATTTTGTTTTTCAGGATCGTTTGCTTTTTCGGTATAGCCATTTTCGTTCACTTTACTTCAAGTAACACCTTCCATTAATAAAAATTTGGGTTAAAGAAAACTAATGGTACCGCTTTTTGATTCCTAGGCCCGAAGAGTGGCTTAAATTTATCTTGAAATATTGTTTTAGGATGGAATGCATATTTGTATCCAATGTAATTTTGTTCAAAACAAGAACAAATCTAACTATTCTAGGAAAGTCGTGTGTAGTTAAATATCATAATTGTTTGTATTATTAGTTCACGGGCAAATAAAAGCGGTTTTTTTTCTTTCTTTTTTTGTGGATTTTAAAGAATTACGTCAGTCCAAAAGAGTGATGCCATTGATCGAGTTGTCTTATCTTCCGTAAGATTTTCATATTCGAATAATTTATTAAAATCAGACGCATTACTCAATCATACTTATTTTGCTTTGAAATACTTTAAATGTAAATTTTTGAAATTAAAGTGCTAATTTGATTAACATTTAAAAGTAAATTAATATTTTACTTTTTTTGTATTTATTCAAGTTTTATTATTAAACTATATTTCAAAAAATTCCATTTGATCTATTTAAGTCGATAAATATACAAAGAAGGGGTGTGAAATTTTAAGATTAACTGAAAGGAAATAGTGGTAAAAAGTTAAAGAATTGGTAATCAAAAAAGTTTTCTTCGTATATTTAAAATTAAGTTTTATAAGTTGAGAAAGAATTAATAAATCTATATTTTATTTAAATGAAAATCACTAATTGTTAAAACATTCTAAATCATACTTATTTTTGTATAGAAATTTTTGTATGGACTAATTCAAAATATAAGTTTCGTAATATGTTCCAATAATCTTAAAAAAATTATCGAAAGGGATATATTTATTGCATTGCAATATTTGAACATTACAATAATTAAATTAGTAAAAGCAATTATTGTAATCTATGTCAAAATTGAAGAGGCCAATGTTAACATTGTAGCATTTTTACGAATTTTTTTTTTTTTTTTTTTTAATTTGGTTTTGGAGATTATCCAGACCAACCAGAGATTATCAAATACCGAGTAATTTTCTAGACTGCCTGAAGAAGAGAATCCAACAATTTGGAAGCAATAAAACAATCTTCTCACAATTGACGTTGTCGTTTTGGTTTTTCTCGAAAGTGCAGGCTTGTAGCAATCCCTTTTAACATGGCCGTTACTCTTATTTTTGAAATTGTATCTGTTTTCATGGGCTTTGGACAAATTCTAGTTCTTTTAATCATCACAATATGTTTGTTACCTTTCTTCAATGTTTCTTTTTTTTTTTAATTTTTTATTGATGCCTCACCTATTATTATTGCACTCAAACTTCTAAATCCTATTTTCTGAGTAACTACTTTTGTTAATTTTAAGATTTCACTAAATTCTTGGAGGAAAATAAATCATTTGAAATGTCATATGGTTAATTCCAGGTTTTCTAAATTCGCCTTTCTCTTGGGTTAAAATTTTCAAATACTAATGGAGATAAAGCAGAATTTGCTGCGAAGAGTTTCTCTAGCTATAAAGCATCCTCTTAACATGAAGAATTATTTTTATTTGCTATTCATAAACTTAATTTATTTTTTCTTCGTTTAAAAAATTGAATTTGAATTTATTTCATTGTCAAACGTAAAAACTTAAAAGAAACTTCAGGTTATTAAGATTCACAGGCATAACAAAAGGTGCAATTAGTGGCAAAGATGTTTTTAAAACAGATATAAATAAATAACCTAATGATATTTTATTTTCAACAAAGCCGTGTTGAATTTTAATCAAATTTCAATCTTTCCAAATCTACTTTTAAATATCAGAAAGTGGAGTTAGTTTTATTTATTTTGATCTTTCTATCAGTTAAGTGAAATCTATTTATGAAAGTAATGGGGGGAAAGTGTGAGCATTTTTAAGATCGTTACGGTTCTTTAAGCAGGAGAATGCGGATCTGTGGAATATAAACGGTCGATTTTTACCAGCAATGTGAAGTTGTTCTAACCCAGTTGGTTGGGTATTCCCCAGAATGTTCTAGCAATGGCAAATAATTTGATATTTTGATTTCTTGGCCTAATTCTTTTTCTTTTCTTTTTTTAAACCGCATGTTTTCTTTTGAGGTACGTGATGAAAACATCGTTTGACACATTCAAGTATTTGAAATTCCTTTTTTGATGACACGTAATTGATCTTATTTAAATGAAACTTCACAAAAAATTTCCCTATTTTGTATTTTTTCTATTTTATTAATGTTACTAATGTCTTTCCATTTTATTTTGTTTCTTCCTTATTTTTGGAAGTTCTGCCAATGCTTTGAGCTTACAAATAATTAGTAAGTAATTTCGTAAAAAACAGGAATGGCTGCATCACAGAAAAAGACACTAAATTTTAATATTTTTCGTTTTAACTCAAACGTTTTGATTTAAAAATGGTTGTGTTTCGAATGATTCGAAAAATACTGTTAAGATAAACAACTCGTGCAACAATTTTACCTTGGCCCCACTTGGGCTCAAAATTGGCTCACTATGCTATGAAGCTACATGAACATGCACAGAGAGACCAATATTGGGATGTCTAGCTTCTGTAATATTGGTCCTTTTATAGGGCCGACATAGGATAATGAATATAAAATATGAATGGTTAACTGAATGTAAACAATAACAAGCTTCCTAAGACCGGAAGAAATTTAGAAAACTTCCAGTGTTCCTCCGCATATGTTACGATGCGATGTGTAAACAGGCTTAATATTTTAGGAAGTTTTATTTTTGTAATTTTTTTAATCAAATATACGCGAAATTTTACCATTCATAAGAGTTTTCTGTAATTTATAAATTCTAACTGGTCAACAAACTTAAGAAAATTAATATCACAACAAGAAGTGTATGGTTTGCCACGTTTTGAGTCTTATCCCATAATTTTGGCTATAATTGCTTAAAATGTCTCCAGTTATTTTTTGATTAGCATCATAGCATGCTTGCGTGGTCTTCCAAATATATTTGTTATTTGTTTCATTGAAAGTTAAATTGAAAAAACGCGTAATGTAGTGAACACTACAAGTATAATATTGTATGGCGCAGGGCTCGAAAAAGCTCAGAAATTTTACCCGTCCCCGAAGACGGCTTGTCCAACAATGCACCCGTCCTCCGTTGAAACTAACCCGTCGCTTTTAAATAAATAAAAATATAATTTTCTCCTAATTATTACAAACATTTATATAAATTGCACAATGAATTAATCCTTACTAGGATTACATTATACAGTAATATAAGAAATACTAGGTTACTAATAGTAACCTAGTATTTCTTTTATGAAATAATTTATTTCTTTTATGAAATAATTAAAACGACAAAGGTCAAGTTATCTGGAATGTCAAGTTATCCGAGGGTACTGCGTTTTTTAAATGAATCGAATATGACGTTTGCCAGTTGCACAATCAAGCCAATGATTTACAGAGGTTTCTGAACAGAAATCTGAAAGGGGTTTTCCATTTAGGTAGATGTTCATAATTGCTTTTAAAGCTTCTTGTTTAAGACCAGTACGTATTGTGTTTTTTTGTAAGTTTATTGCTGCAAAGCCCCTTTCAACCGCTGCAGTACTCCCAGACAGAGAAAACATCAATATATGCGCAGTATGTTGTTGTATTGTGGGTCATTTTGCTATGTTGTAACTTACAAGACTCTTGTAAGATAACAAAAATTGAAAATGTATCACGAATATTAACGGGAAAATGGCCGTCCG
Organism: Parasteatoda tepidariorum; assembly: GCF_982258835.1. Taxonomy (NCBI): domain Eukaryota; kingdom Metazoa; phylum Arthropoda; class Arachnida; order Araneae; family Theridiidae; genus Parasteatoda; species Parasteatoda tepidariorum. The sequence goes on from NC_141756.1 coordinate 25,895,002, forward strand.
CGCGGACGTCGGATTCGAGAAACTCGTTGTCCGCGGAGAATTTTTGACCGTCGAGGACGGGCTGTTTTTCGAGCCCTGGTATGGCGCTTATGCGTAAATATCAATCGGAAGTAGTGACACGGAAGTCTTAAGGTGAATTTTAACCCCTAGCGCCACTTGTGCTTAGCTTTATAGGGTCAACCATTCATTGGGTCAGTGTTTCCCAAAGTGTGGTACGCGTTCCCCCAGGAGTACGGGAACTGTTTAGTGGGGGTATGCGTTCTAATGCGAAACAAAGCTAGCCATAAAAATTTACGATTATGTATTTTTCTATTGGCTTTTTTTTGCAGAGTTAACAGTTAATAATTAGTGGTGTCAACAGCCAGTTGTGATTTTTAACTTTTGTGCAATTTTTTTATGGTAAAAAGTACATTCATTTTTTTATTAGTGGTACACAGCGTTACGAAAAATTTAGAAAGGGTACGCAAAAGTCATAAGTTTGGGAAACATTGCATTGGGTGAATCTGACAATTCTATGTAGGGCCACTGTCGGCCCTTTGAATTCTTATTGAGCCAAGATTCGAGAATATTGGTCCAAGTTAATTTCTGCTAGGGAAGTAGCAAAAGCTTATTTCTGTGCTTTCATTTAAAATGATCCTATGGAATATACACTCCTCTCTCTCGTATTAAATCCCCGTTCGACATTTTTGTCTATGAGCTGGGTTTACATTTTTTGTTTCTTTCCTGACGACAGTATAGAATGGTGTATTAATTTCTTTAAAATTACGGACTCGTCCGAATATCTTTTTTTTTTTTAAATTTTTTATTCTTGTTAGACCAGTAATGGTGTTTGTAATCTTCACGGTTTAGAAAATTCCCTGAGGTGGCCTCCGTTTTCATGAAATATCTCAAAAAGTAGAAATCACTGTTTTTTTTTTCATTGTTCATAAATTTAAATAGAGAAGCCAGTTTCTAAGACAGAACGTAAGTGACGCCCTTGTGCAATTCAAGCGACGAAATACGTGGAAAGTCTTTTTTTTTTTTTTTTTTTTCTCTATCGAAATCAAATAAACGACATTTTTTAAAAATCTTTAAGTTATTTAGGACATTATTGTCAAACTGTCATCTTTGAGTAGTGTGAAATTAGGTTTATTTATTTTAGTGTTAGTCTTGACGTTATTTCTAAGATTCCATTGGAATATTTATTTCCTTGCCTTTGTTATTAGTCCTTGGAACACACATCGTCGATTTCTTGCCCACGAAAGGTGAAATGGCTTTTAGATTTTAAATATTTTTTTATTGGACAATGAAGCTCTTGTTTAAGGATTCATCCTTCGGCAGGAAAAAAATTTACAGAATTTATGATAGTTAAGAAAGATTGATTTGCCACATTTAAAATTAATCCCTGTACAATACGGAATTTATGCAACTTTTCTTGTTATATTATTTAATAAATATTATTGTGCATGTAAACAGTTGTCATGTAAACAGTTTAAGCTATCAAAATAAAGAGTTTCACACTTATTAAATTTCCAGCCTAAGTTAAGTATGCTGCTCTTCATTGGGGATTGAAATAATTCAAATTATTTATGAATTACTTCATTAAACCCGTCTGTGTTAAATTATAAAACCTCTATCCTAATTCAATTAAAATTAAGCTTAAAAAGAGTGCCAAAAAGGAATCATTTTTGTTTCTTGACAATAAACAGATTGTTGCATCAAAATTTAAATGTATTGAATTAAAAAAGAAAAAAAATACTTTTTAATTATATTAACACAGATTTAGCTTCGGATTCTAGAGATTAAATTTTAACCTAATCATATTGCTCGATTACCATTGAAACTTCATCAACTGTGTTTTTACATCAAACAATATTTGCACCACCAAGTGAGAACTATCCACACTCATGACAATATGGTATTCAATAATTATTGATATCGCCATATTATTGTTTGAGATATTTGTTTTTGTCGATATTATCGTCCTATTTAATGATTATATATTTTATCCTTATCGTTTAATATGGTATTCACAATATATCGTGACTATCATCACGATGTTGAAATAATATCGATATTTCACAATACATTACTCAGCTCAAGCTATATGTATTTTAAGGTTAGGGTGGTCGATTAATGGTCAAAAACGTCTTCCCTCATCTTTAATTCATTCCTTCTTAAATGTTTTTCTAAACTCTTGCGCAGGAGAAAGAAAAAAAGACACAGTTTAAGTTAAGTGTCTTGCACTTCATGCAAAACTACAATTTTAAATTATACCATCTCGCCATTTAGAATTCTCTGGGGTTTAGAACAGATAAAAAAAACTTTAATATTTTGAAAGTTTTTAAACTTTTTTTTAGAAAAAAATCGCCAATTTTGCGAAATTATTCCAAAAACAAGAATAATTATTAAAATTAATTAATAATTCTCAAATTTTGCAAATTCTTATGTCCTCAAATAATGTATCATAGAAGTAACTTTTTAATTACTAAAAATAATATACATCACAAACGTCTTTCATTTTCACAAAGCTGTGGCTTTTCCTTACATTGGGATTTTGCGCCAATTTCAGACTAAAAATAGGCTAAACTTGACCTAACAGTTGTAAATGACTCTTTCTAACTTGCAGCAGTTATGAAAATAGCATATCAGTTGCAAATAAGCGTCATTCCATGTGACGACAGAGTATTCGAAAAACAGCCTTAATGAAGGTTAATTACTGTCAAATTTAATCTTCAACCACTATCATAATCTGATACCAAGGTGAGGGTCTTCTTCTTTAATAGCCACCTACCCATCATGAGGCCCTAAAATCACGAATATAGGACAACTCCTCCACTTTCTCTCAGCGTTCACTTTCGAACATCGAATCTTTTTATGATAAAAAGAACTTTCGCTTGCACAACATCAAGTGGGGCCATGGAATTTTAATGATGTCTTGTCTTTTTTATAACTTCGAAAGGGAAAATCCACCCAAAGAACGGCAGGTAACGGGGTCAAGAGAGAAGAGAAACCAGGATGTAATCTCCACGCAGACTATAAATTTTGAAGAAACAACGAGGAGTCACAGTTCAGGAGGCAATATAGGTTGCACAAGGTGTTTAACACACGATTGGACATGATATAGCGGTTTTGGGTGTGAAATGATCGATTAACTTAATGCCTTCTTTTAAATATTACAATTAAAATGAAGGTTATCAATTCTCAAAAATTAAGTTCTGATACATTCGTTCTTTCGAAATGCATCATTTTGTTTCAAGACTGAGGCGATGGACAACCGGAAGTATACTGGATTTGCACATCTGTTTGAGAATATAATTATCGTTTGAATATCCGGTTTGAAACCGTGTACTTAGAATCTGACTGATAATATTGTTGTTCTTACCGTTCCGAGTTAACTAAGTTTATTGGAACCGTTTGCATTCTAAAAATAATTAATGTTTTTGGAGACTTCAACTGTGTGTAACTAAGTTTTACATCTCACTTTGTTGCTGTTAAATTTTGAAATGAAAAATATTATTCTTCGTTGATTTTCTACACAATTTCAAGGCTCGTATTTGTCCTGATATTCCTGATACCAAAATATTTTTCAGTTTTTTATCATGATTTTTCAGATTTTTGTACTAAAATTTTAATTCTAGAAAAATCTCAAGATTCGGTTGTTTTAGTTGTTAATCTTGTTTGAAACTTTGGGTCATCGATGAAGAAAGTCATCGATTTTGCTGTCATACGTTTTGACATTTTTTATATATGCCCAAATTAAGTAGTGGCGTTTAAATAATTTTTTTAAGTAAAAAAAAATTTAGTCTCTCGTCTGTCAAATTGAAGTGAAAATATTGTTTTTCAGTTATTTCAAAATCGAAAGTACTTTTAAATTTTCATATGTTTTAAGCAATAGTTTAATTTCTTAGTTTATTATTATTATTTTATTTAGATGATCTTTCTCTTCTGAATCTACCAAGTGCCGATATAACGTTTTCTTATCATTTGTTTATTTTTGTATACATTTATTGTTCACTATGTAGATTACATACGATTTAGTTTATAAGTAATTTATGGTTGTATAGGTAATACCTATATAATTTTCAATATTCTTTTAAACTTTATTTATTTTTATATTGAGGTATCTATTGAATTTAAGAAAATTCAGGTTCTGAGATGTATGCGTGAAATCGTGCCGTTTTGCAAATTTATTTCTGATCAACTTGTTCCAATCTTAATTTTTTATTCAAGAACGTTCAGTGTTGCTCATGTTTTTTCTTCTCCAACGATTAAAGAAATATGTTGCACGAAAAAAACAACTTAAAAAACTAAACTAATTGCATTTTTTTTCTTAAAAATAGTTTAGTATGTGTATATTGTACCAAAAAAAATCCTGATTTTTATTTTGAAATCACTACTAAGTCTGCAATTCTGAAAAATGTACTTTTTTTTAGTTTTGATGCTACAATCTATTTACCGCCCAGGGATAAAATGAAAAATATGAAAGATCATACCTCTGAAGAATTTTTTTTTAAAAAGCAATTTATTTTTATTTTCTCTTTTAAGTCTCAATGTCCCAAAAAGTAGTGATCAGTTAGAAATATAGTGACTTTTAAAATTAATTTCTCGTGAAAAAAATATATTTAATGATACGACATAGAACAAAAATAAAGTTGAGCTGCCGTGGTTCAGGGGATAGAGAGCTCAAGTCCCAAAGATGTGACCCAGGTTCGAATCCCAGCGATGGCTGTTAAATTAGAATTCTGCTCGCTGCTAGCTCCGACCATAATACTGTTATAAAATATCCTCAGTAGTAGACTACGGTTCACGAGTTAGAACCCCCTCGCCGTCGGGGTAACCGTTGGAAGTTTTCGTATTTTCTCCGTGTAACGTAAATGAGGGTTAGTTCCATCAAGAGGTCTTTCACGAATGGTAGTTTGTACCAATGCTTAATCCCGGAGATGCCGTGATTTCTAGATTAGAGATTTAAATTACAAGGCTGTAGAGTTAAACATTGATAATGGTAAACCCAAAATTGAGCAAACTGTTCAAATGGAATTCATAAAGTAAAAATATAGTTGCCCAACACCTATTCTCCACATTTAATTCATTTTTTACTTTTTGGAGTATGCCAAATTTTTTCGCCGTATTGCTGATACGTTGAATATGGCTGTGAAGTTGGAAGAATCAGAGCTTGAGTTGGAATTATTCACATGCCTCCGATACCGGTTTCTTAAAAATTAAAAGGTACCGATTGGGAAGCGAGCTAGCTCTAACCACAGAACCATCGTGGCTCATAATAGTTATTAAACTTTTTTTATTTTATTTTGGCTTCTAAACACACTAATAAATGTTATTTATTTACAGGAAAATGGGAAAGACGTATTTTGGAATGTTCACCTTGGCCTTCATCGCCCTATCCTTTGTGACTGTTAGTGCCAAAGTTCATCTAAGTTACAGTGAAATACATAAAATGGGCGGCATATGCCCTGCTTTGGAAAGCTGCCAGAAACCTGACGACCGATTCAGATCTGGCAACCGAGAACTTCTTCTGCCAAAAGATAAAAACTGTGCCTGTGATTATCTGTGCGCCGACTATGGCGATTGCTGCATCGATGCCCCGGATGTCGAGGTTAAATATTCATTGCCAGATTTCAATTGCCTCGAAATGAAACAGTTTGGTGGTGTCTTCATGATCGACACCTGCTTACATTCTTACGAAGGCCCTGATGACGTCAGGTATCAATGCGAAAATTTGATGCCTGGAGATGTGACGGATCCCATTGGAGCAATGCCTGTTACAAATTATCAGACTGGAGTAACTTTTAAGAACTACTACTGTGGTATTTGCAATTATATGACCGACAACTTAGTGTTGTGGACTCCCAGGCTAGAGTGTCCGACCGTGTCTTTAATCGAAAGCACACCGAATATAACCCATGAATATGCTTTCAAAAACTTGGCTTCCACTGACAAAAGCTGGGGACTTTACCTAACTGGCGACAATGGATCTTTGTTCTTTCATGACTGCGAAATTGATCCTCTTATGCCTATGGTTCTAGAAACTAAAATCAGACTCTGTAGACCAGGTTTAATATCTGATTGCCCACCAGATTGGGAAAATGAGGAAGTCCGCGCTATGTGCCGCTCGTATATGGGTGCGAGATATATCCATGGAGGCGACAAGTACAGAAATGTGCATTGTGCTTTATGCAATGGTGTCAACACAACTCGCTTGTCATGCAAATTTGCTGAGTCGAGAGAAATTACTACTTATCGCACTTACGACACCCATGCATTTTCTTTGTTATTGGATATCAATGATAGAAGAGGCAACAATGTTGGCATGATTCAATTTTGCGAGGAAGACGAGATATTCGATCCCTTTTTCAAAGTTTGTCGCAGTCTGGCTTGCTTACCTGGTTACAAAAAGAAAGGAACGGAATGTGTTCCAAGGGGGTTACCAGACCTAGATGATAATTCAAATAAAGTGGATGACATTGACAGCGGTGATGGTCCCATTATTTCGGAAGATCCTGAACTGATAAAACTCAGTCCAAGTGATGATCATGACCAATCCGTGTTAGGGTACCGCGAGAGTTCTGCTGAAAATGGTACTTTTGACGTTGCGAATCGAACAGTTTACAGTTTAGCTGATTCAAATATTGACAAACCTCTACACGGAGAACTCAACAAGCTTCAGAACTGCTTGTTGATATCACTAACTGTTGATGATTATGTCATGCTCCCTAATGCGAATATTTATGTACCGAAGTATAACAAAACATATGAGCCTACAGCGTACCATGCAGCGGATGGTTCAATTTTAATTTGTTCTCATTTAACTGATGAGGTCAATTTCAAGTTCATGCCTTTAATGGGTTATGTTACATCAGTAGGATTAGTAATCTCAATGATTTTCATTGTAGTTCATTTGATTGTTTTCTTCTTGGTGCCAGAGCTTCAAAATCTTTCAGGGAAAAATCTAGCATCGCACTGCATTGCCCTTTTGTGCGCGTACTTGTGCTTTTTAACTGGATCACTTGGAGTTCTTAGTTTCGAAGCATGCTCTGCAATATCATTTTTGACCGTGTATTTCTTTCAAGTTTCTTTTTTTTGGATGACGGTGATGGCTTTTGATGTTTGGCGATGTTTGAAAATGGCGACTACAGAACTTCGAGTAGCCAAAGGCAAACAGCTGAAGCGATTTTTCTTTTACTCAATTTTTGCTTGGGTCATGCCTATGTTAATAATTGTGACTGCTGCCATAGCGGAGTTTACTGATTTGTTCCCCGACGAATATAAACCGAATTTCGCTTCTCCTCGTTGCTGGTTTAAAAGAAGACGTGCTCTTCTAGTATATTTTGTTGCACCTTTGATTGCAGTGGTGGCAGCCAATATTTGTTTGTTCTTTTCAAGTGCGCGCATGCTTGTCATGGCCAAACAGTCTTCTCTCAAACAACAAAATCAAAACCAGAAACAAAGTTATAAGTTATATTTGAGATTAGCTCTTCTCATGGGTTTGACGTGGACGACTGGATTTGTTGCTAGTTACTTTGACGTGGAACCTCTTTGGTATTTATTTGTAATACTCAACACTCTTCAAGGATTGTTCATCTTCATAGGTTTCTCCTGTACCAGCAAAGTTTACGATCATTTCAAAGGAAAAGGCTCAGAAAAATTCCATTCTGGATCGACTAATACGTCAAATCTTTCTACTACACCATTCTCGTCAAAGCTTTTCACGAGGTTTAAAAGATCAATCTCTCCTACACCTTCTAGGTCAAACAGTTCAATTAGAAAAGTAAAGCCTTTGTTCTGAAGTGTGTTCCTTCTACGGTTCGAAAGTTGAGCTGAGCTACTTGGAATTTATATGTACCTGCAATAATCAGTGAAATAAACACTTTAAGCAAGTTTAACTGAATGTCAAAAAGCTTCAACTATTTGTAAGCTAATTATTGCGAACTTAATGTGTAACTACTGTGATTGTTTTATGACTTTTACTCAATTAAGAATGTACCATAGTCAAGAATTTTTGTGATAATTGTGGATAATTGACAATCTTCAGGATCTGATTTTTAAAGCAACTATAAACTGAAACTTTGTAAAAACTCTGGCTCAATTTTTATAGTGCATGTATGTGTATTCATTTGTGATGTTTTTGTGCACCGTGCAATCATTATACATCTTGCTCTAATCTCATATCACATCATTAAACATTCCATTATTTTAAATAGATTTTAAGACTTGTGTTTACAATTTTGAAGAAAAAAAAAAGCTTACAAAATAAAAGAAATTTATATCTTAAATATTTTTCCTTATTTTTCATAGGCTTAATGTTTAATTTTTCTTTCAGCTTTAATTTCTCAAAAAAATTGCATAAATGTTAAAGAAACAATGAGGGGGCAATCTATCATGTTTCAACGGGTGAAAAGGAAGTAGTTGTATATAGAAAAACACTGAAAACTTTCAAGGTTTATATCAAGGAGTAAAGTATGATTAATTAATGTTTTTTTTTTGTGTAAAAGCCATCCATTTATTTCATACATTTTGAAAGTTAACAGTTATTTGGTAATAAAGCATTCATTTTTTTTCAATTGTTTTGAAATCGTTTCGTTGAATGCTTGAACAATCAATTAGAAAGTTATTATATCATAATTCTTAGTATCTCATAATAATTTGTTTTGTTATAGTTTTAATTTCAATAGATTAAGATGATATTGCAATTGTTTAAGTATCATTGCCAGAGAGCAACCAGTTAAGTTGATAAACATCGGGTTAGATGCGATGCAGGGCCTTATCTAGAAATCTGCCCCCCCCCCCTCATCCTGGTCATAGCTTTAAACCAAATTTACTTGTTGATATATGAAGTGCCTTTAAATTATTATAACATGAGTAAATTTCGATATCTTAGTAATTTTGAGCTTATATTTATTAAAATTTTTCTTAACTGATAATTCGGTTACACAATTCTCAAAGAAAAACGACATAAAGAAATTATTTGAAACATTCATAGGGGCCTGGGCTGCTCAAGCTTTATGGAGAAAAATAATTAACTCTCGTAAATCTGAAAATTTTTCTCACTTTTATTTCCAGAGTCTCAACATTTTGTCTGACTCCTACCATCATTATTTCATCATTTAATTCTTCTCTTTAGACTAATGTTATTTACTTATTTTTAAAGACTTCTCATCGGGACTCTAGCCGACTGGCCTGTGTAGGGGGCAGGTAACTGTCCTTGCATCCGAAAGGTCCCGGGCAAGGCATAGATGTTTCTATCTCTCTCTCTGTGTTCTATGTCCTTTCTCTTTTGTGTGTGAATGTGACCCGCCCTATGAACGGGTTGTGGTTGTGTGAATGGCGTGGCAGAAGCCGATTCCCTGGCCATAGATGGCGCCACTGAAAACCAATAACAATCGCCTCCCCACTGCCTAAATAGGCATACGACAAGAAAAAATTCGGGACTATCAAATGTCTCTGACACTTTCGATTAACAGGTACACTCCTGTTTTGTTATGGAAGCAAATTGTATCGGCAGGAAAGAGAATCTGCTGATTTCAGCCAGCCGAAGATTCCCCGAGTAGTAAATGGTGATTAGTACACGTTAAATCTGTCGTCACAAAGTCCTCTATGTTCCCATATCAAATTATACCTCTCGGGTTACTGAAATGGTGAATGATCGTTCTCTGAGCAGTAAAAAAATTTTTAAAAAAAATTTCTTTTTTAATTTCGTTGTGAATTGTGTTTGGTAAAAAATGAAAAAAGTGGGGCCTGGTTGGCAATTGTAGCATAGAGCGTTCGCCTTCCATTGAGGCAAACAAGGCTCGAATTCCAGCGATGGCTGTTTGAAACGAATTACGCCCCCTGCTCGCACCGACCACAGAACTGACGTAAAATATCCTCAGGTGAAGACAGATCATGGATTAGAGTCCCCTTGTCAGCCTAACCGTGGGAAGTTTTCGTGGTTTCCCTCTCCATTCCAAGAGCAAATGCGGGTTAGTTCCATCAAATATACCAAGGCAAATTTGAATATGAATATTGAATGAGGTTTACTGCGAAGGGAAAAAATCAAATATTCCTATAATTTAACATAAAGTGCGACCTTCTTGAAAATTTTTTGCTGTAGCAGAGTTTCAAAACTAGTCAAATATGGCAGATTACTGAAATATAATAGCTTTTTGTTTAAAGTTTTACTTGGCATCTTAATGCTTGTAACAAATTTAACCCTAGATAGCTAAATATTTGTCTAAACAATGGTAATTTTACGAAGTTGTAACAACCTTAAAATCCGAATTGAGCATTGTTTTTGATTCTCAATACATTGATTAATTACAACTAATCAAGCATTCGTAAGATATGTATATTTTATTTTTTAACCACTGAACAACCGCCCCAATTTTGGGTTTACGACTACTGATGTTTAACTCTATAGCCGTGTAATTTTGAACCCAATCCAGTAGAACAGGGAACTCCTGGACCAAGTATTGCAAGAAATTAGTCTCACTAGAGGACTTTTTGATAGAACTAATCTGCACCCATGGTTGACAAGAGGACTGTAACCCATGATCCGTCCGCCACTGAGGCTATTTTACGTCAGCACTGTGGTCAGTGCGGAATTCGTATAGACCAGCCATCGCTGGGATTCGAACCTGGTTTGCCTCATTGGAAAGCGAACGCTGTATTCCCTGAGGCAACACGACTTATTGTTATCATTGCTACAATTGTCCATGTAAGTGAAAATTTATAATCCATCTATTTCTCAGTGGATTACTATCTGTTAACGATTACAGTTGTAATCCATTCCCAACTTATTATTTGGAGTCGTGAAAAATGTTTCTTTGCAAGCTTTTATATTGCTTTTTAAAACAGTAGCGTGTGGGTTATTTAAAAAGTGTTCTCCAGATTCTTGAAGGACCAACTTAAACAGATCTCCAGAAAGAAAAAATAAACTTCTCGCCGAAATGCCGAATGTTAGAAAGTGGTCAAAAAATGGCTTCAAGCCGCGTTCGTTCCGCACAGCTTCAATGTAAAAGGAAGTGGTTTCTAATAAAATTTTAAAAAGAATTGAAACCTTTAATCACACTATTTGTAATATGCTATAATAGGCAGTATACTTTAATTGTTAATCCTAAGCCTGAAAAAAGTGTTAGTTACTTAAAAACATTATTATGTAGTCGTTTTTTATACTTTTTCAGTTTGTCTAATTATTTGGATCTTTCCTTATCCGGATCAAATTCGGTCTGGATAATCGGCGCTCTTCTGTATTTAAAATATAACGGTGTTTCTCTTAACTAACACAAACTATATAAGTTCTTAACTCATTGCCCACGAACCGTAGGGCTGCGATGCCTCAGGGGATAGAGCAGTGTGGTTACCAACTGGCGGCCCGCGGAGCCTTTTCTTGTGGCTAATGTAAAATTTTGATACAGCTGCCGCCCGCCATTTGACGAGTTTTTATTGCGGCCCCCGGCCTCATGTAAGTTGGAAACCCCTAGGATAGAGTGTTCGCCTCCCAGTTAGGTGAACCGGGTCCGCATCCGGCTTGCACCGACCACAGTGCTAACGTGAAATATCTTCAATGTTTGACGGATCATGGGCTAGAGTCCCTTTGCCGCCTGAAAAAGGTATAGCAGAAATAATTCTAATTTTTCTCTTACCTGGTTCAATCTTTTTACCGTAACTTCGCTACTGCGTCGCTTGTGTTCAAAAGAAAACGAATTCTAATAATTAAACAAATTTAATGAGAGGACGGACATAACATAAAAGCGATCATCCTTCGTAGAAATCAAACTAAAAGAGAAGAGAAAAAAACAATGTTCGTTCAGTTCGAGCGCCATCTGTGGGCATTCAAGTTAATCTGTTTCACAGTCAGGCTAACCATGAGAGGTTCTCGTGGTCTTCCTCTCCATGAACGCAAATGCGAGTTAGTTCCATCAAAAAGTCCTCCTCGATGGCAAATTTCTCTCAATGCTCGATCCAGAAATTCCCATTGTCTTCTGGATTGGGTTCAAAATGACAAGGCTACGGAGTTGATTTTTATTTTTTTATTTTATTGAAATTACATACATTTGCTGACTTGTGTGCTCAATATAGGCTTATAAGTCATTGTCAAGTAGAAAATACAGATAGAACAATTCAGAGAAAGACATCACAAATACATCCAGGGTTACGGCGGGATTCGAACCCGCTACCTCCACGCTTAACAGAGCGTTTGGACCGGCGATACCACTCGGCCAGGGAGGCCCCGCTATGGAGTTGAACATTAGTAGTCTTAAACCCGAAAATTGTGTTGGCTGTTCAACAACGGTTATAAAATAAAATTAGTTACAAAATGTGAGTCAATTTAAGCTTAATTTATTTAGGGCATTCATGTATGTAAATAAATCGATTATAATCTAGTCCACTTCGAGACAATATTACAAACTGTAGTAAAAAGCACGAAAACTATTAGACTTGCTTTCTATGCTTATTTATTTCGTCTTTAATATTCAAATAATGAGCTTTAATTTTTATTCTAAGGAAAATTTCTGGAAATTTCAAATCTTTATTGGGTGTGAATGTTTTATTTCTGAAAAATTTTACTTTTTACGCAATTATATTTATTTTAGTCCAGCAGTGAACTGATCGTTAAGACACGTTTCCCAGCAGATCACCGAAGTGAAGCATCACTGACTGCGGTCAGTGTGTGGGTGGGTGAGCACTTGGATCAGTCTGCGTAGGGACCGATGGTGTGCGGTATTGGTCCTCGTTAAACTGTTCTACCGTAAAGTGCTCGACTTCGCGTGCAAGTCGTTGGGCTTCCGAAGCGGGGATGCCATCCCTCTGCAGAGGATCAAAATTGTGATGGCATGTCTTCGGATCATCCTCAGGGATGTTTCCCAGACCGTCGCCAATAGCCCATTGTGAAGATCTAGTGCGACGTAACTGAACAAAATATTTATTTTAATGAAATGATTTGCTAAAATATTTTGTTTGCCTGTTTTGCAACACTAGCAACAATGATTGAACAATAGTTGAAGTAATTTTCTTAAATTATTAATTAATATTCATACAATGAATTTTTATCATTTTGTAACAACAATAAAATGTAACATTAACAATACAACAATCTATATATATATTTCTCTCACACGGCGACAAAAAAAAGCCTCATTACAACTCCCCGAATGGCATCGCTAGAAAATAGACCAATGATTACCACTAAAAATGTCGGGGCCTCCCTGGCCGAGCGGTATCGCCGGTCCAAACGCTCTGTTAAGCGTGGAGGTAGCGGGTTCGAATCCCGCCGTAACCCTGGATGTATTCTTTGTGATGTCTTTCTCTGAATTGTTCTATCTGTATTTTCTACTTGACAATGACTTATAAGCCTATATTGAGCACACAAGTCAGCAAATGTATGTAATTTCAATAAAAAACTAAAAATGTCACATGCCAAATCTAGCTGTGGTGGCTCAACATATAGCCCTTTTAAAAAAGGAAACTGAAATAACCAATTTCATACTATTAAGCTAAGCAGAAGTGAGTAGTCTTTGTCGATAGATCTCTATTTTAGTATTTTGTCGAAAGCGCTTTTTTTCACGATTTTATATATTACGAATTTATTTGACGATTTTTGATTTATATCACGAATTTATTTGTTTTATCACGAATTTATTCTAAGATTTATACTTATGTTTTTAACAAAGTTGTGAATCGTTCATGGTTATTATTTTTTAAAAACATAATGTTTTGTTTATGCAGGTTTTTCCATTGCAATTCACTTACTTCAATTTTTAATAGACTCAATAATAGCCAAAATTTTAACCTTTTTAAAGAGATATCAGTTTTAGAAATTTTATCTGAAGATTTTATACTATAGCACATTTCCAATAGGTTTAACGAATTACATGTCATTTATTTGAATTCAAATTTATTTTAATGACGTAGTATTTACTAAAAAGATGTAATTTTTTTTTTAAAAAAAGTTGTTATATGGATTTGAATAATTGTTTTGAATTCTTAGAATTTTGTGCATTTGCAATGTACCAAAGTAAGTAGCGAGCGAAGCAAACCATTTAAGATTGCGTAGCAATTTTCGGGGGTTGGCGAGCGTTAGCGAGTAGGGGCGCAGCCCACTAGTACTAAAATGTAACCATAGAAGTGAAAATTGTTGGGGAAAAAATTACATTTTAAATTTTCTTAAACGAAGAAATTGTCAATGAATGTCAATGTCAGGGGTTATGAAATTGTCGGAGATAGGGAAGAAAAAAAGATTGCGTGAGATGAGATTGCCCCGCAAGGTTAACCTG